>NC_140976.1:7146850-7336850 GCF_056783735.1 Eptatretus burgeri | reverse complement strand
CACCGCTCGGTTATTCTGATAGTACGGAACGGGTCGCTTAAGTGGCCCGTGTCCGAAGTCGACCTGCGGCGAGGTGCGATCGCCCGGTCTACCCTCCGCGTGGGTACTTAGGTAGGTCGAATTTGGCGAGCAACCCTATCCCACGCGGGGGCTGATTGGCTCGATCGCGGTGAGACCGAAAGGTCCACCCGTGACTGGTTCCCGGCGTTAGTCCGAGAGGGTCACGACTGGATTGTCCGTCCGGTGGGCGACGTGCCGCGATTCGAGTTACGTGGCCGTCAGCACGCCGGCGGGCGCGAAAACCGCAACACTGGTGTCAGGTCGTGCGATACAAATTAATCGCCCTCCTCGCGGCACTGGTATTGGAGAGCGGGACAACAGGCTCTCCTGTCTGCGGCTAAATTCACGGGAATCGGTCCAGGGGTGAGAGAAGCGACCCCCGATTCCCTCCAAATTACGAGCGAGCGAAATTAACCCTTAAAGAGAAGCAAGATGGCGTCTCAAGGCGAGCGGGAGCCGGGGGTATTAGAAATGGATATAGAATGTGTAGAATCCATGGTCCAGGATGGAATCCCCGAGCAGGAAATGTTGATTGTGCAGGAACACGGACTCGCCCAACTGAACCCAGAGCCCGAAATAGGAGCGGCAGCGGCCGCGGTGTATGACACCTCCCCCCCCCCCTCTCCACCAAAACCCGCCGACCCTTGCCGAAACGGCTCACCCAAGCGCACCCGACATGGCCCAGCTATTCGCCATGCTGGCGGCAATGACAGCGAAAATGGATGCAAACGCAAATGAATTTATAAACGAAATGAAAAGCATGGGCAAGCAAATGAAAAAAGAAATGAAAGAACTACGGGGTGAGACGCAGAACATGGGCCGATGCCTGCAGGCGGGCATGAAGGCCGTGAGCAGGGAACTTAAAATGGCGACTCCACGTGTCGGAACAAACGAGCTGGAAGGTGCAACGGCTGACAGGCCCGCGGTGGAGGCGGGTAAGGAAAAAGTAATTCGGGAGACAAGAGACGAGGTGAAAGTAATTGCGAGGGAGAGAAAGAACAATTAATACGGAGAGCAAGGATGAGGTACGCGGAGATCGTGAAAGAGCAAGGAGTGAAAAACAGGGAAGGACGGGAGCGACTTAAAGAGAAAGCAAGGTTGACCTACATAAAGATAAGGGAAAGACGCCAGAAAGAAGCAGAGACCAATAAACACGATGAAGACGGGGTAAGTGACGCGCACACACACACGGAGGTAGTGGAGGACAATGGGGGTGAGCTGGCGGACTGTGTTGGGACCCAGTGCGAGCACCTGGGTGGCCTCCTCCAGGAACGAGGGGAGGGAGTATGCCCCCTTGAGGTGAGTCACGACCAGGTGAGTTCGGTCGTGCTTTGCGAGGTTGAGGGGAGGAGTGCTGCGAACGGGTGCTTGGAGAGCTTGGGGGGTATAGAGGCCCCGGAGACCCTTGTGGGGACACGAATCCCCAGTGTGGTTGTCCCTGTGTGTGTGGTGCAAGGTGTGAGTGCGGCACCGTGTGTGAGTGGTGTGGTGGCGATGGTGCCGGAGTGCGTGCTTCCCAGCACGCCGTGTGTGGATGAGGCACCGTGTGTGGAAGAGGCCGTGTGTGTGAGTGAAACGGCCAGTGTGGATGAGGAACCGCGGTTGAGTGCCCCCGCGTGTGTGGGTGAGGCACCGTGTGTGAGTGAGGCCGTGTGTGTGGATGAAACGGCCAGTGTGAGTGAGGCACCGCGGTTGAGTTCCCCCGCGTGTGTGAGTAGTATGGTTTGTGTGAGTAGTGAGGCACGCGTGAGTGAACGGCCGTATGCAAGGGAGACCGTGTGTGTGAGAGAGCGGTATGAGAGGGAGATGTCCGTTGGCATGCGGGAGCACGCAGCCGCGTCTCCCAGTGTGAATGTGATGGAGTGGACTGTGTGCGTCGTAACACGCAGGTGTGCGTGGGTCGAATGGCGACGACGGCGACAGAGGAAAGAAAGCCGAGTAGCGGCTGTAGCTATTTCGGGGACCGTGCCGGGTTCACCCAGCAGTGAGCACGCGGTCCGTGCTGTGCAACGCACGAGACCGCCACGTGCTCGCTTGCGAGTGTGAAGTCCCGGTCCGGAAACGCACGCGGTGGATTTGCCGATCCCGCGGACGGACAAAGTTTAGGCAGGTAAACGGATTTGGACCGGACGGGTTCTCCACGCGATCGTGTGTGTTAAGCTCCAACGGGCAAAGCACATGTGTTCGCGTGGGGAACCCCTCGAGACGTGGGGCTTGTGTTTTTTTTTTGCGCACGGTGACGTCATGGCTGCACGTGTGGTTGGAATCCGGCAGGAGGGGTATCTCTGCCGGATGGTACCGTCCAAGGAGGGACGAGGAACACGTGCAGCTGCATGACGTCACGGGCAGGTGTAAAGTGCGCGAGCTCTGAGTTGCCGCGCAGGTGCTGCGCATGAAAAAAAAAAAAAAAACAGCAAGCCTCACTTTCGGGTACACAGGATTCCTGGGCAAGGGGTGGAAGACCCCCTTGACCTAGGGCACAGGATGGAAACTAGTTAGGGGGAAGGGTTAGCTTAGCTAGACCGGCTCCATGGGGCAGGGGTAAGTCCTCATGGGGCCCGTGGAATGGATTAGTTAGAGGGATTTAGTGAGCTTTAGGTTGGGAAATAAAATGATTTATTTGAGGACATGGACAGACTTGTGAATGTGTAGAGGGGACGTAGCTTAGCTACGTAGGTTAAAAGGAACGTGCTGTAGTATAAGGGATGACGTGGGAGCACGAGTTAGTTAGGGGATGCAGATAGAAGGATGGCAGAGTTCAGCGGTGTGTGTGTTGAAAAGTTGTGAGGTGAGTACTTGCTGAGTGAGTGAGGCCAGCGGGTCTGTGTGAGTGGAGCGAATGGGGACTGCATGGTGCGATGAGTGATTGGGGGGAGGAGTGACTCCCGCCCAAGGGACCCCGGGGTCAGTATAAAGTGAGTTAGCTGGGTTAGTCAAATTGAAAAATGGAGGTCGTTTTGTTGTTGGTGGGAAAGTAGGCTCGAGACCCATTTGGAGGGGTGCAGGAGCCCTGTTGACGGGCTTGGGAGCGTGGCTGCGAAAGGTGAGTATCGCTGAGTGGGTACCCCGGGCACCAGGCTAGTCGGCCGTGGTAGGGCCAGGGCCCATGGGGGCCGGGATAGCGTAGTGGGCACGGGTGCGCCTGCTTGGTGCGGGGGCCCGGGGCGCCGTGGCCGCGTGGGCAGTGTTGTGGGCACGGGTGACCCTCGGAAAGGGGCCCGGGAGGCCGGCCTGCAACGTGTGCGTTTCAGGGGAGGTGCCATGGGGGGCAGTCCGCGGTGTTAGGGAGGTGGGAGGCTCGGAGGCAGTGTGGTGCCGGGGTGCCATAGCGGGAGAATCGGCAGAGGGTCGTGCCTGCCAAAGGGAGCCACGTGTCCCAGCCAGGAGACCGTGTGAGGGCACGGAGAGAAAATTGGGGGGCGAGGCCCGAAATTGTAAGGACACCAACACAGGCGACGGGAATCTGGGTTGTTAGAACCAATAGTTTAAGCGAGAGGCGCTTGTTGAAAGCCCCGGGGTAGTTTAACTGTTAAATGGATAGGGTAGATTAGGAGATGTACCCCTCCGCACCATCCATCCCTCGCTCGTTGTGGGCCGCTGGACCCACTTTGGGTTAGATCGCCGAACTCTGGGGAGGCCATTCTGAGGCTTCGTTGGGCCTCGACACAGGACGCGAGCTCTCCCTTGTTCCCCTCCGGGAAGGGAACGTAGGGGTTGGGAGTAGGCTAGGTGACAGGATACGTTAGCCGAACAAAGACGATAAAGGGGGTTAGGGGACGATTTATAGTGGGGAAGTAAAAATAGAAACAACAAAAAAATAAGTTGGGGCTAAATTGGGGTTTGACAAATTACGGGAGTGGGTATGTACAGTGACAGGCAAAGGCGATAGGTTGGGAGGGAGACAGGTAGGTAGGTCCGAGCCCGCCTTCCAAGTGGCCAGCACCACCGCACTCCCTCCACCAACCTCCACTGAACGGCAAAGGCTGGCCAACTTCATCGGCTGGCCGTGTTTTGCTTCAAGGCAGAGGCCGGCCAACTTCATCGGCAGCTGTTGTTTTGCTGCAAGGCCTGTGCCATCGGCTGGCCGTGTTTTGCTTCAAGGCCTGTGCCGGCCGGATCATCTGCAGCTGTGGTACTTCAAGGCCTGTGCCGGCCAGTTCATCTGCGGGCTGTGTTTGCCTGCAGCGGCCTTATTCTGCGGGCTGTGTCTGCCTGCTACCTTTGCCATGCCATGCCCACTGCCCATGTTCACCAGCCCCGTTCAATTTTTGCTTTGCCCCCCCTGTTCATTTCCATGTGCGCCAGGATCCGCAAGGCAACAGTTTGCAAGCTGCAAGAACTGCCCTGTTGGCAGCTACAACACGGGCCTGCAGTGGCGACCCGTGCACCGTGTTTGTGTTCATCCATCCATTCGTTGTGCTCATTGCGTGTGCCACTTGAGCTGGCACGGAGACTGCGTTGTGCAGCCCATGCACCGTTGTGGTTCACTGCGTTCAGTTAAAAAGGGAAGGCCTTGGACTGCGTGTGAGCAGCCAGCCACGTTCCCTGTCACCTGCATTGTTTGAGCCAGAGACTGCATGTGGGCAGCCTGGCTCCCTGCTAACTGCTTTTTTTTTTTTTTTTTTTTTTTTTTTTTTTTTTTGTATACCTTGGTCGAGGCTCGTATGAGAGCTAACACACAACTCACAGCAAGGAGGCATGAGACAAGAGGGGTGGGAGTGGGAGGGACAAAACATTGGGGAACAGACACAGGTGAACTGTGGAAGGGAGAGGGATGGGGATGGGACGGGGAACATGGCGAGGAGAAGATGGACATTACAGGGACTTTCAGGAAGGAAAGCAGGAGAATTGAAGGAAGTGGGCTTGGGTGGATTATCGGGGGTAGAAAAGATCGAGGATTTGGATGGGGGAAGATAAGAGGTGGTGGTGAACAGCTGTTTTGAAAGCCTGGAGGAAGAATGGGAAAGAATAGAGTGAGGAAGTTTATTCCAAAGGCGGGAAAAAGAGGAATGAAAGAGTGAAGATGAGCAGTGATTCGTGATTTTGGTAGTTTTACCAGAAGGGGGTTGTTGGCGGACCTTGAGCGCCCTGTGGAAATGTGGTTGGGACAAATCGCAGAGAGAGCAGGGGGAGCAAGGCTGGAGAGAGTCGGTAGAAGACAGAAAGACCACCGACCAACCTGCGGTGATTGAGTGAGAGGCCCAAAGACTCAGCTTCAGCGCGGAGATGCCAATGATCTTAAAAGCCCTGGTTTCGACAGCGTGAAGTCGAGAAAGGTGGGAGGCAGGAGCACCACCCCAGCAGTGAGAGCAGTACTCCATCAGGCTACGGACAAAAGCTTTGTAAGTAGTCAGGAGCTCAAGAGGGCCGAGGAAGGACTTTGCACGACGGAGGATTCCCAGTCGGCGACTGGCTTTTGAGGCGAGGTTGGAAATGTGACTTTCCCAGGAAAGGTCATGGCAGATAGTGAGACCCAGAAGCTTGAAAGAAAAGACTTCTTCCAGAGGATTGTTGAGAAAGTGGATGGGGGGGTTTTGTAAACGGTCCTTTCGAAGAGACATAGTGAGAGTGTGAGATTTGTGTGGATTGAAAGACATGTTCCACGTGTTGGACCAGTTTGTGATTTTATCCAGATCTGCAGTGAGCGAAGAAGCTGCTGCTTGCCGGTCTGAGGGATGACAGATGGTACGGCAGAGGGTGGAGTCATCGGCAAAGAGAAATCGAGGATTTTCCAGAGAGTCCGAGAGATCATTGATGAGATCATTTTGCAGAGTTCAGTGATCCTGGGCCATGGTTTAGTGTAAAATTTGTAAGTTAAGGTTAAGATGTACTGTAAATATGAGTGCGCCCCCCGGCATGTATGTCTTAGCGCCGGCAATTTTATTTAAGTCGTCCGTGTGAGTGAGTTTGTTTAGGTAGTTACGCAGCCCTCAGGTTATTTATTTTGGGGGACACGAATACCATGAATGTCGCACTCAGGGATCCGTAGGTAAAATGTACTAGGGGAAAACTACACATGATGGCACACGAAAATTTGACGACTCGGGACGAGTCTGTAAAAAAGGGGAGGGGGTAGTGTTGTGGTTACCAAATTCGCAAACCACCATTCAGGTCCCTTAGGTGAGGTATCTCGGTAAGTACATGTGTAGTTCGGCCCAAACCCGTTGTCTAGTGGGAATACATGTCATTTATGCGTGCTGCGACTCTTCAGGATAGCCGTTTTTCTTTTGCTATCTTTATTTTGGACCAACCGCCATGATTACCACCACAACCACAACATCAACCACCAACCACAACGCCGCTTCACCACAACCGCCACGACCTTCCCGTCACACCTCGCAACCGTCGCATCGCCACCGTTCTTGCCCCGCTGTGGGTACCGGTGTTGGACTCGTGCAGGGCGCGCGCCGAACAGCGTGTACAAAATCACGGATTTTGTGCTTCAAAAACGGATCAAAAACGACACACGCCCACTTTTTGCAGTCCAATCGGTGAGCGAGGGCGAATTGGCCCGCCCCAGGGCGATCGATATATGCAAATTTATGGATCAAAAGCCTTCACGCCCAATTTTTCTCGGGCCAATGGGGAGCGAGGTGAAAGGTCGAAGGGAGGGGGTCAAAGATGAGAGGGCGAAGCTACGGGGCTGATAAAAGGACCGTGTTCGTCAGTCCAGAGAGTCCAGAGGCGGAGAGTAGGAGAGTAGGAGAGTCGGAAACAGAGAGTCAAGACTTCGCCGGGCGGTGGAGTTGGCAGAAGGAGCTGGTCGTCGTGTGCGTTGGAGTCGGAACGGAGGGGACGGAGCTGTGGAAAGGCAGCGACACCAGACGAGGGGGTGCTCGCGTCGGGAGCTGCACCCCAGGGAGGCCGACAGCGCGACCTGGCCGAGGTGGAGACGCTCGTCGCGGGATAATAAAAATCCTCTATACCCCGAGCATCAGCAACCCCCTCCTGTTTCCCCCCGCGCTGAGATAGTGCGACCAAGGGGGCCCCTTTCCCACCCCCTACCAGACACTGTCCGCGAGGCCCGCGGAGTTGAGGCGCCATCGCCGCTCCGCGTCTCATCACCAGACGGGTAGGCGCGACCCGGTCTCTGCCCCAGGCCCGCCTCATCCTTGAGGGTATTCTTTTCCTTGGTTTTGGGTATGTGTTGTCGGCGCCGTCTGTGAAGTAGAATTGTATAAGTGTTGCCGTGTGCTCGGTAGTCGATATTAGCTCTGCATTGTGTTTTTGCTTTTACATTTGCTTTTTGTGTAAATTACATTTCCTTTTCTGTGTGCTTTTGGTGGAATTGAATATGTGTGCTTCCCGTGTGCCGCGAATAAATGTGCTTTGTGTTGAACTGTTTCCCGCTTCGCTTCGTCTTTTCCTCCATTGAATCCCCATCTTGCTTCACGTAAAGGGTTGGTAGTGGGCTGAATACGTCCGATAATTAATCGAACCGTCGAGGTCGACGATAACACCGCTCGGTTATTCTGATAGTACGGAACGGGTCGCTTAAGTGGCCCGTGTCCGAAGTCGACCTGCGGCGAGGTGCGATCGCCCGGACTACCCTCCGCGTGGGTACTTAGGTAGGTCGAATTTGGCGAGCAACCCTATCCCACGCGGGGGCTGATTGGCTCGATCGCGGTGAGACCGAAAGGTCCACCCGTGACTGGTTCCCGGCGTTAGTCCGAGAGGGTCACGACTGGATTGTCCGTCCGGTGGGCGACGTGCCGCGGTCGAGTTACGTGGCCGTCAGCACGCCGGCGGCCGCGAAAACCGCAACAATATATATATATATATATATATATATATATATATATATATATATATATATATATATATATATATATATATATATATTTGCGGTTCTATGAACCGCATGCCTCCAAGGCAATGGCACCCAACATACAGTGATCCCCAGGCAGTTATTTAATTAGTCTTCGTGCAGTCAGACCAAGCTGTTATATATATATATATATATATATATATATATATATATATATATATATATATATATATATATATATATATATATATATATATATATATATATATATATATATATATATATATACACATACAGACATACATAAATCCTGGTGTTGGCATAGTGGTTAGGGTAGCCGCTTGGGATCCAAAAGGCCCTGAGTTCAAGCCCCGTTGGCCGCTTAAATTAATACACACCACGGGGTTGACTCAGCTTGTCATCCTTCCGAGGTCGGCAAAGTGAGTACCAGTGTACTGGGCTGGTGTATACCCCGGTTAAAATAGGTGTACCATATCCCTGTGTCGTAAAAGGTGACCAGGGTTGCGTCAGGAAGGGCATCCGGCGTAAAACATGTGCCAAATCATTATGCGGATCATACAGATGATCCGCTGTGGCGACCCCTAACGGGAGCAGCTGAAAGAAGAAGAAGAATTGTTGTGGGCCGGGGGTCAGTGGCGAGAACGACCGTTAGGTGGGGAAGTTACGCTGTCTCCCACCAGACTCCCCAGAATTTATAGGCTGTCGCTCCGGATAACTCCGAAGCCGGTGGGTCGATTAATCGACCGTGAAACGCCAATATCTCGACCGCGTGGCGTAGGGTTAATTGTTTAGAACCCAATATACCTAAATAACCACGGCCTTGGCTACCGGGGATTCACGCCCTCGGCACGTCTTTCTCGAACCGGGTCACTCTACTGACTGCAGTAGAGTTCCAACTACCGACTACCAACTCCGGTTCGGTTGCAGCCGAACGGAAACTGCCAAAGCCGTGCCGGCTCGGATTAACGGATTATCGGGGATGAAACCCCATTTGAACTCAGACCCGGACCATGCTGGACCAAATAAAGAAAGGACGGAAACGAGCTGGGAACATTTCCAATAATTTATTTACAATAAAAGACAAGAAGGCAAGACTTGAAGCGAATATGCAGAGCAGGAATTTACAATGATTCAAAGCACTTACTCAATTCTACTTATAGACGGGCCCACACGCAGTCACACACACAAAAAGAAAAGAAACCCCGGAGTTTTTATTGGACCCTCCAGCCGATGAGAGAGACGAGCTGGGAGTCAGAGTCCGCATGGGTACCTGGCCGTTGGAGAAAGGGGTACTCTGTGCCGCGGCACCTGCCAATGGTCGTCGGCCTGGTCCCAGTCACACGTGGGGGACTCGTGGTTCGTGGCGGAGCTCGGGTGGTGAATGGTCGGGGTCCACATAACTCCTCCCCGTAACAGCCACCGTGATGAACGTGCCCACTCCAGAACTCCAGTACTTCTTCTCAGAGTGTGCTCGGGGATCTTTATCCGCCTCCTTCGTGAAACACACACAGCTCTCGCACTGCTCTGCTCTGAGACACCACCAGCGCCAACGACAAACGAGTCTGCTCGGGGATATATATCTCCTCCCACATGGGGAGGGGCCTTGGCGAGAATCTTCTCGCTGTCCGTCCCTCATTGGCCTATGGCCGTACCCTACCGGGGCGGAGCCGTGGCCCCTGTTCGGAGACCCCATATTCTCCACCTGGCTTTGCTCGCGAAGAGTAACAGGGTCAACGCTGAAAATGCCATACAAGAACTACGAGCCGAGGACTGGAACCACGAGCCCCCCCCCTCTCGGCAAGTCAAGGTACGAGCAGCCAACGGGTGGTGATGGTGCGTGATGGGCAGGTTGGGTCATGCAGATGGGATGGTTGTTGGTTGTTAGATGGCTTGTTGGAGGGTTCGTTGGATGTAAAACCTAACGAAAGACGTCACAACGCACTCATTTAATCCTCCCGCAAAACAAAAGGACGGGGTCCTGACTACACACGTACTTACTGGCATAACCAACTTTGGGACCTGAATGTTGAGTGCGCATGGTTTCCAGATTCGTACCAATATATAGTATGTATACATATATTTATGTATGTATATATATATATATATTGTTGTGGTTGAGGTAATTCGCAAACCACCATTCAGGTCCCGTAGGTGAGATATCTCTGTAAGTACATGTGTAGTTAGCCCCAAACCCGTTGTTTAGAGGGAATAAATGTGATTCATTCGGGCTGCGACCCTTTAAGATAGCCGTTTTTCTGTTCTATCTTTATTTTGAACCAACCACGTCTCAACCGCCATCACACAACAACCACCAACCGCAATGCCGCTTCACAACAACAACAACAACGCCAACAGCCATGACCTTTACCTTCACAACTCGCTCTCGCAATCATCGCATCACCACCATTCCAAGCGTCACCGTGGCCAGGGACTGCCACTTTAGACCCTCCTCCACCTTCACCTCTCCTCCTTCTACCGCCATTCCTGCACCGCTTGTGGGCGTCGAGCTTCAGGCTGTCCTGGCCTCGTGCGGGACACGCGCCGAGCCTCGGGTGCAAAAAGCGGCCTTTCCGAGGGGAAGTCGGATCAGGAATGATACACGCCCACTTCCGATCCCTCCAATCATTAAGCGCGGAGCGATTTGGCCCCGCCTCCAGGCGCGTCGGAGTAGAATCGATATATGCAAATTCGAGGATCAGGGGAGGTTCACGCCCACTTTTCCTCCGTCCAATGGGCGAGCGTGGCTCCGCCTCCGAGCGCATCCTGATCCGGAAATTTGCGTATGGTTTCTCCTGCCGCACTATAAAGCGCCAAGCGCGGGGCGAATTCAGTCAGTTTCTGTTTCGGGCTCGGGCGAGTTGGAGAGGTGTGGCGGCGGCAAAGTGTGGCAGCAGCAGTCAAGACGGGTCTGGAGGAGAGTCTTTCTGTCGGGGTTCGGAGTCTGTCGGGGAGCTGCAGAGAGGGGAAGCCGGGAACGCGGTCGAGGGCGCAGTGGAGTCGCTCGTTGCGGGACCCAAGCAAGCCAGCTATCCTCTTTCCCCAGAGCATCAACAACCCCCCCTGTTTTCCCCCCGCGCTGAGATAGTGCGAAAAGGGGGCCCCGTTCTCACCCCATTCCAAGCAGTGCCAACGAAACCCGCGGAGGAGCGCGGAGTCGAGGCACCGCCGCCATTTTGCGGCTCATCACAAGACGGGTAGGCTCCACGCGGTCTCGGCCCCAGGCCCGTCTGCCCCCTTGTCGTAGAGGGTGGCCCCTTTTCTTTTGCTTTTGAGTATATGTGTTGTCGGCGCCGTCTGTAAAGTAAAACTGTGTAAGTGTTGCCGTGTGCTCGCGTAGTCGGTAGTAGATCTGCATTGTGTTTCTTTTGTTGCAATTGCTTTTGGTGCATAATTGTTGTGTTTCTTTTACATTTGCTTTTGGTGCATAATTGTTGTAATTGTATATGTGTGCTTTCCGTTTGCCGCGGAATTAATGTGCCTTATGTTGAACTGTCTTTCCCGTTTCGCTTCGTCTTTTCTTTAATTGAATCTCCATCTTACTTCACGTAAAGGGTTGGTCATGGGCTAAATACGCCCGATAATTAATCGGAACCGTCGAGGTTGACGATAACACCGCTCGGTTATCCCGATAGTACGGAACGGGTCACTTAAGTGGCCCGTGTCCGGGGTCGACCTGCGGCGAGGTGCGATCGCCCGGTCTACCCTCCGTGTGGGTACTTAGGTAGGTCGAATTTGGCGAACAACCCTATCCCACGCGGGGGGGGGGGGGGGGCGATTGGCACGATCGTGGTGAGGCCGAAAGGCCCACCCGTGACTAGTTCCCGGCGTTAGTCCGAGAGGGTCACGACGGAATTGTCCGTCCTGTGGGCGACGTGCCGCGATTCGAGTTACGTGGCCGCTCGCACGCCGGCGGGTGCGAATTCGCAACAATATATATATATATATATATATATATATATATATATATATATATATATATATATATATATATATATATATATATATATATACAAACACTGGTTAATGATACACCAACACCTTTGTGATTGGTGAGGTGGCCAGATCGTATCTGGAACCCAAAAGTGCCATCTGCCACATGGAGACATTGTTTTGCCTTACCAATCACAACCAGGAGGCATCACTGTTATTTTAAGCAGTTGGGAGTTCTTGGAATGCGATTATTGAAGTTCGTTTATCTGGACAAATCCCGTGATGGTACCGTCATGACCATCATGACTGCAAACCCAGAAGGGCCTCTATCAGTGCAACAATGTCAAGGTCAAATGCTGTCACCGCCTCTAACTGTTTGAGGATGCAATATCGTATCTGGAACCCACAAGTGCAGTTATTCAACTTTATATTTCCCCAACCCCAAAATCTGGTCCCCCAGATTGGATTCGGGTGTCCGTTTTTATGAGGTGATTACTACCACCAAGCTGTGAGTCACGGATTGCTTTCAAAGATTTTTTTTCATCAATGAATATAGGACTTTCAAAAAAACCATAGTGAGAATTTGCCACTCCAGGTGGTACCAGTTGATGAAATTTTGTGGTCTGGCTCATGGATTAAATGATTCACAAAATATGTTTGCAAGTATAGGATTACATAAATTGTTGCTGCAAAGATATGGGGGAATTACGGATGGTTAGTCAGGAAGAATACAAGAGTAATTTTTGTCGTACCTCCAACAAAAGGCAGTTCATTCCAAACAAGCTCATTAATCTATCCCAAAATTGGCTTGAAGAAGGTGCCTTATGCTCCACCATCCCCCCTCGCCAACGAGCAAAATTACAGTTGTGGACCATATTTAACCTCACCATTTGTTTTTCATTGAGACAAATTGTGATAGAATCCAATTTTATTTTTAATTTTGGTTTCAAAAATGTTTTATTTAATTTTAGTATTGCCTCCGCCACCGAAGGTGAAGGAGGTTATGTTTTCACCCCTTTTTGTCGGTTTGTCTGTTTGTGTACAGGACATCTCAAAAAGTTGTGAATGGATCCGGATGAAATTTTGTGGACAGGTTGGTCGTGTGACAATGACAAACTGATTAGATTTTGGTGAAGATCCGGATCCGGATCCGACTATGAGAATTTTAAAGTGATTCTTCACCATTGAGAGATCGGATGAACGCGATATGTAGCACGATATCTGAAAAAGTTGATGACGGATTTGGATGAAACTTGGTGGACAGGTTGGGTCTGTGGCTACGATGAACTGATTCGATTTTGATGAAAATCCGAATCCGGATGTGGATATGAGAATTATCTAATTTTTAAGGTGATTCTTCACCATTGTGAGATTGGGCCAAAAACGATATAGTTCTGTATAGCATGATATTTCAAACATGTATTGGGCCCGGTATGTTCTCGTGGATCAGGTATTACGTGGCGGAGGTTTGTACTCTACCGAGTGCCCTTTTAGTTATACTTTGTGGTTTAATGGTTGGAGCGTCTGCTCCAAGTCTGGGAGGTCAGTGGTTTGAACTTTGACCCCCGTCCGAGTAATGCGAAAGACTTTAGAAATGGTACGTGTTGCTTCCTTGCTTGACACTCAACATTTAAAAGGATAGAGAGTGGACAAACGGCCATAGGTTGGCAACAATTGCCATGGCTTTGATGGGTCTCTCGTCGGAAGTTCCTTCTAAGGGAACTCATTATCATTATTATTATTATTATTATTATTATTATTATTATATCGATTTTTGCACAGTTTGAAATTGTTCGGTTTGTGTGTAATGGTTGGATAAACCGAAGGAACACTATAAAGTTGGATACCGCACTGATAGGTGTGATGTATTTGATAGCCGGCATTTGTTAACAGAAGGTCGGTCTGGTTGTTTCAAAAAATGCAGCTGCGTGTTTGTGGAAAGCAAGGCAGACAGGAAACGGAAGCGTTTGGCGATTGCGTTCTCAGCAAACCTGAAACCAAATGCCAGCTCAAACAATGGCTGAGTTGATATTGTAAACATACAGGGGGTAAGAGGGAAGATGTTGCAGTCTGCACACACGGTTGTTTAAACTAGTTTCACTCACAATGGTCCTTTCCCATCAGCTGGTGTCTGCTCCTGTTAATAGTTCCCAGTGTGCAACTTGGGGTTTGAATTAACTTACAAGGTATGGCTGTTTCTGTGTCTGTCTTGAGACTCTCCAAAAACAGCTTGAATCATTATGGCACTTGTTTTACCGACTTAAAGCCTGGTGATAGCTTAGCGGCTAGGGTGGCTGGCTGAGGATCCTAGGGTCCTGATTTCGACCCCTGTTGGCTGCTGAATTAACACCAGGTGGGGTTGACTCAGCCTGTCATCCTTCTGAGGTCGGCGAAATGAGTACCAGTGTACTTGGAGAGGGGCACAGCATCAGCGGCACAGCTGTGCTTCCAAGAAATAATAGCTACCTGGCAACCAAGCTGCCATATGCAATAACAGAACTGTCTTAAGACTCTTAATTGTTAGCCAAAGACAAAAAACAAATTCTTATTAAAATTCCACTTTTCAAACTCTACCAATACATGGGTATTCTCATTGAAGGCGTTGCTGTCAGTTGTAGTTTGTGACGTGTATCGTCTGGTAACAGGATAGCTTTGTTTGCCAATCAGTTCTTGTTCTGATTTCTTCAGGACTGTCATGTGAGTCATTGCTCACTGTAGATTTCCCAGGAAAGCACCTGGGTTATCGGAATGTCCTGGAAAATCGTGTTGTCTGAAACTGTGCTTTGCATAACTTTGCATGGTGTTAGAAACGCAGTCTTTGACACCGGACTCGTTGGCGCCATGGTTCGAGCGTCCACTCTGAGTGTGGGAGGTCAGCGATTCGAACATCGGTCGGACGGTTCCTGCTGCTTCCTCGCTTGAAGCTCAGCTTTTAAGAGGATAGAGCGTGGACAAACAACCATAGGTTGGCAACCATTGCACTGACTTGATGGGCCTAATGGCCTCCTCCTGGCCTGTTTAGCATTCCCCATCTGAACCGGTGGCTCGTCACGCCTGGAAATGTCCAACAACCTTGTAATCAAGAAGTCGGTCGACTTCTTATTTAAGGATGGCCCAGACACTCCATTGGCTCAATACAATATACATCCTCAAAAATAATCTACCATGATAAAACTTATAAACCTATAAGTTACCGAGCAGTCATCTGCGGAGAATTTCCCATCCAATGACACTCATTAAAAATGAGATGAGAGACCCAAAAGTGTCCGTTAGTCTGTCAGAAAATAATAAGAACAAGTGAAATCCTTCAATACAGCGCGTGTGGTGAAGCAAATGAGTACACTAATGTTAAAATATGCAATTTATGCTTTTTCAGTTGAAAAACAATTAAAAAGCGTACTTAATATTTGAAATGTAAAAATCTTCTTATTATTGTGATAAGCATATATATATATATAACAGAAGTAATGAAATCGTTCGATACAGCGTGGCAAGAGGCCGTAAAAGAATGATAGCATAAGAAGAATTAAGCTTTCAGCTTTCAGCATTCGGCGATGGGCGCGAAATGCGATGGTGGGCGGAAATGATGTCTTTCGGCGCGAAATGCGATGGTGGGCGGAAATGACGTCTTTCGTTCGTTCGTACATGAGAGGGGCGCGTTTCTTGGTGTTTTTCCCGTCAAGCAATAAATTAAATGGTTTTCACATATATAACACATTAGTTTCACAAATTTCCATTGAAATACTCGGGTATTTCCGTCAATTCTCGCTATTTCCATCTAGGTTACGCACTGCATCTACCGGACGGCCGTCATTGGCTGTCTTGAGGCACGTGGTGGGGGGGGGGGTGGACACCGGAGACATGGTAGACATGGTAGACACTGGGGACATTTCAAACTCGGTGCAATTGTATACAGTGCACGCGCTGTAATAAGAGGAATGACAAATACAAAATTGGTTTAAGCTTGTGGGAAGGCGCAAACTGATCGAAATTTTAATAGTATGCAAGGATTCCATGAAACGCACACAAAACTGCATTCGTTTGTGAAGGAATAGGAAAGGATCAGAAGGGTGGGCAGGACTACAACTATCAACCAGCCTGATGGGGCAGGGGCCGCTAGACGCATTCGCCCAAGGGCCATCAGACGCTCAGACCTACATGTCTGTGGTTAACAATGGCATATTATCAGCCCTGTTCGTACAGGTCAGTCTTCGATCCACAGCAACAACACACATATTTCGATGAAGTACATCCTATTTAGAATGTTAGATCATCTATAAAGTATGTATAGTACCAATACAATGTGTACATTTCAATAAAGTTTGTACTACATTTGTAAATCAGTAATAGAACATCTTATCATATACGTATATATGTATGTATGTGTGTGTATATATATATATATATATATATATATATATATATATATATATATATATATATATATATATATATATATATATATATATATATATATATATATATATATATATATATATATATCTCGGTTTACATCTGCATGTCATAAAATGACTCGTAATTACATAGGCTACTCTTTGAACGTCATTTGCACACTGACGACACGTATGTCTACTAATTACATACTATTGGAATGTACCTTTTAAACCTATCATCCCTTTCGACTGCAGAGATCCCATAGACCTTTGAATACCCTTAAGATGCCCAAGACCCCAAAACCCCCATGACCTTTAAGACCGTTTCGACCCCAAAGAGCCAGCCTTCGGTCCCTTAATACCTCTAAGATCCTTTAAAACCCCAAAGACCCTTAATACCTGGAAGATGCATTAAGACCCCAAAGACCATTGAAGACCTTTAAGACCCTAAAAACCCCCAAGACGCCTATGACCCTTAAGACCCCTCTTACTATTAATACCCTTTTGACACTTCAGATACCTTTTGATCCCTTGACCATTTAAGACCCTTCAGACCCCTTTCACCTTTAATGCCTTTTTGACACTTTAAATACCTTTAGATCCCTTCACCCTATAGACCCATGGTAGCTTTTGACCTTTACACCCATTAAGTCCCTTTAGACCCATTAGATCTTAACAACATTTAGACCCCCTTACACGGTTCAGACAGATGAGATAGCTTGGACCCTTGACCATTTTCAATCCCTTCTAATCCAGGCTGTATCAGAAAAAAATTTGTGCATTTCAGAGCACAAATATGCTCTTTGGCACATCGGTACATTGAAGCTCTCTGCTTCATTTTAAGATCAGGAAACAGCCTGCTGGCCTGTCTGTCTGTCTGTCTGTCTGTTTGATCCTTCGTGTCTGTCTGTGTGAACATTTTCGTTTAAAAGCTTCACCTGGAAGTCTGTAAATTCTCAGCACTCCTATACTGACTGTTTTATGTATAAACATCAAAGTTCACAGACACTTCATTCTATTTGTATAAAAGTGCCTTCTACTATTTTGTACTTTGTCGTATCTTTTTTATTTTATTTTATTTTATTTTTAAATTTTATTTGTATAGCAATCGGTTTGCTTGACTGCCTGCCTGCCTGCATAGAATGTCATACAAGGTTAATCTATCCACTTGGACATAGGACCAAGTGGACAGATTATGTGACAAAATAATTACAAACATTCACTGACGAGCGAGTGTGCAATGAAACAAATAATCCGATCACTGATACAATTTCGAAAAACAAACTGCCCACTTTTGCAAGGCCGGAAACAAAGCCTGGAACACTCCAGCAGGCTTTGCTTGGGAGCTTGAATGCGGACGATACGCTCTTTGCAGAGATGTTCTGTATATCGTCACTCAGTGACAGCATGGAGATATGAAGGAGTTCTTTGCGCATGAAAACAGTGCAAACCCGCCACCCATCTCTCAGAATGGAGAGCCTAGGGCAAGGGGCAAAGTCTGACCTTATCCCCTGATTACTGCAATACTTTGACCAATAATTTTGACCGATCAAGTTAAAGTATCCCTGGATTGTGAAGGAAAGCAGCTCTTGTCCTCTCCTGTCCAGGATGAAGATCCCTCGATCTGTCCTTGCACACAAAATGAAGCTGACACCCATGTGATATTGCATGCTGCTCACTGTATGAAAGGTAACAACGGGGTAATAATAAGGACTGCAGGCACAGATGTGGTAGCATTAGCAGTTGCCTTCTATTTTCAGATTGACAACCTCAAATAATTGTATGTTGCATATGGCTCTGGAAAGCAGTTCAAGTATATCCCGATGCATCACATTGCAAGAAATCTTGGTGCTTTGAAATGCAGGGCATTACCATAGTTGCACGCAATCAGTGGATGTGACGCAACATCCAGTTTTCATGGGAAGTGTGACAGGCATATCCAGCGGTCACAGATTCATTCATCACTTGATCACGCCAGCCAGGTGATGTGCCAGAAGCATCTGTACAAAACAGTGAGAGATTTGTGATTGTAATGTATCAAGACTTGCGAGTGCAGCTCTTGTGATGATGCAAGGCATAATTTGTTCACTCGGGGTCGAAGTATGAGCACCATACCAACAGTTAGTGATGCTCTACTTCAGAATGTCAAGCGTGCAGTCCAGTGTCGGATTTATGGTGGTGGAGGCCCTTTCTGCCATGAACGATGAAATAAAGCAGCGGGTTTTCAACCTTTATCGCTGATGGCACCCAAAGCTCTCGTATCTTATTCTGTGGCACCCCGATTCAATTCTCTATTTGAATCGTTACGTGAAGAACACTGCAGGCTCCATGAGTTAAATTAGTATTGGATAAAATACATAATTTCAGGAGTGTTTTTGAGGGCTTTCATTGCTACCAATGGACAGGATCGCATCCGGTAAAATAAATATTACTTCAACATTACAACTCCACCTCCAAGAAGAGGATTGCATCTGGAAAAGGACATATTACCTCAATATGACCTTCACAACAACAACTACACCGCTAAGAACAGGATCACATTCGGAAAAATAAATATTACCTTAACATTACCTTCACATCAACAACAACAACATGATCGCTTCGGGGAAAGAAGTTGTTAGAGGCCTGAGGCCCACACATGCGATGGCCTTCTCGCGGCCCGTGACCGCCATCAGCTGCAACCTTTTATATCTATATCTATATATATATATATATATATATATATATATATATATATATATATATATATATATATATATATATATATATATATATATTTGATAATCCTTGTTTTACACTGAAGGGAAAACTGAAATGGAACGCTTAGCAATTGTGAATACTGGATAACATTTCAGCAGCTGGCTTGGGCCGACATGGCTTGGCTTAATCCTGGATGAGCCCTTGGATGGTGGAGGCCCCTGGACATGTGTTGGGTGGTGGAGGCCCCTGGACACGTGTTGGATGGTGGAAGCCCCTGGACACGTGTTGGGTGGTGGAGGCCTCTGGACACGTGTTGGGTGGTGGAGGCCTCTGGATACCTGTTGGGTGGTGGAGGCCTCTGGACACGTGTTGGGTGGTGGAGGCCTCTGGACACGTGTTGGGTGGTGGAGGCCTCTGGACACGTGTTGGGTGGTGGAGGCCTCTGGACACGTGTTGGGTGGTGGAGGCCTCTGGACACGTGTTGGGTGGTGGAGGCCTCTGGACACGTGTTGGGTGGTGGAGGCCTCTGGACACGTGTTGGGTGGTGGAGGCCTCTGGACACGTGTTGGGTGGTGGAGGCCTCTGGACACGTGTTGGGTGGTGGAGGCCTCTGGACACGTGTTGGGTGGTGGAGGCCTCTGGACACGTGTTGGGTGGTGGAGGCCTCTGAACACGTGTTGGGTGGTGGAGGACCCTGGGCACATGCCCCGGTTGCCCTTGGGTAAATGTGGCCCTGGTGCAGTCCTTCAAGCAGGCCTCATGTGTTCGCAATCACTTGTGGCCCGTCCCAACCTTACTTGTCCAGCTGATTGGGGGTGGGTCCTTGATCCGGTTAGGATTTCCTGGAGACCACTGCGGATGACTCGTCCAGAGGCAGCAAAAGGTTGTAGAGAATTGATTCGATGTTACTGCAAGGTGCACGCTGTTCAGGGAATTGCAAGCGCGACTCAGAAAAGTTAATTTGCCTGATTTGTGTTCCTGCATAGGTAGTTGTACCAACAATGGAGACGATTGAAAATGAAACTGTCGAGAATTTGATTATTGGTGATGTGACACAAATGTAACTTCATGTGTAAATTTTGACGGTTTTGTGTTTTATTTCGTGTTTCAAACGAGCAAGTATCCATTATTCACACCACTTTACACATTTGATTCCTCAGCAACAGTTTATAAACCAAATAAATCCTGGAATGGAAGGATTCTGCCCAGAAACTATTTAATTTGTGTGCTCAAAAATTTACTCGTTATCTAATAAAATATGATATTCAATAATGATTATGTTTTTTTTATTTGTTTTAAACACAAAAATGGTTGCTATGGTTACTGATCAATTTTTAACATGCTTGCAAGGGCCAGGCAAGGTATTTACTGATCTTATATGAAAGGTCAGGTCAGGTATGGGAGCATGTGCCAGAACAGCGCGTCGCTGCGTCCACTTTCCGCCGGTACTCCAGGGGCCTCCGTCTGGCCATCCCCCAGGCAGATGCCAGGCCCATCCCCATCTCCTTGAGATGACGGTCAACCTGCTGCAACCATGAGGCACGTGGCCCACTGGCCTCCTCCACTCATGAGACTCCCTCGCTGAGAGAATCTGGTAAGCAGGATCAGCGTCAGGAAAACGAGCCACATGTCCATACAGCCGCAACTGACGCTCACGGACTATGCAGGTAACAAATCTCATCCGAGTCTCTCTCAGCAACCGCTCGTTGGATACAAAATCCGACCAGCGATAGCCAAGGATTCTCCGAAGAGACCTGGTACCAAAGGAATTAAGTCTCCGTCTCAGATCCTTGGTCAGAGTCCAAGTCTCGCACCCATAGAGCAAGACTGGAAGTACCAAGGACCTGAAGACTCGGACTTTCGTCCTCCCGCACAGGTACCAGCAGCGCCACACCCCATGATCCAGTGAATCCATGACTCCCCAGGCCCGACCCAGACGTCTATTGACCTCTGACTCACAGCCAGCAGAGACATGAATATCACTGCCAAGGTAAGTGAATCTCTCCACGACCTCAACATCCTCACCACAAACAGACACAGACAGGACAGCAGCATCCAAGATGTCACCGAAAGCCTGGATCTTAGTTTTGACCCAAGAAACCCGTAATCCCAGCGTCTCCGACTCCTCATTCAGCACCTCGAGGGTCCCCAAAAGGATATCTAAAGTCTCCGCAAAGATGACTGCATCGTCTGCAAAATCAAGGTCCGAGATCTTGACATTCCCAAACGATGCACCGCAACTTGATCTCTCCGACATCCTCCCTAAAATCCAGTCCATACAAGTGCTGAAAAGTGTGGGGGCAAGTACACATCCCTGACGAACTCCAGTAACAACTGGAAGTAAGTCAGAGATGGTACCACCACACTTCACAGCACTCTCAGTACCAGAGTAGAGTTCAGACATCAGATCGATCAGTTTTGGTGGCACCCCACGAAGACCAAGAATCCTCCAGAGGACATCCCGATTCACTGAATCGAACACTTTACAGAGATCAACATAGGCTGCAAGCAGCCCCTGCCGAAACTCTCGTCTGCGTTCGGTGAGGACACGAAGTGCAAGGATACGGTCAATTGTTGACCTCTTTGGTGTAAAGCCTGACTGCTCCGGACGCTGGTGCTCAAGCAGATGGTGGCGAACCCTATCAAGAATTATCCGAGCAAAGACCCTTGCCCGGCACTGAGAGCAGCGTCACCCCTCGGTAGTTGTTGCAGTCTTGGCGATCACCCTTCCCTTTCCAGAGAGGGACAACAAGGCCCCTCTTCCAGTCAGTTGGGATGATGCCTGTGTTCCAGGCAGAGCACAAAACTGCATGCAACGACACGAGTGCAGCATTTCCACCAGCTTTGAGAAGTTCGGCATGGATGCCACAGATCCCTGGAGCTTTGCCCTGTTTCAACTGGTTCACCGCAGCCCGTGTTTCCACAAGCAAAGGTGGACCACAGTTGATTTGAGGGTCAGCAACAGGGATTGTAACACCCTTGACGTCCAACTCGACAGCTGGGGGATCAGCCTGGTACAACCGCTCAAAGTAACCGGCCCAGCGGGCCTTCACTTCAGACTCCTCTGTCAAGAGCCTACCACTCTCTGCTCGAACTGCAGTGCTCCGAGGAATGGGCTTGGATGAACGTAATGCGCGAATTCCCCTGTAAGCGGGACGAGAATCACCTGTCCACAGGTGATGCTCTACCCCCTCACAGATTCCTCGCACATCGGCCTCCTTGTCCACCCTCAGTGCACGTACAGTTTTACGCCTCAGCTCCCTGAACAGCTCAGCTCTGCCATTCAGCCTGGCCCTGCGACTCTGGTCAATGGTATCGAGTGTCCCTCGAGAGACAAAATTCTTCTTTGCCCTGCGGTGAGTTCCAAGACATCCACCGGCAACATCAAGGACGGTGGTCTTGAAGGCGCTCCACAACTCTTCAGGACCCCCCAAAGCACCCAGACCCCCCCAAGTGTCCACTCAGCCTGTTCGCAAACTCCTCAGCTACTCTCTCATCCCTGAGCTTGGCAACATCCAGCCTAGGCTGGGATGGTACCATTCTCCAGGATTTAAGGTGCAGCTTTAGAGTTGCTATAACAAGCCTGTGGTCAGTATTGAGGAACTGAGCACTCCGGTAGACCCTGCAGTTCTGGATCAGCCTCCAACGACCGTCAATGAGGACATGGTCAATCTCCTTTGCCACACCGCCAGCGTTGGAATACCAAGTCCAGCGATGAGCTTGTGGGCGCTGAAACCATGAACCAACCACCCTAAGTCCATGACTTCTTGCAAAGTCAAGGAACTTAGTTCTATTCTGGTTCATATTTCCTGACCCATGGGGACCAACACACACCTCATAACCATCCCGATCAGTTGCAGTCGATGCATTGAAATCCCCCAAGACTAGAAGTGTATCTCATCTGGGGCACTGATCAACCACAGACTCGAGTGTGGCGTAGAATGCATCCTTCACGGTGAGATCACTCGCCTCAGTCGGAGCATAAACAGAGACCAGGGAAATGACACCTAAGGAGTGACAAATCCTTAATCTCATAATACGCTCGTTGACCGGTGTTACCTCAATTATCATTGGGGTCAGCTTATTGGACACAGCTACAGCAACTCCTTGGGTATGGTAACCATCAGAGCGACCAGACCAATAGTTGGTGTAACCACCCACCATGATCTCGCCGCAATCCGGTCTCCGAACCTCAGAGAGAGCTGCAATCCCGATGTCCAAACGCTTGAGCTCAGATGATAACAGAGACAGGTGATCATCCTCTCTTAGGGATAGGACATTCCAGGCACCCACCCGAAGGGACCGCCTCAGGTTAACCCAAGGAGACCGCCGTCTGGTGGACGACACCTCAGCACCACTCCGACACACTCTCCCGCAATCTGACCCAGGGATGTTACCCCGTGGTTTCCCTCCGATCAAAGATTGGGGGTCCCGAAGGCTTTGCCCCAATCCCGTCATCCGGTGAGCTGCCCTGCGAAGGGAAGCTGCACAGGAGGTACTCCCACGGAGTGGGTTTTCAGATTTTTTTGCGTTTTTACGTTTTGCGGAATGAAGGGTTTTACGGTGGCCGGAGTGCAAATCCTGCCACCAACCTCCTAATAAGAAGTAACCCAACTGCAGGAGGACGTCTGCAGACACAGTTGGGCACTAGATATGGATGGCCGTGGGCTCACAAGGAGCTCCTCCGCCCTTTGAAAGGGCAAAGTTCAAAATAGTTGTGTGAAAAAGAGATATTTGTATTCAAAAGTGCACAATTCTTCCCCAAAATAGCATACACTGCCGAGTATTTGACGCTAACTAATATTGGAATGTACCCTTTAGAGTTTAGACCTTCAGGCCATCTATAACTTTCTAAGACCACACAAACATCTATAGTCTTCTTACAAAATTCAGACCATTCTTCTTTTCAGAAAGTAATGCGTAAACTCGACCCACCTGGTGGGTGGGTGAGGGGGGGTGGGTGGGGGGTGGTGGCTACTCAATTTAGTCACTAAATTAACTTCAGCATTGATTGTACTCAACTTCATATTCACCTTCTGTGCCCATGTCATTTCACCTGAAAAGGGGATGGGGGTGGAGCCTCTGTGAGAAGTTGTATTGAATACGTACTCGCACATTGCGCACACACGCACACACACACACACACAGTCAGTGTCTTGTGTAGTTTCAAACATTATTCAAAGAAACATGTACGGATGGTTTCACATGATCACTTCTTGTAACCATCCCTACCTTGTTTACATACTTTTTGGAGAAACATTCCAAAAAAACTTTTGCATCTTTACCTCCACCCACTGGACAGAGTTTATGTATTCACCACTGTCTGCTTGTTTGTCTGTTTGTCTGTGTGGAGGATATCTCAAAAGGTTGTGGACAGATTTCGATGATATTTGGTGAATCGGCTGGTTGTGTGACGAAGACGAATTGGTGAGATTTTGGTGAAGATTCATGTCTGGCAACTATAATTTTTAGATCCTCGTGGAGGAGGATCTCGTCTTACTCACGTTGTTGTTCTTCATCTTCTTCTTGTGGACTTTTTTGTTTCTCAGCTGACAGTTTTCATCGAAACTTCCTGAAACTTGGCGTATATATGTAAAAATACCCTGCGCAGGCAGTAACCATCTCCGATTTTGAAAATTCCTCCTAGAAAAAAAAGTTGATGTCATAATATGACCGCAAATGGAAATCACCTATACCATTATCTCCGAAACTCGGCAAGCTGTTTGAATTTTGTTTGCGGGAATCAAGCCGGGCATTAGCACAGATAATTTATCGCAAACCTGATACATCACAATGACGTCATATTCGTTTTTATGACGTCATCATTAAGAGGATGAGGATCTTAGCTCATTTAAGCTTGTTTAAGTGATTCTTCACCATTGAGAGAAAGGGCCAAAAACTACATATAGCACGATATCTCAAAAAGTGATGGACGGATTCAGACAAAATTTGGTGGACAGGTTGGGTGAGTGACCACGACGAAGTGATTTGATTTTGGTGAAGATCCGAATCTGGATCCAACTACTATAATTTTTTAAAATGATTATTCACCATTCAGAGATGGAGATTAAATATGACATATAGCACGATATCTCAAAAATGTATTGGGTCCCATATGTTCTCGTGGATCAGGCATTACGGGGCAGAGGTATGCGCTCTACCGAGTGCCCTTCTAGTTTTGAAATGACCATTTTTTGCCTCCGCACCGAAGGTGCACGGAGGTTTTGTTTTCACCCTTGTTTGGTGTTGTTGTTGGGGGGAGTCTCTTTGTCTGTATTTTTGTGAGCACGATATCTCAAAAGGTTAATGATGGATTTAGACAACACTTGGTGGACAGGTTCGATGTGTGACAAGGACGAATTGATTAGATTTTGGTGAAGATCCGACTCCGGATAAGAGAATATTTTAAGTGATTCTTCACCTTTGAGAGATTGGGCCAAAAACTACATATAGCACTATATCTCAAAAAGTTATGGACGGATTCGGACAAAATTTGGTGACAAGAACAAGCTGATTTGATTTTGGTTCAGGTCCGAAAGCAGATCCGACCTATCAGTAGGCTACAAAACGCAAACTGTTCTGCCTTGCGGAGGTATGCGCTCTACCGAGTGCTGTTCCAGTAAATTGTCTTGAAATCATTGGAGATAAAAAAGGAAAAAGTGTTTGCGACTATTTTTTAATTGTTGACAATCACCTTCATAATTTCCAAGTCAAAATTAAACAAAGGAAGTCTGTTATCTGAGTACTGTAAAAAAAAAAAAATGCATTTACACAGCACTTGTATTTATAAAACTTCCTCTTTTATTGTTTTTTCTTCCCCCAACATTTATTTCAGGCTCTTCGTGGAGCTTGTACACAAATGTGTTGTGCTTGGGATTTGAACCTAGGCTCGGGAGCGTCTCAACAGCCAAAGCCGTCGGTTTGGATGGGAACGCAAGACAGGCCGACCCTTTGTGTACGGAAAAATGAGTTGGGATTTTTTTTTTTTTTTAAACCTTCTTTCGAGACTCGTACAAGTGTGCACACTTGCATTGATGAGTGAGCTTTTACTCGTGGTGCAAAAAGTACTCGTCCATTGTTGGGGTACAAATGTACTTTTTGTTTATTATTTAAAATTTATGGGTGAAGAAGATTTTGGCTCATGGAAGAGTGAGGTGACAGAGGGTAAAAAGGTGAGCTGACGACAGCGAGGCTTCGGAGAATGCAAGGGAATGAGAGGAGAGCGTCTGCAAGTGACGGAGGATTCATGTGGGTAGAAAGGATGACTCGTAGGAAATGACATTAGATGTTGTTCTTGCTTGGTTGTGTTCCTGGAGGGAAGGCCAAAAGAGTTGGTGGGTAGTAAGTCTAGATTTTGAGAGTTAAGCCATGAGGGGTTTACTTTACTCCACAGCCTCTCCCAACCCCCCCCAACGATGCATGAGTGAGTAGAGTGCTAAGAGAGGAGGAGAGGGAGCTGGACCAGAGGAAAGGTGGTAAAAACCATCAAGGGCATTGATATGCAGGTGATGTGAGGATAATAGGCCTCGTGCTTCAGCCTCATTGGAGATTCCAATAATGTTGAGAGAATTCAGAAGAGCCAGATGTGATGTTGGGAACCCAGCCTGTAGGAGAGAGCCATACTCCATTCAGCTACAGACAAAGGCCTTGTAGGCTGTGAGTAGTTTGAACTTTTCAACGAATGATTTGGAATGACAGAGGATGTAAAGTCTGCCACTGGCTTTGCATTTCCCAAACTATCTGCGGCATCTGCATGCTCAGTCTGCAGATTTCCAAGGTCAGCTTTTACCATATGGTCAGCCCAGGAGAGATCATGGCTGAAAGTTAGGCCTTGAAGTTGGAGAGACTGAACCGCTTCCGTTGGCTGACTTGAGCGGTGAAATAGATAAATGGCTTCGTTTCACGATCCTTCTGGAGCGATCGGGTGAGACTAACATTTTCCAGTATCGAAGGACATGTTCCATTTATCGTAGCAGCATCTAATCAACTTCAGATCAGCAGACAGTGACACAATTGTTGTCTAACTGTCAGTGGGATGGGGTTATTGCATGACACAATTTGGAGTCATCTGCTGAAAGGAATAGGGGGTTTTCCAGAGCATCGGAGAGGTCATTTATGAAGAGGAGGAACAACATTTAGCCCAATATGCTGCCTTGGGGAACTCCAGCCTCCACTGGGAGAGAGGAGGAAAGTGTTCCATTGATGGCAACATGTTGACTGCATGAGTTAGGGGAGTAAAGCCAGGTGTGAAGGTGGTCTTGTAATGGTATTGTCTACAAAGGAAAAGTGATAGGCCCATAGACGCAGCTTCATCATGAGAGATTTTAATAATCTTGAAGGCCTTGGTTTCCACTGAGTCAAGCTGAGCAACATGTGAGGCAGGGGAGTCAGCCCAGACGGGAGAGCAGTACTCCATCATGCTGCGGATGAAGGCCTTGTAGGCGGATAGCAACTGCCATGCAGAAAGATTCAATGCATCAGAACCAAGAGGATGGACAGAATAGCCATTGATAGGATGAGATGAACCGGTGCCTGATAGAGAAAGTGGGCCTTTGTGAAAGTATTCCCAGGTGGGATAAACGTCAGATGATGTGGATATGGCAACCCAGCCCGAAACGTGTCCATCGCTGATGTAAAATGACTACTTGTTCATTAGTGTGGTGCAGTTAGTTATTGTCAATCACCATGGAACACTGGGTACTTGATCATCATTGTTGTGCTTATCACTTATCATCACTTATCATCTTATACTTATCATCACTTATCCATTGCTGCAGTATAATGAGTACTTGTCCCTTGCTATGGTACAGTAGATACTTGCTGATGAGTGTGGTATATGTCTAACACTTTCTTGGTTTCTCCTTCTCCCTTAGCCAATCAGTTGCAGTGAGGGCTGGTTAGCTGGCGTCTCCCACCTCTCCGGTTTGTCTGGATTTTTCCCAGAAAACTACACAGAACGAGCTCATGAAGCGGCGACATGGCTGCTACACCGGTCTCTGCACCCCACACTTACAGTCATGAGAAAAAGTTTGTGAACCCTTTGGAATTTTCTGTTTCTCCATAAATTCGATCTAAAATGTGATCAGATCTTCATCTAATTGCTAATAATAGATAAAGAGAACCTGATTAAGCAAATAGCGCAAAAAAAACACTACTTTTTCATTTATTTATTCAGCAAGAAGATGCAACATTCAATTTATTTGTTGGAAAAAGTATGTGAACCTTTACATTCAGTAACTGTTGGCACCCCCTTGAGAAGGAATAACTTCAACCAAACGTTTCCTGTAACTCTTGGTCAGTCCTGCACATTGGCTTGGAGGAATTTGGCCCATTCCCCCTTACAGAACTGCTTCAACTCAGATATATTTGTGGGCTTTCTTTCATGAACTGCTCGCTTCAGGTTCTGCCACAACATTTCAATTGGTTTAAGGCCTGGCCTTTGACTTGGCCATTCCATCATGCAAAATCTCTTCTGCCTCAGACATTCTGTTGTAGATTTATTTGTGTGTTTAGGATCATTGTCTTGCTGCATGACCCACTTTCTGTTCAACTTCAGCTCACGGACAGATGCCCTGACATTCTCCTGTAGAATTCGCTGGAACAATCCAGAATTCATGGTTCCATCAATGATGATGGTAAGCTGTCCGGGTCCTGAGGCAGCAAAACAACCCCAAACCAAGACACGCCTACCACCATGCTTCACGGTTGGGATGAGCTTCTTATGTTGGAATGCAGTGTTTGGTTTTCAAACATAACGCTTCTCATTTAAGCTAAAAAGTTCCATTTTCAAATCATCTGTCCACAGAACATTCTTCCAATAGCTTTCTGGATCATCCAGGTAGTCTTTAGCAAACTTGAGACAGGTGGCAATGTTCTTCTCAGAGAGCAGAGGTTTCCTCCTTGCTAGTCTCCCATGCGCACCATCCTTGTTCAGTGTTTTCCTGATGATGGACTCAAGCACTATCATTAGCCAATGCAAGAGAGGCCTGCAGATCCTTAGACGTTACCCTGGGGTTATGTGTGACCTTCTGGATTATTGTACACCTTGCTCTTGGAGTGATTTTTGTTGGACAACTACTCTTGGAAAGAGTAAAAATGGTGTTGAATTTTCTCAATTTGTGCGCCATCTGCCTGACAGTGGATTGGTGGAGCCCAACACCTTTAGAAGTAGTTTTGTAACCCTTTCCAGACCGATAAGCATCGTCAACTCTTTTTTTTTTTTTTCTTCTGAGGTCCTCAGAAATATCTTTTGATCGAGGCATGACACGCTTCCACCAACGTATGTGGTGAAGACCAGACTCTGATGTTGACGAACAAAGTTTATGTTTTTCATATAGGGCAGGACCACCCAAACTCGCTCCTGATTGTCATCCCATTGATTGAAACACCTGACTGTAAATGCTCCCTTAATTGAGCTGATTAACCTCAAGGTTCACATACTTTTTTTGACAAATAAATTGAATGTTGGATCATTTTGCTCAATGAATAAATGAAAAAGTAGATTTTTTTTTTTTTTGTGTGCTATTTGTTTAATCGGGTTCTCTTTATCTATTACGAGGACGTTGATGAAGATCTGATTACATTTTCGATCAAAATTGATGCAGAAATACAGAAAATGCTAAAGGGTTCATAAACCTTTTCTCACCACCTCATTTGCACCTTTTTATAAACCATTCCAATGCACTTCAAATTCACACAATACATCTTACAACATCATGGTGTGTCGCACGGGACAGCAGTCAGCCAGCGATGGAATCGCAACAATAAACTTCATTTTAATCGGATTAAGGAAGATTGAGTAACAGACACAAATAACTTTGCTCCCTTATATTTTAGAAACCAAATGATCTGAACACAAATCATATAAATTATAAATTTGCCAAGCGTTTCTCCAAATACACACTGGCAAGCCTTAAAATCTACAAATAAATCACAACTTTAATAACATTTCATAAACGACAAAATGTCCGCAAGGTGACTGCCACACAGAGATTCCACGCCAGCTGAACCGTCAGAACCAAGATGGTACCCAGCACCGCAAGTTCCCTTAGGAGATGGTGAAAATTTTCAGTTTCTGGCCAAGTGAGGGGTTTGCATTTCTCAGTGCAGAGCGTACACCTCGTGAGCAGTGTCGAGGGAGTGACGACATTGTGGACGATGACGAACATTCTGGTGCCGACCCATCGGGGGTCATGGGCCCAGGTCTCGGGGACCTGTTGCAAACGTGTGGAAGATGTCACCGATCAACCGTCTGTTCATCTTGACAATGTGGAAAGAATACTCCGCTAGCAACCTGGATTTCCAGAACCGGTGTAGAAGTGCAGTGTTCATTAAAACCATCCTTGTATCAATGTCCAGCCAATTTTGACGAGCAGAATGGAGTGATTGGCAATTGCCAAGTATTCGACGGATGGAATCGACAGAACAATGATCGAGGTATGCTAAATCGACATGAACGTATCGAGGTTTCTCTTGATTTCATCCGTTGTTCCACCCGTCCACCCATGAAGAGCAGCATTAGCCTTTACGAGCGAGACTATTCTTCATTGTAACACTGATTAACTTTTTGTTATTTGTAAGCAACTTCTGCTTCAAATTTCATTTGGACACGTTCACCACATGTTTTCGACGTCGATGGTTGAAAATGAAGGTGGCAGCAAGTGAGATCGCAAAGGGTGTAGAATGGCAAAGAATTCTGAAACTACTGTGGAATGAAAACACACCTGCGCAAACTTGCACGTGATTGGATGCATTGATGGTGGTGGTGGTGGTGGTTGCCTGTAAAGGTTTATACAAACTTGTAATAAACGAAATGCCAGGACAAATACTAACTGACTTCTTATTCTTCTTCCTTCGTTTGTAGCACATGGCTGGCTGCAGGTTGCATAATTTGCTTGGACACAGCTTTGCCACTCATGCAGTGCCCCCTACAGGTTAAAGCAGGAACTTGCAATTTGTTCAGGGTTCCGGCGATGATTTGTCTGCTCTTCGTGAAGGACACCATGATATCTTTAACGTCCATTAAGTAATGCTAACGGTCTGGACACCCGGCTTAATGTCTGTCCGAGGGATGGCACACATGTCGATTCCTCGGCCTGCCTAGGAAATAGCAGGATGACAGTTTATAGCTGGGTTGAGATTCAAAACCAGGCGAGACTGTTAAGAGTCGAATGCACATACCTTTAGGCCATCCTGCCAGCCCGAAACCACCTTTTAAATTGATTAAAACATATCTGTTCTCTGATTTATTATATCAGTCCTTCCTATGCAAAAACTTCTGCTTGGACCTCACTCGCCCGACAATTGCATTTCATCCCACAGTTCTTACCCGATGTGTGAGGAGATTGAGGGTCGTGAGATTGTAAAGAGAAAGGGAGACATGGCCGTCGCTCCACCAATCCCTCCTCATTCATTCAATGGACAGGTGCGAGGTTTCTCTCTCTCCATCTCCCTCTCCCTCTCTCCTACCTGTCATTCATTCCACATTTCTTTCATTATATTTTATCACTCGATACCTTCCACACTTCTTGGTCTATGAATTCATATTAAAAAGTGGTTTTGTCTATTGTAATCAATTTACCTCTTTTGCTTGACTCGTGTTATATCGTGGTATACTCCCTCCGCCCACCTTAGACCGGTGATCTACAGCTGCACCTCACTGTCATTCGCCATGGCGAAAGGGTCGACGTGACATTTGGCCGTCACTGGCTGGCTCGCAACCTCGACTCAAACGGTACATGGTTATTACTGTCATCATGATTCTGCAAAAAACTAGCAATAGTCCATTCGAAATTTGTGAACAAATTTTCAGTCTACAATATGGATGTGTGGGTTCCATTCCAATGGCAGCTCAGAAGACATTTTCAAACGCAGTGTTCGAGTTACGACCTACCCAGGATTAAATCCAACCACAGGACGTGTTCACCACTTGTTGAGAGTGCCCCAATGCTCTATCAAGGATTTGTGATCGACTACCACTCCCGGTCTGGTTCACCCTCTTGGGTGTATGAAACCCTGTAGGGTCCACTGAGTGGCACGTCGAAGCATACATGCTTCAGACCCGACCTTGCTTGCTTCAAACCACTTTTCCAAGTTGAACTTTTACGAAGTTTTGCTGGAGATTGATGGTTGTGCGGTGATGGACATTACTATCATTTTGAAGGACAATGTTGTTGTCGTTAGGCTCTTTCCAGTTACCCAGTCCGAATCCTGATGAATAGCGTCAAAGCAGTCACACCGGCCAACTGATTCGGGAACTCTTTTTTTTTTTTTTCATTTTATTTTATGGAGAGCAGTTTTAAACACATTCATGTGGGGAGGGAAGACGACAGCTTTCTGTACATATAACGACGCGTATCCTATCTCCCAATTCAATTGCTTCACACTTGTATTAATACATGCATCTTGGGAAATAATAACTATCGCTATACTATGCAAATTTACCTCCAAGAAGGCATTCCCACAACAATATTCTCTCTCCTGCTACTATCCAGGACATCACGAACAGCCATTATTATCCAGAAGAATCTCAGGAAATCAAACGGTTCTTGGCTTTCACCCCATGGTTATAATTTTAGAGTGCACCAATGTTGACTGGTTAGTAATGAAAAGATTATAATTGGTTATAATATCATCTTATTTGCCAGGTACTTACATCCCCAAGGATTTGAACCTGCCACCTTTCCTCCCCGTTCGGCCGGCCGGTCACCGGGCTCAGCAGTTGGATCCTCCCCTCACACGGGTTGGCCAATTACAGGCCCAACTCACAGGTTAGTGCCCAGCGGTGTTTTTGATACAATGATAAAAGCCAAACATTCAAGGTCATTGTTACATGAGTTTGGACTTGATAAGGCAGTACGCACAAGTTGTTCAAACCTAGTCACCTGTACAAACGTGGGAAGTAATGCAAAATCGTTTTGTCATACAAGGATGGAACGGACCCTCAATGCCAATACAGCACAAAGGCTCAGGAAGGTCTTTTTTTACACTGAGGTCAAGGTTCATAACAGAGCTGGGTGACAGAAAACGCAAGGTCGGCAAGCCAATAGGAGGGCGGATAGGTAAACTGGATCTTCGTACGGATTTCTCCGACGATGGAGCTTCATGCTATCATATATCTTTTATCGTTCTTCACATTGAACGTTTAGATGATAATATTCTCCACTTATTAAGAAAAACCTTTGAGATGGCCCAGCGTTCACTTCAGGTATCTTAACAGAGTTCAGCCTTTGATGTTTAGTATGATCGTACAGGTTGTATTTGTGAGCAGCATTGAGAGTGTGAGTTCTGTGTGTTCCAGGAGAGGCAATGAGGGATAAACGAGTGCCGGTCGATGCTGTTTTTTGTTCTCCTGCTCTACGCTGTGTGCAGACTGCTCATTACATCATCAAAGGTCCGACTCCGACTTTTAATCATACGTAAAAGCCTTTGAAACCTTAACCCTCCTTTTAAAACCACGGGAAAAAAAAACAACCGCGTTCTTCTTGTTTTGTATGCAGCACAAGACTGCGGGGTAGCATCATTGGCTAAGGGCGTGGTTGTGCCGCTGATGCAATGCCCTCTGCAGGTTAGGGCAGGAATTTGTAATTTGTTCATGGTGCTGGTGATAGCTCACCGACTCTTCGTGAAGGATACCGTGGGATCTTTAACGTCCACCAACTAATACTGGCAGATGGGACACTCGTTTAACGTCCATCCGGCACACATGTTGATGAATCGCCCTGCCTGTGATTTATAGCTGGATCAGGATTCAAATACAGTTGAGACAGCTGAGAGGCGAATGTGCGTACCTCTAGTCTCGGCCATCGTGCCAGCCCCTAACCGCGTTAACAACTCTGTTTGGGTAAAATATGGAAGCAGAGTACAACCACACCACCATAATGTACACAAATTGCCAGAGGCAAGACTGGAAGATATTGTCGCCGCCCAGGGTTAACCCCCCCAGACCCAATTTGTGGTGACGGGCGGTTGACACCGCCAGCCCGGACGGTCAAACTTCTCCCTTGGAGACCTACAGCCGAGATTCTCGGAGATTAATGCACGTGCACGGGAAAGCAGTTAAGCGCTGCACCAGGACGGCACAAGAGGGTTTGTACTCGAACCCCACAACAATGACACGATACAGCCACTTAAAATAAACGCATTTATTGGAAATAGACAAATATTTACAAAGGACAATAATCGGTCATAATTATAAATACATGAAGGAAATTAAAGTCTAAGTCGAGGATCCTCCACACACAGACTTAATGCAGACAGGGTGAAATGAAATAAAAGAAAACCCTTCCTTTATTCTGGTAGTTGGCTTTGCCCAGAGATGGTCTTTGTGGAACTTGGAATCGAGGCTCTTTGCACGTGCAGACATGTGCAAAATGGCGCCAAGTCGCTTCTTTCGCTGCAGGACAAACATACGTCAGGCAATTCGTGAGCGCTATTCAACACCAAGGCTCGGAGACCCCGTGCTGCTGCTTCGTGCGTCAATCATCCTCACCGGCCCGCTATTTGACATACATGAGGCTCGGGGTGCATTCCTCACAATCCAAGAGCCAAAGGACAGCGTCTTGCTTCACCACACGAGCCAAAAATTCCCTCAGCACGAATACAAGAATCGTGCCGTCTTCTTCATGGGTCAAAGAAAAGCCAGCTGTAAAGCCCTGTTTACAGGCTATCTCTGAGTTACGTTCTCTCTCGACCGCGTGCATCCCTCACTCCGCACAAAACCGTTCCTCTTCTGAATTCGTCTCTCCGTCCTATTTGATCTGCCGGCTCCCATCCCCTCTTCCTCTTCATGCGTTTCAGGTCACATCCATCAATCCTCTGCCTCTGGGACGTGGCTTGCTCGCACAAAACCCAGGAAGGCGGGGCTTCTGCCTACACGTTCGGCTCCCTTGTAATTGTTTTAGGGATGTGTTCCCCACCTTTATTGCCGATCTTGGAATACAAAACGTAGGGAAAGTTCACAGGGGGGTCGATTACATACTGGGCAACTTATCCTTAATCCCTATTTAATTAACACCGCAACACCCACCGTGTGGTGACACGTAACACTTAAGCTCACAGTTTCCCTACTTAATTACATCACGATGTCTCCTACACGTCCACAGACCAAACAACTCTATTCAATCATCACTTTCCTATTAAATTCCTCCATGTACCTCACAACCATAACAATATTCAACTTTTTCCAAGCATTAACTTCCCTCTAATCTATTGGCCTTTTGTGGTCTCATGAAAAGCCTCAGCAACAAAGGACATATCATTTCCAATGAAGCAGTTGTGAATGGGTGGAATGTTAAATACATAATAATCAAGCTTGCACCAGGAAACCTTCCTCACTTTCCTCCACCCCTCTCTCCCCATTAGGCTTGGGGTTAGTGGGTTTAACTCCATGCGTAGAGCCAGGTCTCTTTGAGTGGATGCACTGGCTAAGAGGTGTAGGATCTGGAGGAACGTCATCTGCAAGTGGACCGGGTGAAGCTGGAGGTTCAGGGGGAGCTGAAGGATCTTCAGGAGTCTTGCTGTCACACCCTTGGATGGGAGCTGCAGACTTGGCAGCAGCTGGCCTTCCTGTGGATGAGAGTTACAGGTAAACAACAAAGATGGGACATCAAGAGACGAAGAGCAAGAAAGACGTTAAAAATGTAATAATTGTTGCATAAGATGTACTTTAACCATGCCGAGAGGCTCAAACCGAAATGGAATAGTCTCATTTTTGATGTGCTGTGTTTCTTCCTTGTTGTTGTATTCTCCTTGATTTCCATAAACAGCATGTTTCAGCAAATCTTCTTTCTCTGTAAACATTCTCAGATATATTGAATACTCTTTTTTTTTTCCCATTCCATGACCTCAGACCCCTCATTTCTCCTCCATCCCTCTCTCCGTGTGAATCCTACGAGGACTTCATCAAACGCATTGACTGCACAGCCAGAGAGCTTATGGCCTTATGTCGTGCACAAGGTAATGCGTCCCCCAACTTTAAACGCTCGCCTCATCCGTTTCTTTTTTGCGTCGTCCATTTTGTGAAGAACCAAACAGACATGATTGTGTCCAGGGTTCCACTCGGTGTTGTTCATTGGGCACGCTGCTTCCTTGGAGGCGTGTACGCGTCCGTTGCGCCGACTACCTCCTCGACCACAAAGGGAGTTTGTGATAAACGTTCGGAAGGTTCGGAGCCTTTTTACTCATTTCATGACTAACGATCCTTTGAATGCCCACTCTCGCATTAAAGCGCACTCTTTTTGTCTCCTCCATCCCAAAGGTTCCTTATTTGGGATTGTGCTCCATTCGCGAACTTTCTTCAGGGTCTTCCAGATCCTGGGCACTGGTTTCCCCCCCTATACCTCCTTTATCCCATGGGCCAAATCCAACTTTCAGCTGGAGCCAAGTTCTTTGTGACCCTTAACATCTTGCTGCTTCTTCTTCTTTTTAAACCCCTGTTATGCCATCTGTTTCTGCCTTTTGATAATTACTTTAGATACTACTCAGCTGAGCTTAATGTCTCTTGTGCAGCTTGATGAAGCCGCTTCAGCACATTAAATGTTACAAGATTTGATTTTGTCAATGGGATTCGAGTCCCGATCAATTTGCACAAAACTGCCGCCGAGGGCTGTTCATTGATAAACGGCAGGCGCTTCGGTAACCTGGCCAATGACTTTTGGGGGTGGAAAATGAAGTGTGATCACCATTTATACTCTGTGTGAAGCCACGATCGCGTAGTCTCGAATGCTCCGATTTGGACGAGTTTGCACAATCGAATCTGTAATGAGTGGAGAGGTATTTTTTAACAGTTGTATTGTACTTGAATTATTTAAACCTGTCCCCATGGTACAATGCAAAATGCTTTGAACATGTACACACACACACACACACACACACACACACACACACACACACACACACACACACACACACACACACACACACACACACACACACACACACACACACACACACACACACACTCTATCGGGGATTGCCTCTTCGCCCCAATGCTTGTATCCCCCCCCCCCAATGCAAGTCAAGGACCAAATCTTCCCCATTATTCCCTGCTGCCTAGATTCGTCAGGGCAGCATGGCCATGGTCCATGCTGATTGGTCCCCATGGACCATATATATATATATATATATATATATATATATATATATATATATATATATATATATATATATATATATATATATCTCTCTCTCTCTCTCTCTCTCTCTCTCTCTCTCTCTCTCTCTCTCTCTCTCTCTCTCTCTCTCTCTCTCTCTCTCTCTCTCTCTCTCTCTCTCTCTCGACTTTGTGAAGGCGGGGGTTCACCATCCTGGATATGGGGGATGTCGGTGTCACTCCTGAGAGATTGATCGGCTGTGTCCGTGCCGTGGGCTTCTCCAAGAGAACTGTCCAGGGCTACAAACACACATACGTACATGCACACACCATGAAGCGTGAATAGTGTTTTCTGTGATTATTTGCACACCCACCTTGAGGGATATGATGGTTTTGAAGTATACAGTTCAGTATTTTATTTTTTATGTTGTTTTATTTTAAATCGGCTTTCTGGTGCCGAGTCTCAACCTGGGGGTACTGTTTATGGAAGCAGAGGTTTGAATCCGGTCTGTGGTGGTCGTTCGCCAATTACATTGATTTTTGCCTCGATGCCGCAGGCCCCAAGTTCACAATGTGGCTAAAGCTTGGTTTACAGTTGCTGTTTTTGATCTCAATTTGCATTTTTTTCTTACACTTGTAACGGCGAGCATTACGCAATGAGGTATAATGAGGAGTTGTAAAACAGAGTTGAAATATATGTATAAGGACATCAATCATGGTACTTTCAGTTCTTCATTTAGTATTTAATGGCATCAAGTTGACTGTGAGAAAGCATAACCTTTGGGTTTATATCCAACCCATAGCACAGGTGAGCCTGGTTACCTGGTGAGCCTGTTGATAAGGACCAGTACAGTACTTTGTTTCGTCCTTTGCTGCATTATATCACATTTTAGAAACATTCCTTGTGGTTGTAACACTGCAATAAAAGCTCAATCGAATTGCTCTGTTGTTTCATTCCTTGCTGCCTTTGCCACTGCAGGTGGACGGAGGTTGTTTTCACCGCTGTCTGCAAGCAGGATATCTCAAGAAGTTGTAGAGAGATTTGGACGAACCTTGGTGGAAATGTTGGGAGTCTGACAAGGACTTATTGATTCGATTTTGGTGAAGACCTGGATCCGGCTCCTAGAATCTTTTAAGTGATTCCTCATCATTGAGAGATCGGGCCAAAAAGGATATATTGTTGTGGAGCCGGGCGTCGGCTGCGAGCACGACCGCTAAGTGGAGCAGTAGGGTCGACTCTACCGAACACCCGGAATCTATATCGTAACTTTCGGAAAACTCCGAGGGGACGGGTCCCTTACAGGACCGTGAATCGTCAATAATTCCACCACGTGGTACAGAGTTATTTGCCAAACTTCAAAATACCTAGACCCATGTGGCGAGCTACCGAGTATTCACACCCTCGACGGCACTCGTACGGGACGAGCCGTATGCGTGCTCGACCCGTGCGTAACCCGAGCGGATGGTTACCGAAGTCCCGTCGGTCCCAATGCCCACCACTACGGCAACAACGGCCTTCTTTAATTCCCCAACATGCACCGTGCAAAGCCAATGGAGGAAAGGACGAGGACGAGCTGAAACATTCAACAAGGGATTTATTTACTATAGGGAAAGGGGAAACACAGAGCAAAATTAAACCGACTATAAAGAAATGCAATGTACAAAGAGCAAGCACTTAACGATTTCTACTTACAGACGGGCCCACAGACAGACACACACACACACACACACACACACACACACACACACCGAGAAGGACATGGACCTTTCCGTCTCATGCGGTTTGGCTGAGACGAGCGAACCAGGCCAGCATCGAGATGCGGTCAGAAGAACCAGGCGCCAGCGAGACACGATCAGAAGAACCAGGCATCAGCGAGAGGCGAGCAGACGAACCAGGCGCCAGCGAGACGCAATCAGAAGACCCAGGCGCCAGCGAGATGCGAGCAGACGGGTGCGAATTCTCCCTTCCCGTGCCCGAGCAGATCCGCCGCAATTATTTGCTCTCCCTTCCTTCCTCGTTCTCCCGCACGGTCCGCTCATGCGTGGCCCTCGCTCATTGGGTGGACCGCGTGTTACGGCTCTGCCTTCTTGCCAAGGACCGCCCCTCAAACAAGCAGAGCAATATGGTCCTGCGTGGGCTCCGCCCACGTACGTGCTGACACGCACGCGTGCAATGGTGCCAGTGGAGGATGGTGGGAGGAGGCGAGGTGAAGGTGTGTTGTTGTAGTTATGGTTGTTATAAAAATTCTATCAAAATAACTCCGCAGCGCATGAACATTTAATTACCCATTAAACAATGGACGGGACCCTAACTAAAAACACATACTTACCGATATAACTGTTCTATAGGACCTGTATGTTGAGTGCTCATGGCTTCCAGATTCGTAACAATATAGCACGATATCTCAAAAATTGTGGACGGATTCGGATGAAACTTGCTACAGTACGCGAGTTGGTTTGGTGACGATGGCAAGCCGATGACATTTTGGTTCAGGTACAGATGCATATCCCACTTATTAGTGGTATACAAAACGTAAACTGTTCAACCTGGCAGAGGTATGCACTCCACCAAGTGCTCTACTAATTACTGTTGCTTTCAGTCAGATCAAACCCACAAATTCTGGGATACAAGTCAACCAACTTCTCCACCATAACCATGTAAATTTAGGTTAGTTTGGTGGGGGTAACTTTCTTTCACAAGTTTAATTCATCAAAACGGTACACTTCACGAGAGAAGCCAGTCAATCCTCCGATTGATGCCTGAAGATCGATCACTCTTTTAGCCACCGCATGGTCCAAATGCCATGGGGTCAGTCTCGATGTCCACAAATGAGTCTATTCTGTTTCAGTTGAATCTTACCATGATGTAACCCGTAGACACAACAGGTATGGCAGTGAACTTCCTGGTGCGATGTTATGGATAATCGTGAGGAAGATTTCGACTTTTAATCACAAAACTACCCACTTTATAATTCGGAATTCCCCTGTAAGCAGGACGAGAATTACTTGACCACAGGTGATGCTCCACCCCCTCTGATTCCTCGCACATAAACCTCCTTGTCCACCCTTCATGCACATACAGTTTTACGCTTCAAGTCCTTAAACAGCTCAGCTCTGCCATTCAGCCTGGCCCTGCGATTCTGGTCAATGGTATCCAGTGTCCCTTGAGAGACAAAATTCTTCTTTGCCCTACGGTGAGTTCCAAGACATCCACCAGCAACATCAAGGATGGTGGTCTTGAAGACACTCCACAACTCTTCAGGATCCCCCAAAGCGCCCAGACCCCCAAAATCCCCACTCAGCCTTGTCGCAAACTCCTCAGCTACCCTCTCATCCTTGAGCTTGCCAACATCCAGCCTAGGCTGGGATGGTACCATTCTCCTGGGTTTGAGCTGCAACTTCAGAGTTGCTACCACAAGCCTGTGGTCGGTATTGAGGAACTGGGCATTCCGGTAGACCCTGCAGTTCTGGATCATCCTCCAGCGACCATCAACGAGCACATGGTCAATCTCCATTGCTACACCACCAGGGTTAGAATACCAAGTCCAGCGATGAGCTTGTGGGCGCTGAAACCATGAACCGGCCACCCTAAGTCCATGACTTTTTGCAAAGTCAATGAACTTTGTGCTATTCTGGTTCACAGTTCCAGACCCATGGGGACCAACACACACCTCATAACCATCCCTATCAGTTCCAGTTTATGCGTTGAAATCCCCCAAGACTAGAAGAGTATCTCGCCTGGGACACTGATGAACAAGACTCGAGCATGGCATAGAATGCGTCCTTCATGGTGAGATCACTCACTTCAGTCGGAGCATATTGTTGCGGTTCTCGGAACCGCATGCATACAACAGAGAGGTGTCCCAAGACAGTTATGCCATTAATATATGTGTAGATAGACCCCTTCCTTTTGTTTAGCGGGACAACAGGGAGTGTGTTGCGATGGTCTAATAGTTAGGGTTATTGAATAATTTTCCCCTCCATTTCATTCCCACTCTCCTTTTCTTTTCTGAGGCAAAATCTGTGACGTGCGCAAGGTGCTGGACTCGCTTTGAGCTTCCACGACAACCCACGGTACCCTCCCCTCCGATCACTCCTGAGGTAAATCTGCCTGCTGCACCAACATCTACCCGAAACCCGACGTGTGGCGAGTCACGTGCGTTTTCGCTTCAAGGTGGGCGGGCTGCCCCGCCGCCGTGGAGGATCTGCTGCACCAACGTCAACCCGAAACCTGGCCCAAGCTGGTGGACCACGTGAGAGGTCGGGGCTAATCAAAGCGCTCGATTCGGGCGATGACGACGAATTCGACATGATCCCCTCCCCCAAGTTTCAGGCTCCGTAAAAGACGGAGAAGCTCCTCCGTCTGTGTGGTGTGGTGTTTGTGGGTGTTTTCACGCGCTGTGTTCCTGATACTTCTCTCCGCCCATACGACCTCGACCTCGCCTCCTGCTTTTTGACTCCACCCACGTCTCGCCTCGACGAACCGCCTCCTGCCTGGTCCCGCCCACTACTCCACCCTCGCACTCTGGACTTCACCCTTCCACACTCAAGCTCCTCCTTCAGAACACAGGCTCCACACAGGCTTGGATCAGAGACAACGCGACTACTGTCGGGTACCGGACCACTGAGCATCCCCTACCCCGAAACGCCCAGGTCCCGAGAGCATAACCTCAACCCTCTCCCTCCCTGGCTGCAAAAGTCCCTTCTCATTGGGGTTTCTTTTTCTGTGTGTGCCTGAGTGTGCTGCCACCTGTCTGTTAAGTAAGTCTGTAGAAGGTCATTATTTTTGTTACTGTTATTAATCTCATGTCAAGTCTGCCCTGTGTCTGCTTTTGTAAGTTGCTTGTATTATTGTCACACTCCACACCTCTCTCCTCTTTCCCTGTGTTACATACCCAATAAATCTTCACTGTGCCACTTACTTTTCTTCGCTTGCTTGTTAATAAATAATTATCATGAGGAATGTTCCCTGCTCGTCTTTGTCTTTTCTCCCATTGGTCCAGCATGGTCCGTATCCTACTCTAGCCAGGACTTTATTCCCAACGATCCGTTCCTTTTAGCCGGTACGTCCTTGGCAGTGTTGCTCGGCTGCATGCGATCCGGAAAAGTGATCTGATCCGGTAGAGTGATCCGGTTTGGGCAAGGCGTACCGAGGGCGTGGTTCCTCGGTAATTAAACCATATGATTAATTAGATAACCCGATTAACCCATAGACGGGAGGACCCGAGGTCATGCGGTTGAGTTATTGGCGTCCACGGTCGGTTAAGCAACCTGCCGCGTCATGGAATTATCCGTGTGCGACGGCCTACAATTCTGGGGAGTCTGGTGGAATCGACGTCGCTTCCCCCACCCACCGGCCCGCAACAATATACAGAGACAAGGGAAACGACACCCAAGGAGTGACGAATCCTTAGTCTCATAATACGCTCGTTGACCGGTGTTGCCGCAATTATCATTGGAGTCAGCTTATTGGACACAGCGACAGCAACTTCGTGGGCATGGTAACCATCAGAGCAACCAAACCAATAGTAGGTGCAACCACCCAATATGATCTCACCACTATCTGGTTTCCAAACCTCAGAGAGTGCTACAATACCGATGTTCAATAACAGACAGGTGATCATCCTTTCTTCGGGATATGACATTCTAGGCACCCACCCTAGAATGTGGGAGAAAATAATTATATTAATGTACTCTCAATTATAATTGTTGCTGGTGTTTTATAAATTTAATTTTATGCTGTAATGTCAGTTACAGTGGGGAGAACAAGTATTTGATACACTGCCGATTTTGCAGGTTTTCCCACTTACAAATCACGTAGAGGTCTGTAATTTTCATCATAGGTACACTTCAACTGTGAAAGACGGAATCTTAAACAAAAATCCTGAAAATCACATTGTATGGTTTTTAAATAATTAATTTGCATTTTATTGCATGAAATAAGTATTTGATACATCAGTAAAACAGAACTTAATATTTGGTACAGAAACCTTTGTTTGCAATTTCAGAGATCAGATGTTTCCTGTAGTTCTTAACCAGGTTTGCACAGACTGCAGCAGGGATTTTGGCCCACTCTTCCATACAGATCTTCTCCAGATCCTTCAGGTTTCGGGGCTGTCGCTGGGCAACACAGACTTTCAGCTCCCTCCAAAGATTTTCCATTGGGTTCAGGTCTGGAGACTGGCTCGGCCACTCCAGGACCTTGAGATGCTTCTTACGGAGCCACTCCTTAGTTGTTCTGGCTGTGTGTTTCGGGTCGTTGTCATGCTGGAAGACCCAGCCACGCCCCATCTTCAATGCTCTTGTTGAGGGAAGGAGGTTGTTGGCCAAGATCTCGCGATACATGGCCCCATCCATCCTTCCATCAATACGGTGCAGTCATCCTGTCCCCTTTGCAGAAAAGCATCCCCAAAGAATGATGTTTCCACCACCATGCTTCACGGTTGGGATGGTGTTCTTGGGGTTGTACTCATCCTTCTTCTTCCTCCAAACATGGCGAGTGGAGTTTAAACCAAAAAGCTCTATTTTGGTCTCATCAGACCACATGACCTTCTCCCATTCCTCCTCTGGATCATCCAGATGGTCATTGGCAAACTTCAGACGGGCCTGGACATGCGCTGGCTTGAGCATAGGGACTTTGCGTGCGCTACAGGATTTTAATCCATGACGGCGTAGTGTGTTACTTATGGTTTTCTTTGATACTGTGGTCCCAGCTCTCTTCAGGTCATTGACCAGGTCCTGCCATGTAGTTCTGGGCTGATCCCTCACCTCTCATGATCATTGAGGCTCTACGAGGTGAGATCTTGCATGGAGCCCCAGACCGAGGGAGATTGACTGTTATCTTGAACTTCTTCCATTTTCTAATAATTGCGCCAACAGTTGTTGCCTTCTCACGAAGCTGCTTGCCTATTGTCCTGTAGCCCATCCCAGCCTTGTGCAAGTCTACAATTTTGTCCCTGATGTCCTTAGACAGCTCTCTGGTCTTGCCCATTTTGGTGAGGTTGGAGTCTGATTGATTGAGTACCGGACAGCTGTCTTTTATGCAGACGAGTTCAAACAGGTGCAGTTAATACAGGTAATGAGTGGAGAATGGGAGGGCTTCTTAAAGACAAAACTCACAGGTCTGTGAGAGCCGGAATTCTTACTGGTTAGTAGGTGATCAAATACTTATTTCATGCAATAAAATGAAAATTAATTATTTAAAAATCATACAATGTGATTTTCAGAATTTTTGTTTTGGATTCCGTCTTTCACAGTTGAAGTGTACCTATGATAAAAAATTACAGACCTCTACGTGCTTTGTAAGTGGGAAAACCTGCAAAATCGGCAGTGTATCAAATACTTGTTCTCCCCACTGTATGCTTTCCTTTACCCAAGAGTGTTTTGACCTAAATGTTGATAAAAGGAATGTCTTGCTATGGGACAAAGTGACCTGGTTGATAACAGCAACTTTTGCCGTAATTATGTCATTTGCTTTTCACCGAGAAGACACGCATTGCATTTTGGAGTTCTTTGGCTAAGGCTTGTCAGCCCCCTCCACTTTCCCATGAAAGCATATAAATACCAGGAAATGTAATCTTGTTTTAGTGCAAATCATTGAAGATGTTTTACCATCTCAGTGGCTTGTACTCCTTGGTACTGGCCAAGTACCAAGTTAGAATAAAACTTTTTTTTTTTTGTATACCTTGGTCGAGGCTCGTATGAGAGCTAACACACAACTCACAGCAAGGAGGCATGAGACAAGAGGGGCGGGAGTGGAAGGGATAAAACAGTGGGGAACAGACACATTAGGTGAACTGTGGAAGGGAGAGGGATGGGGATGGGACGGGGAACATGGCGAAGAGAAGATGGACATTACAGGGACTTTCAGGAAGGAAAGCAGGGGAATTGAAGGAAGTGGGCTTGGGTGGATTATCGGGGGTAGAAAAGATCGAGGATTTGGATGGGGGAAGATAAGAGGTGGTGGTGAACAGCTGTTTTGAAAGCCTGGAGGGAAGAATGGGAAAGAATAGAGTGCGGAAGTTTATTCCAAAGGCGGGAAAAAAGAGGAATGAAAGAGTGAAGATGAGCAGTAACTCGTGATTTTGGTAGTTTTACCAGAAGGGGGTTGTTGGCGGACCTTGAGCGCCCTGTGGAAATGTGGTGGGGACAAATCGCAGAGAGAGCAGGGGGGGCAAGGCTGGAGAGGAGTCGGTAGAAGACAGAAAGACCACCGACCAACCTGCGGTGATTGAGTGAGAGGCCCAAAGACTCAGCTTCATTGCGGGAGATGCCGATGATCTTAAATGCCCTGGTTTTGACAGCGTGAAGCCGAGAAAGGTGGGAGGCAGGAGCACACCAGCCCAGAGGGGAGAGCAGTACTCCATCAGGCTACGGACAAAAGCTTTGTAAGTGGTCAGGAGCTCAAGAGGGCCGAGGAAGGACTTTGCACGATGGAGGATTCCCGGTCGGCGACTGGCTTTTGAGGCGAGGTTGGAAATGTGACTTTCCCAGGAAAGGTCATGGCAGATAGTGAGACCCAGAAGCTTGAAAGAAAGGGCTTCTTCCAGAGGATTGTTGAGAAAGTGGATGGGAGGGTTTTCTAAACGGTCCTTTCGAAGAGACATAGTGAGAGTGTGAGATTTGTCTGGATTGAAAGACATGTTCCACGTGTTGGACCAGTTTGTGATTTTATCCAGATCTGCAGTGAGCGAAGAAGCTGCTGCTTGCCGGTCTGAGGGATGACAGATGGTACGGCAGAGGGTGGAGTCGTCAGCAAAGAGAAATAGAGGATTTTCCAGAGAGTCCGAGAGATCATTGATGAAAACCAGAAAAAGAACAGGGCCCAGAACGCTACCTTGAGGAACTCCAGCCTGCACAGGAAGAGGGGATGAAAGAACTCCATTTAGGGCCACGCGTTGACTGCGACAGGAGAGGAAGTCTGCGAGCCATGAGTGGAGATGGCCTTGGATACCATGGGAAGAGAGTTTGGTGAGTAGGGCAGGGTGCCAGACTGTCAAAAGCACGTGATATGTCCAGGGATACGGCTCGGATTTCCTGTCTGGCATTGAGGACCTCCATCCATTGATGGGAGAGCAGAAGCAGCATATCCAGGGGTAGAGTGACCTTGTCTGAAACCAAATTGATGATTGGAAATCAAGCCATTGGAGAAGAAGAAGGATTTAATGTCTGAAGCGATGATGGATTCCATCACCTTGCTGATGATTGGGAGAAGGCTGATTGGTCTGTAGTTACAGGGATCTGTTTTTGCACCTTTTTTATGCAGGGCAGTGATGTTAGCAGATTTACAAGCAGATGGCAGATGACCTTGGGCAAATGAGAGGGTGAATAGAACAGAGAGAGGGTGAGCAAGAGCAGAAGAGCAGGTTTTGAGGACATGTGGGCTGATGCCGTCTGGACCGGTTGCAGAATCTGACTCGAGGCTTGAAAGCAAGCTCTCCACCTTGTCAGGAGAAAAGGACACAGAGTCCAGGGACAGTTGGGTGCGACTGGGTAAAGTGGGTAGTGATGGGTTTAGGACACAAGATTTAGATGCAAAAACCAAGTTTAGGCATTCAGCCTTTTCACGTGCGGTATCAGCAGTGCGGCCATTTGAGGTAAGGGAGGGGATGGAGGGGGAACATACACCAGAAACAGATTTGATTAAACGCCACCAGGATTTTGAGGAGGGAGAGAGGTTTGAGAGTTCAGACTTGAGATGAGAAAGATGTTGTTTGATGAGCATAGAATACAGCGTAGAATAAAACTCTCTGATGTAATGTGCTTTCACGTTGTGGACAGTGAATTAATCGGTGTCTTTGATTTGAGTAACAGGATTTACATCGAGTCGGTTAAAACGGTTAACTAAAAGTAAGTTTAAATAAAATAGAAAGAAATAAATTCCACAACTATTTGGGGGCTCGTCCGGGATGTACTAAATCCCTGGAGGCAGTCCATGGTCTGGAGGGACGGCAATCGCTTGAGCATGGTAAGCAGAGAGCGTTCGCCCTTTCCCTCTGACGGTGTGGCTGTTCTTAGCAGGTAATGTACATCGGACAAAGGAAAGTACATGTCAGAGAATTTTATTGATAGGTCTGAGGGGATCCTTTGAGAGGGTCCACCGTGGTTCGGGTCCGCTTCAACCTGGGGCTGAACAGAGATCAGGGATCTCTTGATGGGAAGCTAGAGTCTTCGCCGTACCTTGAGCAAGTTCGGTACTCAGCTCACTGTGCTGTACTGGGTACAGTAGAGGCATTGGGTAAAAGCTAATCCCCTCTGGCCAAAGGGAGGGAGGTTGGAATACCACCTCCGCGAGGGGTTCGAGACCCAGCTCGCTGTGTGAGTGTGTGAGCGTCGTGAAATGTTGTTAAAGAGTAATGAGATTGGCCACGCAGAGGGACATGCCTGATATATGTTTGACAAACATGGGCTAGATAGCATAGTTCCGATGGCGCAGCCGCTCAAGGACGAAGAAGCGGGCGCAGAGGGAGATGATGGTACAAGGCAGGAAGAGGCTCGACGAGGAGCCAGAGGAGTAATGAGAGGGAGAGAGGGAGAGAGAGCTCCTCTTGGTGGCAAGGTCGGAGTGTAGACTCGATCCAAAGGCCACGTTGAAGGCTGCGTTCAGCTCGCAGTCTCTCCAGAGACGTGCAAGCAATATATCGAACAGCGTCATGCTGAGACTGATTTCCGACCCAGGTAAATGGGCCAGGTAAACGAGCAAGGACAATGGTTAAGTGGGAAATAGATAAGTGTTACCTGTTTGTTCATTATACTCACTGGAGGTTTGCTTGCTGTGAAATTGTTGCATTGTATTGTGTGGAGGTGTTACGGATTTGTAAATGCAATGATTTGCACGAAACCCTTTATAGGGTGCAGGAGACGATTGACCGGCTGGGAGGGTGGATGGTGAAATATGCGTACTGAGTAGAGGACACCCTGGGCACCGAAGTAGTCGGCCAGAGTAGGCCATGGGTCCAAGCCACCGAGTTAGTGTAATGGGCACGGGTACCCATGGGAAAGGGCACTCGGAGCGCCAACATGCCACGAGGGCATCGACGGGGAAAATGCCAGGAAGGGCATTCCCCACGTTCATAGGGAGCTGGTAGGCTCAGAGACAGCCTCAGGGCTCGGGGGTGCCATGGTTATAGTTCGGCAGAGGGGAAGTACCTGCCAGTTGAGCCACGAAATCGTGCGGGAATGCGGGAGAGGATTTGCGGGCCAGGCCCAAATTAATAATGAACACCAACACAGGCGACGGGAATCGTAGTTGCTGGGACACAAGTTGAGTGTTCCAACCTGGAACTCTTGTATGTTTGTATTCATATCTGAGTTGTATGCACACTGATTTGCATTGATCTGCATGTGTTGCTGAGTGAGTGGAGAAATGGAACGTCTGCGAGTCCAATAGATTTCAATGGAATAAAAAAGTGCTCTATTGTATTTTGGCCTTGAAAGCTTGTGGGAGTGCATGTGTGATGGAAAATGGAGATAGAGATTGGTCATCACCAATCGTATTGGATTGGTGATTGTGAAGACTTTGGTTGAGGTGAGTTGCACACACCCCTTCCAGAGGAAACGAGGCGACCGATTCTGCACAGGTTGTTGATTTACAGTGCGGGGCAGATGTTGTGGAGAGTGTTTTGGGATGCTGTTTTGGCTTTGAACACTGTGGGTTGCATGCATAATAAATGGATGGTCTCCTCAGAGCATCATTTGAATGCAACCTTTTGGTAATAATAATGATGATGGCTATTGGCTATTGTGCTACTGTGTTGAGATGCACATGTCATGTCCGGTGACGTGTCAGAAATGTTTCCAAGATTTTAGATTTGAATTGTAACCATTGTACTTTAAAGATGTGATCTAAATGTAGAAACGTGATTTGGAATGATTTTAAAATGATTTGATGATGTTCAGCACATAAGGCGATTCACAGATGCCCTCGGATGGACGTTGAACTAGGCGTGCTGTTTTTATTAGTCTGAGAATGTTAAAGTTGATAGATGAACGAAATCATGTTACCTCTTACAATGATCGATCTGTTCACCTTGTGTACAATGTACAGACTGTCCGCCTGGTGCTCCTTAAACAACATTCCAAACCTTGCCAAGCCACGGTCGAGCTTTCTGTGCGGGAAACAGACAAAAAAAAAACCACACACACATCTGTTGTCTTTATATGAGCCTCTATCTGTTAGGGTAAATTCATAAGATTTAATTTTATAGACACTGAAGATTTATTGATTTTAAAAGAAAATATTTTATTGCCACAATAAAAGACCATAAAGCTGTTTAAGCGAGATTTGACAAATGATTTGACAATTTTTGTCACCTGTTTAAAACAAAGGTTTAAACTGTATTAATTTGTTTTGATAAAGGAAATGGACTTGTATCAAGAAGGTCAGAGGATGTGATTAGATGGCTCTTGTGTGTGTGCTGGAATATTGCAGCATGTTGCTGTTTTGGTGAGAGAGATGGACATTGTCAGAGATTTATGTTGATAGAAATTGGTTAAACATTATTTTTCGAGATATTTCAGTTCCATTTCAACATGAAAGAAATGGATGCTCATCAAGTTAATTAAACAATGTTAGCATTTTGGTATTGTTTAAACTGTTTGGAGAAATTTGTAACCATGTTATCAAAGTTCTTGTTTCCAAAATGGACACTCTGCAGCCAAAGTGTGATCTGCAGCTCGGCAACTCGAATGACGCCATGCCGACAACAACGGCGTGGAACTCTCATCATGCTGGGTTTGCAGAGCCCGAAAAAGACTCCAAAAGAATCACTCTGTGACCACAATGATAGCCATGCTACTCTTGTTTAATTACTCCTGTGAATTAATATAAGAATGTGTAACTTAGCTTTGAATTATTTTGGGAATCGATTTTGTGAATTATAATAACCTAGCCCACAGGTGTGTTTTGCACACTGTTTTGTTTTTGACCTGTTTTGGTAGTGATGGGGATAATCTTATGGTCAAAAGGACCAACAAGTGAAACTCATGATCATGTTTGCATGCACTGGGTTTGTTGTCACATGCATAAACATGGAGTTGTGTGCGATAACTGTGTTAGTTACTTTCAGACAGCTCATAAAAAAAAACTTAGGGAAAGAAAAGAACGAACCATGATGTTTCTTTTCGTTATAATTGATATAAACTTTTGTTTGAGATTACAAATTGAGAATCCTTTGTACCTATGGATCTTGTTAATCTGTTCATTGAGGATAGAGAAAAGTTACTGAAAATTGAATCAAGATAATAATATATTAAGTTAAGGAACATAATATTGAAAGAGGGTCTGCGTTATTAAATTGATCGACAGATTGGTCAACATTACATATTAGAAATCAAGTTATAAGGGGAAAACAGCATGGTATTTACATAACCATAATGCAGAATGACTGAAAAAATGGTGAGACCAACAGCAATCATGAAATCAATAAAATGGAATCGGGAATTGTCCCATGTATTGGAACTGTATTGCTCTCACTGATTAGGAGCTGGTACTGACCTGACTGTAATTTAAATAAAATGCCTCTACAATTTGTAGAAAGACAAACAAAAGGATAAACAAGAATTATGTGGAGTACGAAGGCATGACCATGTGATATGGAAATAAATGTTAAATCGGTCAGAATAAAATAATATTATTGAAAAGAGTGCAATGATGCTACAAGGCAATTTAAATATTACTTGTGTTATCTGTCTTCTGCTTAATTGGACAGGCTGTTAGCGTGATTTTACAGCGTGATTTTTGATTAAGTGGTACTTATTGTACGTTTACTTAAGTAAGTTGAGGTATTTCTAACACTGACTTGACTATCTTTTATCAGTGCGAAAGTGCTAAGTTAGCTGGAAGTAAATAAATAATGGCAGTTGCTCTGGAACTGCTTGTGAATGAAACTGTGAATTGTTTAGCAGATATGAATGTTAAAATGGTAACTGTGCAAAATCGAATCGCTTTGGATTCGGTACTTTAAAGAAGTAGCTAACTTTCATATTTTTGTATAGATGATGGAATATTTTTGGTGAAAAAATTCTTGATTGCAAATTGGAACCCTGATAAAGACTGTTGCCCTTTCTACATGGAAATAGCAAATGAGATGAATGTTTTGAGTATACATACAACTGAGATTTCTGCATATTTTAGCATGTCATTTAGGGAAATAACAAGGAAAAGGATAAAATATTGACATGACATGTAATGCAAGTTGAATGCTTCTGTAAAGAACCTTTGTCAGTCTTGTTGAAATACATGAGCCCATGACGTTAAATCGATGCTTAACCTTGATTTTGTTTGTTTCGGAGTGTTGAGAGCAGTTGAACCATGCAATGTATGATTTCGTCTAATGAAGCTTTGAAAGAACTTCCACCGAAAGATTGGACGATGGGGAGAACCCAGATTTGGGTGATTGGGCATTCAACACGTGATCATGAAACTACCCCCTTCCTGAGGAGATAAGATGAGCAATGTGGTGAAAAAAAAAGAAAACCCCACTGAAGAGAAGGTTGGGCAAGTCCTAACGTCACCGTTGTGTGGTGCCTGCCTGGAAGAATGTCCTCAACCACACTCGTGGATTGCTGCTCTGCAGATACATCGTGAACTTGCTGTGGTTGCTTCAATGCACAACGAAGGCCCTGAAGGTCCACACGGCGAGTCATCTGCAACATGTGTTCAATGGGCGGGTGGGTCTCGTGCAGCAATCGCGGCTGCATCTAATGTGCACAGCTCATTTGGTGAATCAAACCTGATTGCACAAACTGCTGCTACGAGGCCCCAAACTCTGCTGGGGCTGGATCTCTGTTCACCTCTCGAGCCCAAGCTTCAACCTAGTGTTGGGCCCAAGCTCGTACCTGTCAAGATCTACCTTCTCTTCAGCTCAAGGAGTGCTTCGACTGTGTTTTCCTTTGGGTGCTCTATCTACACCCTGACCTGTTTATCTTCTGACTTCAGGTAGCATGTCTTTTCAATTTGTGACACATGTTGATGAACAGGCCATTAATTAAATGGAAACACACTCACTAACCTGGCTGGGACACTATTGAAATGGTCGTCATCCAGCATTCTTCTGATATGAGCACTCGCTGCCATTGTTGATTGAACTTGTGTAACGGATATCTTTTCTCCTCCAGGAACGGGGTATGGTGATCATGTGTAATATAATTATTCAAATTTTCCTGATAAGGAAAAAGGGGGGAATTGTGGGAGAAAATAATTATATTAATGTACTCTCAATTATAATTGTTGCTGGTGCTTTATGAATTTAATTTTTATGCTGCAAGTCAAATTGGATGTCAGTTCTGCTTCCTTTTAGCCAAGAGTCTTTTGACCTAAATGTTGATAAAAGGAATGTCTTGCTATGGAACAAAGTGACCTGGTTGATAACACCAACTTTTGCCATGATTACATCATTTGCTTTTCACCTAGGAGACACATATTGCATTTTGGAGTTCTTTGGCTAAGGCTTGTCAGCCCCCTCCACTCTCCCATGAAAGCATATAAATACCGGGAAATGTAATCTTGTTTTAGTGCAAGCACGTGTGATGTATACCATCTCAGTGGGTTGTACTCCTTGGTACCAAGTAAAATAAAATTATCTGATGTAATGTACTTTCACGTTGTGGACAGTGAATTAATCTGTGTCTTTGATTTGAGTAACAGGATTTACATTGAGTCGGTTAAAACGGTTAACTAAAAGTAAGAAAAATAAAATAGAAAGAAATAAATTCCACAACACACCCTACCAAACACAGGCAAGCTCGTAGCCATCGCTGGCAAACTAACCAACCAGATTCCTGCCACAATCAACTACTGAAACCAAACCAGCAACCAACGATACAGCCAAACCAGCCGAAATAACCCACCTATCCACATTGACATTTCAATTATTTTGATTTGCATCGATTTGTACATTTAAACGACTTCATCTTGCTCACAACAAATCGCATGATGCAGTGATTGGGCGTCCTATTGGTTGGCAAGCCAAACAAAAGAGAAAAGGTAAACAAGACCCAACAAGGCCAAATAATTAACAAAACCTTCCCTCAACTGGATGCACACTCGCCTCTAAGCTGTCTCGTCTGGGTTTGATTCCGCACCTGGTGTTTCACATGATGATTGGAACATTTCAACCAGGAGTACATTTTACTGAATAATTCAATTGGCATAACAGATCTCTGCTATCCCACCCCATCTGCCAGTAAAACACAGGGATTCCCATCAAGGCCGAATTCACCCGCGGGGCACGCTCATCATGCACTCCGTCTAAAATCATCGTACAGTGCACTTGGAATGTGGCAGGGAGGCCTCTTTCTCCCATCTGCCAATAATAATGTGGAACTATTGGCAAAAGGTCATTGTACCTTTTGTTTCCCAATAAATTTACCTTTCTTTTTTTTTGTATACCTTGTCGAGGATCGTATGAGAGCTAACACACAACGCACAGCAAGGGGGGCATGAGACAAGATGGGCGGGAGAGGGAAGGACAAAACAGTGGGGAACAGAGACATTAGGAGATCTGTGGAAGGGAGAGAAATGGGGCAGTGAACATGGGGAATAGAAGATGGACATTACAGGGACTTTCAGGAAGGAAAGCAGGGAATTTGAAGGAGGTGGGTTTGGGGTGGATTAACGGGGGTAGAGAAAATCGAGGTTTTGGATGGGGGGGGGTGATAAGAGGTGGTGGTGAACAGCTGTTTTGAAGGCCTGGAGGGAAGAAAGGGATTGAAGAGAGTGTGGGAGTTTATTCCAAAGGCAGAAAAAAAAGAGGAATGAAGGAGTGAAGGTGAGCAGTGATTCGTGATTTTGGTAGTTTTACCAGAAGGGGGTTGCTGGTGGACATTGAGAGCCCTGCGGAAATATGGGGAGGGGGATGGGGACAGATCACAGACAGAGCAAGGGGGACGAGGAGAGAGATAGAGATAGAGATAGAGATAGAGATAGAGATAGAGATAGAGATAGAGATAGAGATAGAGATAGAGATAGAGATAGAGATAGAGATAGAGATAGAGATAGAGATAGAGATAGAGATAGAGATAGAGATAGAGATAGAGATAGAGATAGAGATAGAGATAGAGAGAGAGAGACCCAAAGACTTGTGTTTGAACTACTGGTGAAACGTTCAGAGCATTGGGACCTGAGTGCATCGGATGGAATGACAGTGACCCCAACCCACTTGACACGTCCCGCTGATACAGACGACGTGGATTGGCACCCCGTTAGCTCAATCGAACCAACGAAGATGTGAGCCATTCACTACACGTGAGATTCAGATTTTTTACGATGATGGAAAGAAAGGCAGAACGAGGTCAAATTTCAAATGAACTAAACATACAATAATCCATTCACAAATAAGCTGTAGGTTCTCCCACCAGTATATATGGCTCGAGGAGACGCGCCCTCTTGTGTGCGTGTGCATTGACTAGAAATGGGTTGGAGGGGTGAAAAAAAAAATCACTCATACATTATAACATGGTGAATTAATTTTCATATTGTTTGTGTAGAGGGTTTGCAGAGCTATCCCATAATAGCGTGCGCACAACCATGTTGGTTGTATTCACCTCCCCGGCGATGATGGCATCAATAGCTCCACAATCTATCAAATAATTTACAACTTTAACCGCACAAACAAAGGCAAATATTCGAAGAGATGTTGGATCACCGGTCCACGACACTTTTTCACGAGGTTTTCAACATCACATTTAAAGCATTGAACGTGACGTGTATTTTACCACCGCAATGGAACCTTATCAAATGCACAAAAAGATATCACGTTAACTTTCTGTCACGCCTGCAGTCAGGCACCTGCGTGGTCTCCGTGCCCACAACCCATTCCCAAGCTCACACAATTCACAACACATACAAAAAGGTGAATTAGAAGCTCCACAGTGTGTGATTTGTGGAAAAGTTCTCGGAAATCGATCTATGAAGCCAAGTCTATTGAAGCGCCATTTTGATTCTGTTCATCCTGAACACAGCGACAAGGACTTTTTTCGTCGGAAGGAAAATGCCATGACAGCAGTTTTCAACAGCAGTCCATGGCAGCCGTAAAGGCATCCTACTTAGTCGCACTGCGAATTGCAGAACAGAAAAAAAACCTCACACCGTCGGTGAAAGCCTCATCCTTCCCGCCACAAAGGATATCGTACGTCTCAAGCTGGGAGAACAAAGCGCCAAGAAACTCAATTCTCTTTCGTTGTCAAACAACACAGTTCAGAGGCGCATTGAAGAAATGTCAACCGATATTCGTGACCAGGTGGTGGCAGAAATCAAGGCATCTCCATGCGGATTTTCTGTGCAATTGGACGAGTCAACTGGCGTGGCAAATTGTGCCCAACTGTTAGCGTTCGTTCGGTACGTGCATAAAGCCAAGTTCAAGGATGAAATACTATTTTGCCGCCCGCTTAAAACCACAACGAAAGCAAAGGACATTTTCGAAGAGGTGTCTTCAGTCTTTGATCAAGTTGGGCTGCCATGGGTTGACCTGAAAGGCTGTACTACAGATGGTGCTCCAGCTATGTTGGGGTGCAGATCAGGTTTCCAAATGCTTGTGAAGGCAGTTGCTCCTGAAGTGTGCGGCCTACACTGTACGATCCACTCGCAACCACGGCGACTTACTCTCGCAGTCGCCGAGTGCAAAGCCGTGCAAGGAAAGGACATCTCGCCACGCACTCGCAGCCAAGGCGCTCCCCAAGCCATTGGCTGACGTTCTCTCAACCATGATCAAAATTGTGAACCATGTGAAATCCCAGGCTCTCAATTCGCGACTTTTCAAGAAACTTTGCGAGGATTTCGACTCCGACCATAAAGTTCTCTTGTTCCACACTGAGGTGAGATGGTTATCCCATGGAAATATGGCGGAGCACGTGTTTGAACTGCGAGCTGAGCTTCGTGAATTCTTTGAAAACGATGGAAAACCAAGGACTGTCGATTTCGTCGCTGCTTTGAACAACCCCGACTGGGCATTGTACCTGGCTTATTTGGTCGACATTTTCTCTCAGTTAAACGCCCTGAACAAGTCTCTTCAGGGGACTGGCGCGACTCTCATTGACGTCATAGACAAGGTCAAGGGATTTCAGGAAAAACTCCGTCTGTGGAAGACGAATGTCGAAGCGGGAGTGGCGGTCATGTTTTCTTGCACGGCCGATATTCTTCAGAAGTGTGAAAAGAATCCCCCAAGGGAGTTCATACAACTGGTAAAAGATCACCTCGCTTATTTGGATGAGGAATGAAATTCCTATTTTCCGGATCTCAAGGAACTGGATCTGAAAATGATTCGCAACCCATTTCGCATCAAAGCATGGGATTTGCCACCTGGAACAGGACTGCAGGAAAGCTTGATTGATCTCCAGAACGACTCCACAGCCCGAGATCAGTTTGACGAGATGAATCTTGCAGACTTCTGGTGTGGAATGTTGGGGTCTTACCCTAAGCTAGCTGCCCTGGCTGTTCATTCGCTCATAGTATTCCCATCTACATGGCTGTGTGAAGCTGGGTTCTCGTCAGTCGTTATTCTAAAAACAAAACAAAGATCCCTACTGGATGTTGAACATGATGTTCGGTGCGGTTTATCCAAAACAAAGCCTGACATCGACCTGCTTGTGAGCAAGAAGCAGGCTCAACCATCTCATTGACTGGACATTTTACACAATCAAATAGGTACTGTATCATTCTTTTGTTCAGATCAGATTGCTTAATGTCATAGTGAATTGTTAGTATTGTTTAACTCCCTATTGTCGTATCTGTATCGCAAATAAACACTATTTTGGTACAGTGGTACTCGGTGGGACCACAAACATGTGAAATGGTACCCCAGTAAAAAAAAGGTTGGGAACCCCTGCTTTAGAAGCACATGCAGGCATTCATGTACAGCATATAATAGTCATATATTCCAATAGCAAACCAAGGATCCTTAAAAGTTTGTCACAATCTTACATTCATCAAATGGGGCCCTGAAACTTCAATGATGTTTACTTGTGAGACTTAGACCAAGGGTTCCCGATCCTTATGGAACTAAATGACCACGAACACCAATAGCTTGAACACATGACTTAGGGTCCTCAGTCCGACACCGTTTACCTAAGACCACATGATCCCTTTAATCGGGGAATTGCGCCCTCGGCAATTATGTCATCTTTATCGGATCGTGATTAATACGGCCGAGCTTTCCGCTTGCACAATGCCAGACTGATACGAGAGCCCATTCGTGGGGAGTTATAACCTGCCAGCTAATTTACATAAGGACATTGCTGGACCAATGGAAGAAAGGACAACCACAGACGGATCAGAAATATAACAAGAATAATTTACTTACAATGAGCGATGTGGGGAACGGGAAGGAGGGAGGGGAACTTAAGAGCTTTAATGGCGTCAAAGAAAAAAACCAGGGCCGGAAAAGGGGGAATGCAATAAAAAAAAGTGTAATCAGGGTGTGTATTTATAAAAAGGGAAAGCAAATGTACAAGTTACAGACTTAACCTATGCCTTACCTACCCGCTAACAAAACAGGGTACCCATCAGACCACACACACACGGGGAGACAAATTGGGACTGGTACGTACATCACCGTCACCTTTTACAACTTGGTACCGCTCCCCGAAATGGCCCCGACACTGCTCTCCACCACCGAGAGTCCACCAGCTCTGTCGGGAGCATGAACCAATGTATCCAGGACCAGGGAAGAAACAAGTGTGACGATCCAGCCAGAGAGAGAATGAGTGTGTGCCACGATCAGGGCCCCAATAGCTCGAGGAAAAAGAAAGAAAGACAGCATGGCAACCAAGACCAAGGTAGCTCAGGGCGATGACGGGGGGGGGGGGGGGAGAGAAAGAGAGAGAAAGAGAGAGAATCAGTGAGAATCAGCACGCCGAACACAGCTTTATAGCCCTGGGGGCAGGTGGGGCCAAAGAGCCACACATCAGATCCCCCAAGGTGACCTGGGACCACGAACACCAATAAACATTATATTTAAAACATTACATTACATTACAATAAACCTGGGCCATGCCAGACCCCATGAGCCGGCCCATGCCAGCCATTGGAGGGTTCCCCCGCAGCCCCACCCAATCTGTTACCTGGCTGGATATTCAGTCATTTGCTCCTTCCAGTTGACATCATGAACAGAGCTCCGCACTTAACATGGGGAGAATCCCGTCAACTCCCATGCAACTGCGACAAACCCCAAATGTCCAACAATGTTCATGGCACAAAGCCAGGGAATGGGGCAATCATTTCAGGAAGGCTGGGTCATGTCTTGGTTCATTTGCCAGTCATTTTGGGTGGAGGGGAATAAACAGGGATTAGGGAAATGAAATACAGTACAGGGGAAGATGGCAATAAATTGCATTTCAGGGTCGACATCCATGCAGACAAACAGACAAACAAAGACTTTGTGGGGCTTCAAACAACAAAGGGGAATGGGAGAATTTGGCACGTGTTCCAGCATGCTGGTGTACGTAGCGCATGTTGAACGCCAGGGCCGTAAAACGCACACGCCCTGTGATGTCGGCTGTCACGGCACACGTCATCACGCGCTGCTGTCTCTACTCTCCGAAGGGGTTGACAGGGGGCACTTAAATACCCAACATCCATCCATTGGGACCATACTCTGTGCAGAGGGTTGGTGCTGCCCAAGCAGTCTCCTTGGCGATTGGGCACAATCCTGGATGGGTCACCTCTCCGACACAGTTTACCAGCAGGCTGGCACTCATTTTGTTGACTTCAGAAGGATGACAGGCAGAGTCAACCCCACCTGGTATTAATTCAAGTCTCAAGAATGGGATTTGAACTCAAGATCTTAGGATCCCATAACCACCACCCAAACCATTAAGGCAACACCAGGCATAACTACCCAACCAACCGCATTAAAATTACATAACCCCTGTAGGGAAGGCGCTATTCTTAACATTCATTAAGGAGGTCAGGTCAGGTATGGGAGCATGTGCCAGAACAGCACGTCGCTGCGTCCACTTTCCGCCGGTACTCCAGGGGCCTCCGTCTGGCCATCCCCCAGGCAGATGCCAGGCCCATCCCCATCTCCTTGAGATTATTGCCATTAAGGAGATAACTATTCAAAAAGTCTACGTACTGTATGCATTTCAATTTCAGCATGTGGTTTAAAAAAAAACCACAACAATACCTTATTTCACTCTTGCTTTGAGTACAAGGCAGTCCTCAGAACCCAATATTACTTTGGTGTCCCTATTGCTTCCCTTGATACCGCCCCTGGCTCTTGCAACCTTGGTGTGCCTAGCCCAAGTCACTTGCCCTCGGCAGATTTAACCTGTCCCTCCGTCACTCATGGTCTTATTCTTCTACGCAGTGCCTCTGTCATTCCTAGGCTTGGCATTTTTACAACTCTGTGCAACACCTCCGTGGCAGCTGTCACTCGGCGATTTATACCAGCTGGCAAGATGTCAGGCGAACTAAACGGGACTACAAAGCCCTTGTAGTGTCGGAGTGCTTGCTCGCGACAATACCCTGGATCCACTTCATTTTATGCAATGAACGATCTCTGTCTGTATGCTTCCTTTTAAATTTTGGTTTGGGCCTACACACCGTTCACAGAGAAGTGGGGAAATCTGTCTGGCCACAGCAACGCACTTCCTAGAGAGAGATTTCAAAAGGTCCCTTAACTTTTCTCTAATTTCCCCCCTGGCCGGCCAGGTGCTTGCTGTCCACCTGGCAGCGCCCCCCTCTCCCCTCTCCGGAATCAGCAGGCCCTGCTCGCTGCGTCAGAGTTCTGTCGTGGAAATTTTGGACATCTATAAATCAGAAAAGACTTTATAGTTGAATTATGATTGTTTATTGGATAATACACATGTGCAGAGCAAGTGCTGGTTAAAAAATCTCTGAGCACTCTCTAACTATAGGCAGAGCATTCCTGAATTTTATATTATTAGTAACAAGGCATTACAACCTGGTGCATTATATACCTGGTGCAACATTTCTAAGCATTATAACCTAGTGTTGGCTTAGGGGTAAGGGTGGTGGCTTGGGATCCTAGAGTCCTGAGTTCAAGTCCCGTTGGCCGCTGAATTAATACCAGGGCGTTGACTCAGCCCGTCATCCTTCTGAGGTCGGCGAAATGAGTACCAGTGTAGCAACCAAAAGGCTGCGCACGAAGGGAAGGAGTATTTTTGGATTGATGAAATCTGGCATTGGTGTAGCGCAGACATGATGTAGCGAATGGCCTCGTCGTGCACATAATTTCCTTGTAATCCTGATAAGGCGTACTCAATACCATAAGCATCATTTCCAAAAAAAAAAAACGAATTAATGTCAAACTACAAAGAGCTTTGTAAAGTAAGAATTAATGAAAACAAAAAGTAAAAGCACCTCCATATGTGGCCAGGTGTGCCCTGAGGCAGGATGCGGGAGTGTGGGATAATGAACTCTGGTCAGGATGTGTGTGTGGGCCAGTGTAACTCTTTTTCATATTGATAAGACAATCAAAGGCATGCAGTTTTTACCAGTCTTTGATCATTGTAAAACAAATCTCTTTTCCCAAGCATTAATTTATTAAATCCACCAGGCACAAAAATTTTATTTTATTTCATTTCCCACAGCATCATGTTATACAATCTGATCAGCATGTCATGATCAAAGGACGATGAATATCGCAAGGTACTCGGTGCCCATCATGGGAAGGTAAATGGAGAGTGCTGGTCATACGATGGAAAAGGGAGGCAGTGATACTCAGGTCAGGTATGGGAGCATGTGACGGAGCAGCGCGTCACTGCGTCCACTTTCCACCGGCACTCCAGGGGCCTCCATCTGGCCATCCTTCAGGCAGATGCTTGGCCCATCCCGTCTCCTCGAGATGCCGATAAACCTGCTGCAACCACAAGGCATGCGGTCATCCCGTTGGCCATCTACACTCACTTGGCTCCCTGGCTGAGAGAATCTGGTAAACAGGATCAGCCTCAGAAAAAAAAAAAAAAGCCACATGTCCATATAGCCGCAGCTGACACTCACGCATTATACAGGCAACAAATCTGATCTGAGTGTCTCTCGGCAACCGCTCATTGGACACAAAGTCTGATCAGCGATAACCAAGCATTTTCTGAAGAGACCTGGTACCGGAGGAGTGAAGTCTCTGACTCAAATTCTTGGTCAGAGTCCAAGTCTCACATCCATAGAGTAAGACTGGAAGGACCAAGCACTTAAAGACTCAGACTTTTGTCCTCCTGCATCGGTACAGACAGCACCAAACCCCATGATCCAGTGAATCCATAACGCCCCAGGCTTGAGCCAGATGTCTATTGACCTCCAGCTCACAATACGCGGAGACATGAATATCACTGCCAAGGTAAGTGAATCTTCCTGTCACCTCAACATCCTCGCCACAAACAGGTACAGACAAAATATCAGCATCCAAGATGTCATTGAAAGCCTGGATCTTAGTTTTGACCCAGGAAACCCACAATTCCGACTCCTCATTCAGTACCTCGGGGGTTCCATCAGGATTTTCATCATCTCTGAAAAGATGACTGCATCATCTGCAAAATCAAGGTCAGAGATGTTGACATTTCCAAATAATGCACCGCAGCTTGATCTCTCTGAAATCCTCCCCAGAATCCAGTCCACACAAGTGCTGAAAAGTGTGGGGGCCAATACACACCCCTGACAAACTCCAGTAACACCTGGAAATGCGTCAGAGATGAAATCACCACACCTCACAGCACTCTCAGTACCAGAGTATAGTTCAGAAATCAGATCGATCAGTTTTGGTGGTACCCCGTGAAGACCGTTCACCGTGCAGTATGTGTTTCTCAAAACGAAGGTGGTTCGCAGTTGATTGGAGGGTCAGCAATGGGGATAGTTATACCGTTTTTTTTCCGCATACATTGTCGAGGCTGGTATGAGAGTTAACATACCATGCACAGCAAAGGGGGGAGGGGGGGGATGAGACAAGAGGGGTGGGAGTGGGAAGGACAAAACAATGAGGAACAGAGACATTAGGAGATCTGTGGAAGGGAGAGGGATGGGGTGGGGTACACAGGGTGAACAAGATGCACACGACAGGGACTTTCAGGAAGGAAAGCAGGGAATTTCAAGGAGGTGGGTTTGGGATGGATTAGCAGGGGTAGAAAAGATCGTGGTTTTGGATGGGAGAAGATAAGAGTTGGTGGTGAACAGCTGTTTTGAAGAAGAGTGTGATTGAAGAGAGTGTGGGAGGTTGTTCCAAAAGACAGGAAAAATGAGGAATGAAAGAGTGAAGGTGAGCAGCGATTCATAATTTTGGTAGTTTTGCCATAAGGGGGTTGCTGGCGAACCTTGAATGCCCTGTGGAAATATGGGGGGGGGGGAGATATCTCAGACAGAGTAGGGAGGGTGAGGCTGGAGAGGAGACTGCAGAATACAGAAAGACCACTGACCTGCCTGCGGTGAGAGACCCAAAGACTCAGCTTCACCGCAGGAGATACCAATGACCCTAAATGTCTTGGTTTTGATCGCGTGAAGCAGAGAAAGGTGAGAGGCAGGAGCACCAGCCCAGAGGGAAGAGCAGTACTCCATCAGGCTGTGGACGAAAGCTTTGTATGTGGTCAGCTGGAGCTCAGGTGTGCCAAGGAAGGACTATGCACGACAGAGGATTTCCAGTCGGCGACTGACTTTGGAGGCCAGGTTGGAAATGTGGCTTTACCAGGAAAGATCATGGCAGATAGTGAGACCCAGAAGCTTGAATGAAAGGAGTTCTTCAAGAGGATTGTTGAGAAAGTAGATGGGGGACGGGGTGTTCAAGGCGGTCCTTTCGGAGGACGTAGTGAGAGTGTGAGATTTGTCAGGATTTAAAGACATGTTCCACATGTTGGACCAGTTTGTGATTTTATCCAGATCTGCAGAGAGTGAAGAAGCTGCTGCTTGCCGGTCTGAGGGATGACAGGGATGACAGATGACAGAGGGTGGAATCATCAGCAAAGAGATAAAGAGGATTTTCCAGAGAGTCAAGATACATCATTGATGAAAAGCAGAAAAAGAACAGGGCCTAGGACACTGCCTTGAGGAACTCCAGCCTAGACAGAAAGAAGAGATGAAAGAATTCCATTAAGGGCCACATGTTGGTTGTGACAGAGGAGAAGGTCTGCGAGCCATGAGTGGAGATGACCTTGGATACCAAAAGAAGAGAGTTTGGTGAGCAGGGCAGGGTGCCAGAATGTATCGAAGGCACGCGATACGTCTAGGGATATGGCTCTGATTTCATGTCCGGCATTGAGGATCTCCATCCATTATTGGGAGAGCAGACGCACCATATCCAGGGTAGAGTGACCTGGTCTGAAACGAAACTGATGATTGGAAAAGAGTAAGGATTTAATGTCTGAAGTGATGATAGATTCCATAACTTTGCTGATGATTGGGAGAAGGCTGATTGGTCTGTCATTGCAGGGATCTGTTTTTGCACCTTTTCATGCAGGGCGGTAATGTTTTATGATTTCCAAACAGATGGCAGATGACCTTGAGCAAATGAGAAGGTGAAAAGAACAGAGAGAGGGTGAGCAAGAGCAGAGGAGCAGGTTTTTAGGACACGTGGGCTGATGCTGTCTGGACCAGTTGCAGAATCAGAGTCGAGCTTTGACAGAAAACTCTCCACATTGTCAGGAGAGAAGGACAAAGAGACCAGGAACAGCTGGGCGTAACTGGTTAAGGTGGGTATTGAAAGCGATGGGTTTGACACACAAGATTTAGAAGCAAACACGGATTTTAGGCATTTAGCCTTTTCCACGTGCAGTGTCAGCTGTGCGGCCATTTTAGGTAAGGGAGGGATGGAGGGGGAACATACACCAGAAACAGACTTAACTAGACACCACCGGGATTTGGAGGAGGGGGACAGGTCTGAGAGTTCAGACTTGAGATGAGAAAGATGTTTTCTGGCTCTCCTGAGGGTAGATACACACTTGTTCCGAGCTTTGTGGAAGGAACTGAGATTGCATTCAGTTGGATTGGCCTTCCATGAGGCGAAGGCAAGTTGTTTCAGGACAACTGCCTCACCATAAGCTTCAGTGTACCATGGGCGGGAGGAAGGGTCAGACAACTGAAGACGAGATGGGATAAATTTGTGCATGAGGGAGAGCAAGGTTCTTTGAATGAATTCCCAGGATGAGTTGATGTTGGAGGAAGTCGAGAAGGGAGACCAGTCTAGAAGTTTGATAGCTTCTTGAAGTCCCTGCGAGTCGGCTTGAGTGAAATGCCAGACTTGACGGCGCTGAAGTGGTTCTCTAATAACAGCCAGAGAGACGTCTACTTTGACAAGCATGTGGTCAGATGATCCGATTGGAGCAAAGGAAGAACAACAGATATTTTTGGGGGAAATTGGTCAAATTAAAATCCAGAAGAGATGGAGTACCATTGGTTGAGATCCAGATCGGGAAGTTGACAGATTGAGTTAGTCCCAATGAGTCACAGACATCTTTTGTTGAAGTGCCATGGCAGGTGAGAGGGGTACCCACACCCAGCCACCTGGCATGATGACAGTTGAAGTCACCACATATGAAGGAGAGTGTTGGGATGAGAGGAGAGAAGTTGGTCCATGTTTTCAGAGAGCGAGATGTAAATGGAGTCATCACTGTTTGGTGGATGGTACAGCACACATATAGATATGAGGTGGGAGTGGAAGGGAAGCTAGAGCCAGAGGTATTCCTGGGGGTGAGGGAGAGTGAGGGCAGTGCATGGAGAGTAAGGAATAGAGTCTTTGATGAAGAAAGCAACTCCTCCACCAGGGAGTAACCAGGGAGAGATACTCAGGAGTCAGAGATGTCTTGAAGGAGGAAAGTTTCTGTTGAGCAGATGTCAGGTTTGTCAGTGGTAACCTGTATGGAAAGATATCAGGTTTGAGCGAAGGCCCCAGATGTTTCAGGACCACGCTGTCAAGGAAGATGGAGGTGTGGAGGTTTTGGGTGCAGGGGAGGGGAGGGGAAGGGTATGACGAGGGAGGAGGGGGGAGGGTGGTGATAAGGAAAGTTATTGAACGAATGTGGGGAATGGCAGAAGAGCTTGGGGAGAAAACTAGATGAGGAGGAGAAAAGGCTCAGTGGTGATGGGTTGAGGTACAGTGAGGAGTAATGAGAGGGGGCAGAGAGCAGGTGAAGATTTGAGGAGGTGGAGTGATGAGATGGGAGAGAGAGAGAGAGGGTGGGGGAAGGAGGCACCTTTGTGGATGTGGGGGGGCAACTTTGGGAAGTGGGAGTGAGGGGAAAGATTGGAGGGGGAAGGGTGAGAGGGGAGAGTTGAGAAAGGTGAGAGGGAAGCTTGTTAGGGGAAGAGTGTGACAGTTGCTTTGAGAGGGAGGGTTGAAAGGGAAGCTTCGAGAGGGAGGGTAGACGATGAGAGCAGGCACGGCCAAGGTGCTGGAGGGCGATGGGAGAAGCAGGGAGAGGAGAAAGACGAGACTTGGTCAAGATACGGTGAAGAAGGGAGGAGAAAGGAGAGGGGATAACAGGTGAGGGGTTAGGAGGAGGTAGATTTAAGGAGGTGGGGTGAATTGGCACTGAAGTCGGAGAAAAAAAAAACGGATGATCGATAAATCACGAACATATTGTGACGTCCACGGGACTTGAACAGTCCCGCCAACGTAGAATGAGCCGAAACGATGGAGGCGGTTTATTTATTTATAACCCAAACATGGCGGTTCTAATCGCTCTACCGCAAACGGGACGAGGAAGGTGGCACGAGTCGCTTTTCACTGAGTTGATGATTGTAATGTACTGAAAGGGAAGATGCTTAGCAGGCAGACACGAGCGGGAGGACAGTCGAGCCGGGCTGTGTTGTACAAGTGCGAGCGCGAGCGTACTCTGCTCGTGGCTCTCCTTTATTACGTATTAGCACACTCACGAGCCGGACGACTCCAGCATTACTACGACGCCTCAGGCGGCACGCACACCTTATATCCCTTGCAGATACGATGACCACCACGACCACTCCCCCCATCATCATGCATCATCATCACGCCCCTCCCCGTGGGCCCGCAGACTACACCACACTCCTCCCTGCTAAAAGTATGATTATTAAAAGATCACAGCATCATAAGCATAAACATAAACCTCGACATAAACAAGGCACCAAAAATGAAAACAGCGAAGTACAACAGCACACAACATCATATAATGTGCCGATGCGAGTGAGTGGAGCAGCAAAGGCCAGGTTCCAAAGACGGAGGTGCACAAAGCACCCACTAAACTCTGACCGCGTTACCGATATGAAGCAGCAAAATGAGAAGCACAGCAGCACTACGCAGCAAAAACGCCCCCAGGCGGCCCATGCTGACATGGCCCTCGCCGAGGTCGTGGCGACCTTTCGAGCCAACCTCCCCCGGCACCATCAAACGCCTCCGGCCCACTCCCCCCAGGCAGACCCGACGTAGATAAACATTCCGAGGCCGGAAGCCCGCTGTCTGGAAGCCGTGGCGCCAGCCTTGATCGACCTTGGCCGGGGGCGCTGAACAGCGCCGCTGGCTGTACGCATTTAATGCTCCAAAACAACCCACGCACTACAATCAGTTGAGACGCCAACGCCCGTCCAAACGGCCTTGAGCGAACACAGAGAGCTGCGCTCACAAGCAGAGGTGGGGGTAATGCCGACCAGGGCACCAGTCTTGGTTCCGAGTCGACCTCCGAGACCCACACGGCAGCTAGACGGGAGCAACTCCATTTAAACCACACTGCAATCATAGGCTCGTTATACATCACTACGAACATCACTCGAAGCATCGCAAACTCACTTTTCTGTACAGCGCGGTTTTTTGATAAACCCCCAGCACATGACAAAGCAACTACCTGTGGCCTGGGGCAACTGGAGGCCAATAAACCTTCTTTATTCGCCCCCACATCACATTGATCATAATACGAACTCCATTGACTGATCTCCGCCAAATCCACTTTCACACGAGAACTGCTGGCATTTATTTTAACAACATTAAACTGCATCACTAGAGCAAGGAAAAACACATATGCCATGAACAACAACCCACAACCCACATCACGAGTCCGCTTCTTGGTTGTCGACTCGATGTTGTGACTCGCGACTCCCTTTAACGCCACGGGCTCACCGCCACCTGTTGAAGCTGCCTGAACAACACCGACGCGCATTGCCTCACGAACACTGCCGAAGCGCGGGAATTCATCGCGAGCGAAGCGCGGGAACTCATCGCGAGAGCTGATACGGCTCTCGCCGCTCCCGAACCGCACATCACTGCCGCCGGCAGCAACGAACGGTCCCTCCCGCCGCATCGACGCGGCCCCCGCCGCCAGAGCCTCGCCCTCGGTACTCGCCGAAGGCCTGGAAGAGAGCACTGGCACATCTGGAGGTACGAACCGGAGATCCAGTCCGAGGTGCGCCAGCCAGTCCCGACCCAAAAGGGCGGGCCCCTCCCCTCGTACAACGAACACCGAGAGCCGGGCGCGTCGATCTCGGTAGCGCACTGAGACGTCGGCCCTCGCAAGTGGTGCAATCGCTTCACCGGTGTACGTGTATAACGACAAGGCCGTCTTGACCAGGCGAATACCGCGAAGACCACGAGCCGCCTGCTCATCCATGACCGACACTGCAGCCCCGGTATCCACGCAAAACACAGCCGGTTGGCCATTCACTTCGACCTCAACCGTGAAAGGCGTCGTCATCTCAGAACCAACGGAAAACAGACTCAACCGTGGTTGCATCTCCTGCTCCGGCTCGCCGGCATTGACATGCCCCGGTTGCAGGCCGATCTCCAGGTCACTGGGGTCCTCCCGCACCTCGTCATCCAAGACCCCAACGGAGGCCCCCGCCATCCGACACACACGCTTCAAATGTCCCACCTTGTGACAATGCAAACACACGGTGTTCTTATACGGGCACATTTGTCGCAGGTGCGGACCCCCACACCCCCAGCAGCCGCGGAAGGCCCCTTCGCTCCAGGTGCGACCATGCTGCGGTGCCCCTTCGCTCCCGGTGCGACCGTGCTGCGGTGCCCCTTCGCTCCCGGTGCGACCGTGCTGCGGTGCCCCTTCGCTCCCGGTGCGACCGTGCTGCGGTGCGCGCCCTCGTCCCTGCGGCACTTGAGCCATCGCGCGGACTCCGGGCCGCGCGACCTGCGGCACTGGTGCGGTCACCGCGTGGACCTCGGGATCAGCCGCCATGCCCCAGCTGGAGCTACTCATTACGTCCTGGCCAGCAATGGCGCGGACATCCGTGAGTGTCTGCTCGACAGACGAAGCAGTCGCGACCGCCGAGTCGAATGTGATGTCGGTCAACCGCAGGACGGCTGCTACCATCTTTGCGTTTCGCATACCAGAAATAAAACGATCTCTGAGCCGTGCCGGACGCTCCTCTGTCGTGAATTTGCACGGCACAGCCGAATGCTTCACTCGTGCTACGAAGTCCGCAACGCGCTCCTCGCCACCCTTAGCGAGATGATCGAACTGGAACCGCGCGAGATGTAACGACTTCTCTGGCGCCAAGTGGGTCTTCATTTTCGCCACGATGTCCTGAAAGGATAGCACGTCATCACTGGGCCTATTTGGAGCCACCAAATCACTCAGCAGCCGGTAGTGCTCCGTCGATAGCGAGGCGAGCAAGATCGCCTTGCGTTTCTCTTCATGGTGGAGGAGGAGGTGGAGGAGGTGGAGGAGGAGGAGGAGGAGGAGGAGGAGGTGGAGGAGGAGGAGGAGGAGGAGGAGGAGGAGGGGGAGGAGGAGGGGGAGGAGGGGGAGGAGGAGGGGGAGGAGGGGGAGGAGGAGGGGGAGGAGGGGGAGGAGGAGGGGGAGGAGGGGGAGGAGGAGGGGGAGGAGGGGGAGGAGGAGGGGGAGGAGGGGGAGGAGGGGAGGAGGAGGGGGAGGAGGGGAGGAGGGGGAGGAGGAGGGGGAGGAGGGGAGGAGGGGGAGGAGGAGGGGGAGGAGGGGAGGAGGAGGGGGAGGAAGGGGAGGAGGGGGAGGAGGAGGAGGAGGAGGAGGAGGGGAGGAGGAGGGGAGGAGGGGGAGGAGGGGGAGGAGGAGGGGGAGGAGGAGGAGGAGGAGGAGGAGGAGGAGGAGGAGGAGGAGGAGGAGGTGGAGGAGGAGGAGGTGGAGGTGGAGGAGGATGAAGAGTCGGTACAGGAAGTCACGTGGTTACGTGGTGAAATGTGAGGTAAAATAATGTGAGATAAAAGCTTTTTTATTTTAAATATTTTGAGACATGAAACAGAGGGTGTAGTTGAGGGGGATAGAAGGAGGGTGGAGGGAAAAGTGGAGAAAATAAAAGCTGATGGTAAATAAGGATAAAATAAAAAAATAAACACGAAGGGTCGGGAAGGGTAGGCCTCAAGGAAACCCGATATGAAGACGACGACGAAAACTCCACAATGAGAACAAGTTTTAACACCAAGACCAAACTAGAAACATGACAGGAAACACCGAGAACAAAACGACAGTAAGAACGCGACAAAAACGACCAGAAAACTTATCTTTGAGAGGTTCGGCAGAGGCACCTGAAGAAGAACCACCAGTCACTCAAGAACCGGAACCGGAAGTCAACCCCTGACATCCAACTTAACAGCAGGTGGGTCAGCCTGGTACAGCTGATCAAAGTAACCGGCCCAGTTGGCCTTCACTTCGGATTCCTCCGTCCCAACAGCAGCACACCGAGGGATGGGCTTGGAGGAAGGCAATGTAAGCAATTCCTCTGGAAGCAGAACGAACATCACTTCACCACAGGTGATGCTCTACCCCTTCACAGATTCCTTGCACATAGGCCTCCTTGACTGCACTCAGCGAATGTTGTTTTACACCGAAGCTCCCTGAAAAGCTCAGCTCTGCGACTGGTCAATGGTATCCAGCGTCCATTGGGAGAAAAAGTTCTTTTTTGCGTGACGGCGGGTTCCAAGATGTACACTGGCAAAATCGAGGATGGTAGTTTGGAAGGCACTCCACAACTCTTCAGGATTCCTCGAAACACCGAGACCACCCTCTGCTCGAATCCACACTCAGCCTGTTTGCAAGCTCCTCAGCTACCCTCTCATCCTTGAGCTTGTGAACATCCAACCTAGGCTGGGATGGTACAATTCTCCTGGATTTGAGCTGAAACTTCAGAGTTGCTCCAACAAGCCTGTGGCTGATATTGAGGAACTGAGCACTCCGGTAGAACCTGCAGTTCTGGATCATTCTCCAGCGACCATCAACAAGCACATGGTCAATCTCCTTTGCCACACCACCAGTGTTGGAATTGCAACTCCAGCAATGAGGTTGTGGGTGCTGAAACAATGAACCAGCCACCTCAAATCCATGACTTCTTGCAAAATCAAGGACTTTAGTACTATTCTGGTTCATCGGTACAGACCCATGTGGACGAGCACATCTCATAACCATCCATATTGGTGATAGTCGATGCATTGAAATCCCCCAAGACGAGAAGAGCATCTCACCTGGAGCACTGATCAACCACAGACTCGAGCACAGCATAGAATGCGTCCTTCATGGTGAGATCACTCGCCTCAGCCGGAGCATATACAGAGACCAGGGAAATGACATCCAAGGAGTGATGAATCCTCGGTCTCCTCATATGCTCGTTGACCGGTGTTACCCCAATTATCATTGGAGTCAGCTTATTGGACACAGCTACAGCAACTCCTTGGGCATCGTAACCATCAGAGCGATCAGACCTGCCATGATCTCACCACTATCCGGTCTCCAAAATTCAGAGTGTTGCAACACCGATGTTCAAATGCTGGAGCTCAGATGATAGCAGAGACAGGTGATCATACTCTCTTAGGAATAGGACATTCCAGGCACCCACCTGAAGGAACCGCCTCAGGTTAACCCAAGACTGCCGTCTGGTGTATATCTCAGCATCACCCTGACAGACACCACCGCAACTCGACCCAGGAAGGCTTTTCCTCCTATCAAAGAATGGGATCATGAAGGCTTTACCCCAATTCCATCATCCGGTGAGCTGTCCTGCGAAAGGCAGCTGTACAGGAGGTACTCTCACAGAGTGGGTTTTCAGATTTCTTTGCATTTTTTGTGTTTTGCAGGATGAAGTGTTTTACGGTGGCCGGAGTGCAAATCCTGCCACCAACCTCCAAGAGAGAGGTACCCAACTGCAGCATGACTTACGCAGACACTGTTGGACACCAGATATGGATGGCTGTTGGGTCACAAGGAGCTCCTCTGCCCTTTGACAGGTTTTGTTTTTAATCCTGCTGGGTGTCCATATCCAAACACCCTCCTCACCAGGAATCCTGATGGGGGAGATGCTTCAGTTGCTGACAACCCAACCATGAGACAGGTTAGAACAGGTTTACATAATACCTGTACAATTCACAGATCTGATCTGGTCTGAACTGACCATAATAGTTGTGATGGTGATGGTGATGGGAAGGAAAAACGAAGATGAATATCATGAGGTACTCAGTGCCTATCAAAGGAAGGTAAATGGATAGTGCCAGTCATGTAAAGGTAAAGTGAGGTGGTGCTGGTCATGGGAAGGTAAATAGAGGATGGATAACAAAAAGCACTCAGTGCCCACCATGAAAAGGTAAAAGTAAGAAATACTGTGAGGCACTCAGTGCCCACCATGGGAAGGTAAAATGAGGATGAATACCATGAGGTACACACTGCCACCATGAGAAGGAAAAAGGAGGATAAATACCGAGAGACAGTGTCCACCATGGGAAGGTAAAGGGAGGGTGATTGGAGGGTCAGCAATTGGGAATTACATCCCTGACATCCAACTTAACAGCTGGTGGGTCAGCCTGGTACAACTGCTCAAAGTAACTGGCCCAGCAGGCCTTCACCTCGGAGGATGACCAACCATGAGAAGATCCGAATCCAGATATGAGAATTTTTAAAGTGATTCTTGACCATTGAGAGATGTGCACATTTTCGCCGTAAATGACCACCAGTGAAGCACTTTCGAAATGACGTATGGATGCTCAATGAGGGTGTGTGTGTGTGTGTGTGTGTGTGTGTGTGTGTGTGTGTGTGTGTGTGTGTGTGTGTGTGTGTGTGTGTGTGTGTGTGTATTCAGTTTTGCTCGGCTTGCAGGGAAGTTTTTACCTATCACTGTTAGCACGAAATGTGTCAATGAAATCGTCTTTTGAAAATAATTTTCAGCATTTAGACGAAAGAGTGGAAATTTCAAAATGGTTACCCATAATAATTGTTCTGTACTTGGATACAAATCACTCACAGAAATAGAGGAATATCTGTGGATGATAGATGTCTGGTTCCTATAATTTCCTGTTCATGCAATAAGCCTGTGCCACCAGTTCTCTCACACACACACACACACACACACACACACACACACACACACACACACACACACACACACACACACACACACACACACACACACACACACACACACACACACACACACACACACACGATTAATAGTAAATACAATCATTTTAAACTTACGCTGTGCATCGACAAGCAGCGGATCTGATCTTCCCTTCGGTGTTAAGAAGCACGAAGGTTTGGTTAGAACTCGCCCATCTACGAGCCTTCAGCCTTTCTTATTTACTTTGTTACTATAGGGCCGATTTATTTCGTTACTCGGGGCGATTTACTTCATGTGCACGAAGCAATCTGGGACAGATTACATAATTTTGAAAGTCAGTATTGGCGTGTTTGAAATGCTCAATCCCATACTAAAAGTAGCAGGGTTTCTACTTGATTTGGCTTTTTCCCATTTTATATGGGGTCACCACAATGATGGTTGATGACCCTTCTCCAAAGCCTGGTGTTGGCTTAATGGTTCAGGTGGCTGATTTAAGATCCTCGGGTCTTGAGTTTAAGCTCCTGTCCACCCATTGAATTGTCCACCCAACCAGGCGAGTTGACTAAGCCTCTCATTCTTCCGAGGTCGGCAAAATGAGTGCTGGCCTATTGGTGATAGGGGCATCAGCGGTACAGCCGAATCCACAAAAAATTATGCAACTTGCAGCCATAGGCTGCACGTAAATAAATAAATAAACCCCCTCTCCATCTCCTCCTTCCAATCCTAAAACTTTATATCTCTCACCACATCCTTCAATCTGGTCTTCCTCTTCTTCTTCCTGGCAGTCCCATCTCCATCACTCACCTCACCAGATACACACTCTCTCTCATCATCAGATGACCAAACCAATTTAATCTCTTTTCAGATACTTTCTTCCATGCTTCCACAATCTTCACTGATCCCGATATACTGGTTCCTAATCTTGTCCTTTTGTGCCACTCCACACATCCACTTGTATCCAGTTTCTGTTCCTCTTTCTTTGAATTTGCCCAAGTTTCCACACTATATAACAAAGCCGGTCTCACAACTGTCTTGTAAATTCTTCCTTTCAGTTTCAGTGGTATTTTTAAATCACACAATGCTTCCCTGCACTTCCTCCGATTATTCCAACCAGAACTAATCCGTTGCTGAATCTCCATCTTCTGCCACCACTGACCCGACATTTGAAGCTACTCACTTTCTCCAGGTCTTTATCACCCACAATCTTTACACTTCCAGTCCAATCATCTTCCCAAGGCTCAAACTGACAATCCATACAATTGAGGCTTTGGTCAACTGATTTTGATACCCCTATCTTCTAGCAATTTTCTCCATTTCTCCAGATACTCATCATATTGTCATCATCCCCATCACAGAGCTCAATGTTATCTGCAAACATCATTGACCATGACACTTGCTCAGTTAGAACATCCGTGACAATCAGGAAAAGGAAAAGGCCCAGTGCCGATCCTTGGAGCCATCCAACTTTAACTTCAAGACTTTCACTCTCTCCCACACTCCTTCTTATTCTCGTCTGGCACTTCCTACCCATATCCCACAATAGTCGTACATACTTTTAAAAAGTACCCCAGGGCATTTTGAAAAATTCACCAGTCCCATATTAACAAACTCACAGTATGTGAGTCAAAACATTATCAATATATCTCCCTCTTCCCCCACCCTCATTGAATTAAGAAATCTCGCCTTTCCGACCCACGTCTGGAACGTCTTCCAAACAATAACGTGACTTACAAAATGATGTATGAATGCTAAACCAGACATTTTACCATGCGCTCTGTGTGTGTGTTTTTGTGATTCGGTTTGGCTCGCAGGACACTTTTAACCTGCCGTTACTAGCATGAAATGTTCAATTTGAATCATCTTTTGAAATTAATTTTCAGCATTTGGACAAAAGAGTGGCAATTTCAAAATGGTTAACCATAATTGTTCAGTTCTTGGGTGCAAATCAGATTCACGCAAACATGAGAAATATCTGTGGATGAGACCGAGAGGTGTTGATAGATATATAAACACACACGTCCTTTTAGTAATAGATGCAAAAATCTAGTTTAACTACTTATGGCCCCAGAACCAAACAATGTATTTATAACAATCCTCACAGCTCTTAGGTTCCCCCTCCTGACATGATTATTAATAACCATCATTTTAAACTTACCCTGTACATGCACAAGCCCCAGATATGTCCCTCCCGTCAGTGTGCAGCAGCGCCTAATCCAGACAGACAGGCCATTCACTGGTAGCGATCCGTCAGGGGTTAGTGTAACACACACCCTTCCAATCGGGCCTTGTACCGTCCCACACGGTTGGGAGTTTGTAGTACGAGCAGCAGCCCGTTTGGTGAGCTGTAAAAGTGCTCCAAGTCGTTCATTGTGCAGCCCTTTCTCTCAGGTACTGTTCCAAGTATTTTCATATTCATTTAGAAGCTTGGTGAGCTATTTTAGGTAACAATACTTATCTACCAAACATGATATACTGTACTTTATGATGCCCTGAACACCGCCATCCCCTAGAGTTACTGCACATGCATGCTATGCATTCTTGGGCTGAATCCGTCATTTTTAAAGTCACGTATTGGCTCTCTGTTATTCCTCCTCATTCAATGTCACATTTTGCATTTAACCTGGAAGTATGATCAAGTTTATAATGAGACCATAGAATAGCAACAAAGAACAATTCTCAATTCCTACTTTTGTAAGTCATAATTTATTTGCTTTTGCTCTTTCGGTATTAATTTTACAGTTGTTTATGGTTCATAGTCAGTCGTACGGTGAGGAACTAGTTTTGTGACGTGCTGTCGGTTCCAGAAAACCTGCAAACGTCACACAAATAACAAATTAAATTTAAGAAATGAAACAAAACAGATTTGGATGGGTGTAATCATCGTAATGAGTGTATAAGCAAGAAGGGTAAACATGTTGGTTGCCACTCATAGCTGAACACCATTCACGTGAAACATGCGAACCACCTGCTTAATTTGTAGTGCAGAAGCTGCTTAACCTGCACCTGCAAGCACACAACTAAGCATATACAAGCTGTGTACATACAAGGGCAGCAGCTATAATCCACATCTAAAACCGAATCCACAAAAAGTGGCATATCTAGATTGCAGAGCATCTGAGGAGCAGGTACAAGGAAGGATCCAGCTCTTGTGTTACCATCCTTTTCTATTTTTCAGTTTTCAAAGTCTCCGATGTAAAAATAGATGTTAAACTTTTAACCTCTTTTGATCCGTTTGCTGAAATAATACAACATTGTGGACATGATTTGTATTCAAAATCAAAAAACCGTTGATGGGTTTGATGTCTGATAGATGAACCCTCCACCCACTTCCTTTTGTTGCCGGTCATTTCCATGCACTCATAGCGCAAAATGTGAGTAAACAATTGCTTGTCTATCTGGATGTCTGGTAGTTAAACAAAATTGAAAATCATTCCAAACAAGAAGCTCACCGTTTTAGGGACATCATAAAGGACACAAACGACAGGCACGAAGAACTAATGTCACGTGTAAAAGAGGGTGTGTGACAATGGCGGTAAACTTCCAAATTTTTTTGGTTTTTCTTTTACTTATTTTATTTCAATTGAATTATATCTTTGAACGCTGCAGGACACTAATCGACTTGTTTGCACTTCCCAACAAAAAATCAAACAAAAAAAAAAAACCTTCAGTTTAGCAATACTTTGGCTAAATTTTATGCCATCTCAACGAATCAAATTTGCCACACTCTCTGGGTTCAGAGAAACAGCAAGATTCAGACAAAAATAGCATTGACCAACAGTGTACCCACAGAGCTACTACCTTCGTCCAAAAGATGTTCGTTTAAGTGCTTCCTTTTCTCAGATAATTCCAAAATTATCGGTTTCTCCGAGAAGTTGGCAAAAGGTTCAGCTCTGGAATGTTCCGTTTGAATAACGGGTGCGATGGTAAACATACGAAGTCGATGGGCCAAAGTTCATGAACAAAGCTCATTAAATATAGATCGTGCTCGGAAACGCGAAGCAAGAGTTGAAAATTGGTGTGCTCTACACTGCACATGTACAGGAGGGAGATGAAGAGTAGTGTGAACCATGTTTTGCTTCTCTTTGCCATGTTCCCCATCCCATCCCCATCCCTCTCCCTTCCACAGTTCACCTAATGTGTCTGTTCCCCACTGTTTTGTCCCTCCCACTCCCGCCCCTCTTGTCTCATGCCCCCTTGCTGTGAGTTGTGTGTTTGCTCTCATACGAGCCTCGACCAAGGTATACAAAAAAAAAAAAAAACGACCTTTGCGCACCAAACTTGCAGTCGTTGACGGTGCCCTCATCCAAAAGTAATTTTGAAAAGTTCCTCCTCAGAAAAGATCAGTGTTGTGTCTGATGATGTGAGGAAAGCCAAAGGAGACCAAACGATGAGTTTTTGTTTTTTTTTTCATTAATTCACGTTTAATACCTATACACGTAAATCGTTTATATTACACACCTACATTCCCCTTCTCCCGCTGGAAAAACCGTTTTGACATTCGGTTAAAGGCTGCAATGTACAGTTCTGTTGGTCAGCTACTCCCACGGTAGCCTGACCCCATTTAAAAGAGAGCACAGCAAGAGAGCCGCTTTTACTCTGTACAGCGCGGAAAAGCGGCCGAGTGAAAATTAGCAGATTATTTTATTATTTTACAATGAGCTCCGGCGAGCTGATCCTTTCTGCACACCAAGGGAGACGGAAATGGTTACGGAGAGACCCTAAGAGTGAGCGACAGATAGGGGAGGGTGGGGCGAGGGCAGGTCGTGGTATTGTGATTGGGGGAGAAAAGAAATGAATTAAAGAAAGATGACAAAAGTGAGACGATTGAGGAAAATATTCCAATACGAGAGGAAAAAGTGGAAAAGTGGACAAAATAAAAAAGCAATAATGGGACAAATGTCACAAAGCGATGTCATATCTTCAAAGTAGTGGTTCCGGGTGAAGGTGACTATATAGGTTCAGGGAGAAGAGCATGAATCAAAGAACTTGGTGAGCTGTAGAAAGGCAAGCTCGAGGCACATTCCAAGAAACTGAAAAAGCAAAATTCAACAAGCTCGGCTGAACACAACAAGGGAAGGAGAGTAACCATTCGGGAAGAAAGGAATGAATTGAGGGATTCAGATAAGACAACGTTCCTCAAGGATGCACCTGGTGGAACATTAATAAATAACACTGCATGAACGTCCATGGGAAGCTCTTGCTGAACACCAGCAGGAAATAAAACAACCAGAATGTCCAGAGTTGGTGGGAGAAGGGATGGGTGAAACCAGTGCAGATGGTCTTGTGAAGTGGGAAGGCAGTGGCATGAAGAGGGCCCAGAGAGGCAGAGGCAGTGTTCAGGAGGGATTTGGACAAGCTGGAAGCTTGAGGGTAATCCGAATGGAAAGGGTACGGTGAATAACATCACTTGTGTTGAGTCATTGGGAAATTGAGAAATATTTGTGGAACAAAGTATGGTATCCTGACCACAACCCCATGAACTGCTGCTCAGGGACATCCCAAGCAGTGACAACTGCCAACCCCTCGCTCAATCCTTGCCATCCATTGTCCCTCACTGTCGTCCATTCCCTATGGATCAGGTAATCAAGAGCTGGCCACGGGGCTTTGCTGCACACAAACACCTACCATTGGGGAGTCCTCACGTTCAGACCCACGGCCTTCGGCCACAAACACAGCACCGGGCCTGCACTCCGCTCCAAACACGGCCGCACCACTGCCATCTCCTACCATAGAAGGAGCCGAATAAGGAAACCCGAGTGTGGCCGTCCCTCCCGCCAGAAAGCCTCCGGTGGCTAACACTGTCCGCGTGCGGCCTTGTGGCCCGGCTCCGAGTGGGAGACCGAAGGAGCCCGTCTGAGAACAGCCGAGCAACGTAGGGGGCTGGACATCGGTGAGGGGCTGTGATGGTTGTGATTGTTGCAGCTTTGCCCCACGCTGATGCCTACGCTCTGTTCCATGCTGGTTCAACCCAGGAACCACAACTGGGTTTTGGTGCTGAAAGTGGTGGTGATGGTGGTGGTGATGATGATGGCCATGATTATTGTGGTTTCGCAGACCCAGCTCTGCGGTAGGCATTGGCGGTGGTGGGAGAAGGTGATTGTAGGCCGATGCTGATGCAGTATCTACTCCAAAGAGAGATGGAGGTGGAGGATGAGCAATTGCTGCATCACTCACAGGCCAAGATGCATGAGGATGGTAAATGGATGCCTGGGTGGGAGCAGATGGGTAAGGAAACCACGGAAATGTCAACTTATTGGTTCAGCCTTGTGCAAAGTCATCGGACCAAGGTTTACCATCTAAAGGTGAAAGGTCAGATTTGTCAAGCAATTTAGAATTAAAGCACCAACTCCCAACCACACCCCTTTCCTCGCCTGTACCCACCTGAGCTCCATGTCCATCGTAGTCAGAAGCAATGGCTGTGTGGCCAGATGGCCGAGTGGCTCCGTTATGCCGGTGCTGATGCAGAGCAGGGTCAGAGCGAGCTCTGTCAGAGTGCGATGAACCACTTGATCCACCTGAAAGGTGGACAGTACAGTCACAACAATGGAGTATGGTTATGGTTGCGAAATAAAATGTAGGAACAATTCATACAGTTGACATATACATATACCAAATTAGGTTCAAAAGTAACAAACAGAAAACCAGCCTCAGTTAAAAAGTGAAAAGCTTCCTTTTCCCCAACAGCCTCACCTCGGATAACCAAGTTGGATTCAGACCAGGTCACTCTTCCTTGGATATGCTGTTCCTACTCTCCCAACAATGGATGGAGGCCCTCAATGTCAGATATGATAACAGGGCCATCTCTCTGGACATATCTCGTGCTTTCGATACAAGCTGGCACACCGCCTTGCCCTCTAAAAACTCTTTGCCTGTAGCATACAAGGTCTAATGGAAGTGGAGGATGAGCCATTGGGAAATTGAGAAATATTTGTGTAGGAGCAGGAATCAAAGAACTGGGTGATCAAATAACCAAGGCAGTGTTCTGGGCCCAGTCCTATTCCTGATTTTCATCAATAATCTTTCTGACTCTGGAAAATCCTCTGAATCTCTTTGCTGATGACTTCGCCCTCTGCCATGACATCCATCATCCTTCAAATAGACAGCAGCAGCCCCTTCCCTCTCTTCAGAACATGATAGAATCACAAACTGGTCAAACTTAGAAAGTCTTAATTCTGAGAAATTGCACACTCTCTCGCTCTCTTTCCTGAAATGACCGTCTGGCAAACCCTCCCACCCACTTTCTTAACAACCCGCTTGAGGAAGTGCAGTCATTCAAACTCTTGGGTCTTATTTTTCAGCCATGATATTTCTTGGGAAACCACATTTCAAAGGTTGCTTCCAAAGCCAGCCACCAACCAGGCATCCTCCTTCATACGAAGTCCTTCCTTGGCACACCTGAACTCCTATCCATAAACAAGGCCTTCATCCACAGCTTGTTGGAATACTGCTCCCCTCTAGGCTGGCTGGCTTTCCTGGCTCACCTTGCTTAGCTTGACGCCATGGATACCAAGGCCATTAAGACAATCGGAATTTCCTGTGATGAAGCCATGAAGCCGAGTCTGTGGGCCTATCACTTCGTCAATGCAGACAGGTTGGTGTCTCTATATTCTACTGCTTCCTTTCTGGTCTTGCACCCTATGCTCTATCCATCCTTTGTCTCTCCCAGGTTTCTGCAGGGCTCATACAGTCTACCATCAACCCCATTCTGGTTAAACTCCTAAAATATAGAATCACTGCTCACCTCCACTCATTTGTCCCTCTTTTTCCCACCTGTGGGACAAACACCCACATTCTCTTCAATCTCATTCTTCCCTCCAGGTCTTCAAGACAGCTGTTCACAATCTCAGATCATCCCCGATTCAAAATGATGATTTTTTTTTCTTCCCTTGTTAATCCCCTGCCTTCCGCCACCTCCTTCCAAATTTCCAGTTTTTTCTTCCTGAGAGTTGGTTTCTGTATCCATATTGTCCACCCCCTGCATTCTCCCCTGCCTCTTATTCCTCTCTACACCCATTGTTTGTTCAAGTCTCCCTCTATTTTGTCCCTCACCCTGCTGTTGGTTGGTGTTCCCCCATTCTCTTTCTCCTGTTATTTGCGTCCTGATCTGTTCTGTGTTCTAGCTCCATAAGCCTTGACTGTGTATTCCCCAAAAAGAAGAAGAAGAAGAAGAAGAAGAAGAAGAAGAAGAAGAAGAAGAAGAAGAAGAAAAAAATTTGCTCGTTTTGTTACATTCGGGTTTCCTTGCATCCCAAAATCACAAAAAGGAACAGGAAAAATCACAAAGTGTAAAACAGACCGGATCTCAATATTCCTCTTTAAATACCAGATGATGACGACGAGACTGTAGAACTGACGGTGGCCGTGGACGTGGCTGGCTCGATCGCTGGGCTGGTGGAAGCGCTGTGACCAGTATTGGTTCCCTCATCTGTAGTCTTTTTGAAGAAGTTGTGCTGCAGTGCGTAGAAGGGTGTGATGCGGCTTTTGGGCTCCAGTTCCAACATTCTGGCAATCAGGTCTTTGAATTTCAGGTAGTCAGCAGTACCATGACCAGCCTCCCCAGCACGCCTGCCACCAGGACCACCACTCTCAACACCTAAGATGTCGTGAAGGCGTCGAGAGCTGGGAGGCTTGTACTCCTGGATTACGCAAGTGAAGAAAGCAAAATAAAACTAAGAAAAGGAAGGAATGACAACACTACATTGATGGTTACCGATAATGTCTCTGGAACTTTGGTGTGCATTCAAATATCGTAACAGCTGGGGTCAAACCCTTCAGGAATAAAAGAGGATTTGAAAAGAAAGATAAGAGGGGGGAAAGTGACCCCTAACCAACTCAGGCATTCTGGTCATGATGATTTGTTAAAACACCATCTTTGAAAGCTTTTTTTTGGTAAAATGTTAAATCATTACTAAAGTGTAATATCAGAAAAAAACATTTAAATATTAATAATAAGAGAAGTGGACAAGTCTGAAGACGACGATTGTTCACGAGCGGTATATAACGATGTAGATTGTTTCAGAAATCAAGGATGAGACAATGTGATAATGTTTGACCAAGTTATAAAAATGATCAACAAGATGTGGTACGAGTGATAGGTTATTAGCTGCAAAATGTCGAAAACCCGGTTTCGTTCAACAACTTTAAAAATTTGACCTTTGCATAACCTTTAAAGGTCACAAAACAATGTTGTGGACATTAAAATAAGGAAACAGGATACGTGCTTGAGTTTCATGGAGTTAGTTTGTCGAAGAAGTTCGAAAACCCGGTTCGATTCCCACAACTTTGAAAATTTGACCTTTGTGAACTTTAAAGGTCAAGGATTATGACCTTTGATGCAAAACTTCCTCTGGAGCATTCCAGGAACGAAATAACGTCGTATAGGCTATATGGCATTTCACACTCCTCGGATTATCCATACTTTGATGAAATCAGCGTAAAAACAAACTTGAAGGGGGCGCCACGGGCAAGGTGTTCGAGATAGAGAAAAATGGTTTCAAGACTTTAGGTGGGGAATGACCTCAAGATTATGCATAAAAAATATTGTCATCCTCGCTCTCAAAGTTTGGGCGGTCATATGATTTTTATGTCAAAATTCGAAATTTTCTAAGTTCGTGACCTTGACCTTGGGACTAAAATGAAAAATCGAGCTCCGTGGGGCTATGCAGGTGCCATTGGGATAACCAAATACCGAAACTCCTGTTAGATTCGACAAACCCCCTTGGAGAAGATGCAAATTGAAATCGGCTACCTCCTAAAAACATGTTTTTTGGGCGTGGCTCCGCCCATTTTCAGGAAAACACAACGAGATCATGATATAAACCTCCCACCAAAATTTAATCAGGATCGGATCAAAACCCACGGAGCTATGGTCGGGACAGATAGACAGACAGACAGAGACAGACACACAACAATAATGAATATAGGTGGTCACTTATTTTTTTGTGAAAATATTTTTTCGTGAACCAATTATGTTATTGATAAACAACCAATGAATACAAGATGGAACGAGACAGAGAAAATGAAGCAAAACAAATATATGACGAAAACAATAATAATAATGATAATGTATATAATAATAATAATGATAATAATAACAGTCATAATCCTCTTTTCTCCTCCTTTCTCTCATCTGTGGACCAACTTCCCAAATCTGTTCAGTCCCATTCTTCCCTCCAGGGCTTCAACAAGACAGCTGTTCACCACTACCTCAGTTCATCCCCAATCCGTAATCATGATCTCTTCTACCCCAAATGACCCCATTCCCAAGCATTCCCTTTTTCCAAGTTATTGTGATTTTTCTTCCCACTCACCTCTTTTCATTTTTTAACTTTTTTGGATATAGTCGAGGCTCATGGAAAAGCTAGTCCACTGAACAGATCAGGATATAACAGGACAAAGGAACAGTAGAGATGGGGGGGGACACAAACAACGGAGTTGAAGGACAAGGTAGAGAGAGAGAGAGACTTGGACAAATAAGGTGTAGGGAAGAATGGGGGGTAGGAAAGGACATGTGGTGGATAAGATTGATGCAGAAGGAAACTCAGAAGGGAAAAACTGGAAATTTAGGGGGGCTTGGGGTTAACAAGGGTTAAAAAGATCATGGTTTGGGGGTTGGGGATGATCTGAGGTGGTGGTGAACAAGTGAATAGGTCAGGCCTTGTCGGTGGATAAGAGTTCAGGCATGCCAAGTTAATTGTCAGTTGGTTTGTTTCTTTTTCTGTTTCATCCCCCCTTTCCCCTTCATCTTATTGCTGTATTTCAAGACCCTAAGGAGGAGAGTTTGTTGCCAAAAAGAGTTTTGGAGCAAACCCAATTAAAAGTGTTCTTCACTTTCACTGAGACTGTTGGCCAAGACTTATTTAATTATGGTAAAACTCTTCATATTGATTTAGTTAGGGATATTTTTGTAACCTACTGTGCATGTTCCTCCACATTTTTGTATGATCTATGTGTGCATGTTCCTCTTCACATTTGAATACAATTAGTCCCCTACTGGTTTCACCGGAGAGGACTGGAGGATTTTTACCTCCTCCTGTCTGTCCCACCTGTGGTTTTGCAGCCTTTTTTTTCCTATACCCTTTAACATATTCAATTGAAACTTGGTACATGGCTTTATGATGACAAGTTACAGAATAAGTGAGAGTTTCAGGGTGTTTCATCAATTTTTCAGCTATGCCCTTTGTAAAAACGTAGAAAATATCACATCGGTAGGAGACATGTATTGCAAACAATTCTCGCTCTTTTTTTGAAACAGTGATATCGGGGATCTTATAAAAATGGGAGCCAAATGTAGGGAGAACCATTGACTTGGCCATGGAGTTGTATTGGATCTTCTATTGTTGATTCTGTTTCTGATTTTGTAAGTAAAATGTGTAAAAAGTTTAGATTATTCGCAAATGGTTTTAGTACATGGTATGATAGGGTTGTGTAAATTTTGGACAACAGGATTAAGTTTTTTAGTAGTTAAGGCTCGTTTTCCCAGGAATGGTCGAAACAATTGTTGAGTAAGCTTAATGTTGGTAAGGATATTCAGGATGTACATGAGAAATATGTTACAGCTCCGGCAGATAAAGCAGCGAATGATTTTGTGGTGGTTTGTAAAACGTTTTACATGGAGGATTTATTTATTAAGGGAGTTTGGTATTTATGGAGTTACTTTTACTAATATAGGAAATAGCACAGATGATCCATGTCAAAAGCCCTTCTAAGACATTATAGCTGAGCATCAGGAAGTTTTGGGTAATAATTTTAGCATTAAATGCAGAGGTAAATTTAAGTATTCCTCATTTTTTTATGGTTTCCCAAAGCTTCACAAAAACCCATATAAGTTTAGGTTTATAAAGCTCGGCAATGCACTTTGAAATAATTGTCAGTTATAGATAATTCAGGTTTATGAGTGATTAGGGAGCAATTTCGGAAATATTATTTTGTAATTACTTAGAATTCTGGGAATTAACACTTTCTGGAGTATTAGTTCCACTTTCGAGTTCTTAGATATGATTAGATTCCTCAATATTAAATCTGCTTATGTTTTTGATTTTACAACCTTGTATACAAATTAAAGTAATCAGCAGTTCCGTATTTACCACTTTTGTATCTTTTTGTGGGAAAATATTTCAATGAATAAAAGGCATTCCAATGAGAGGGAACTGGAGCCCCCTATTATTGTTTGTTGTGAATTTTCATTTGTGCAGAAGTTTATAAAGAAGAATAAGTAGTTTGGCTGAGCTAAAATGGTATCTTCTACATATTGTTATGTTGATGATATTTGTGTGATTAATTACAAGTTTTTCCATAGGCTGATTCATAGGATTTATCTAGAAATCCTAATAGTAGATAAGAGTAGTAGTGATGATAGTGTAGTGGCATATTTGGATGTGTTAGAGTTGGGAAATAATTGTTTTAGTACAAATGTGTATCATAAAGGTGACTATTTTAGTTTTACTGGTGTTTTGTACACTTTTCTGTCTCGTAACAGACCAGTTAAAATCGGTTACGTCTTTCATCTCAGCTTATTTGATTTACTGAATTTATTCTGTTAAGGATGATTTTGTGGTCTGTGCTAAGAAGATGGATTCCATTTTGTTAGAGAGGGATTATTGTGCTAATAGTTTGATTTCCGTATTTTCCAGTGTATAAACGGCGGCAGTGTATTAACCACACATGTTTTTCACCCTCAAAATAAATGAATATGTTGATCATTTTATTTTCCGATCTCGATCTAAATACATCAAAATACGCCATGCACCTAAACTCCGGGTGTCTCTGGGCATTTCCGAGTGTGACATTTAATTTCCGCACACGGCTAATAAAACTGTGCAAACTCTTAACCTAAACTGATTTTCAAAGTTTAAACGGCGGAATTGAGCTTAACAGCAGTTCTGACTGCTGCAAAAGTGTTCATTTGGAATATAACTGAAATTCAGCATTGATAGTTTTTAAGACCGATTTTTTTCTGTACCTGTGCATTAACCACACCCAAACTTTTACCTTTATTGCCGATAAAAAAGTGCGGTTTATACACCTGAAAATACAGTATGTCATGCGAGAATGTTTTTTACACATTATCGTAATCTCGTTTAAGTTTGGTTGGCATTCGTAACCCGTCAACAGGTTGTTGGTGCATTGGAAGTTGTGAAAGATCATTTAATTAATTGAAATATACATTTAATTCATCAACTGGAAGTGCATCATGAAAGTATTTAGCGAAACAAGAACCTCATTGTAAATAGAGGGCCTGTGTATTGACTTGTGTGCTGGTGGACTCTTGTGTATGTACTGTGGCAACAAGTTCAACACCTAGTAAGGTAAAAGAAAAAGTAAGGTATTGATGGATAATGAATAGATGGGTTAAAGGTCAAAAATATGGTTGTGTGTGTGTGTGTGTGTGTGTGTGTGTGTGTGTGTGTGTGTGTGTGTGTGTGTGTGTGTGTGTGTGTGTGTGTGTTCTTTTTTCTGTTGGTGCGAGTAGTTTCTTCTTCTTCTCCATCTCGTTCTTTCTCCTTTTTTTGTCTACAGAGGAGTAAAATCTTGAAAATAGTTTTTCGAAGGTTTACTTGGCTGCCCCAGATGGGTGTGAGGATGCAGTAGCAGCAGCTGAAACCCAAATCCTATCCAGGTTCCTCCTGATGACTCAATCTCTGTCTATTTGGGTTCCTTCTGATACTCCAATACTGTATTTGATTTCATTCAGTTTGTGTACAGCTTGCTCACACCCATGTGTTCTTCACCCCCTTCTCTTGATCTTGCTGTCACTCTGCTGTGTTTCTCCCCTTTCCGTTTTGTTCCCTTTCATTCTGCTCTAGCTCTTTCATGAGCTTCGATCATGTGTACAAAAAATAGGAAATATTAATAACAGAAATTGAATCAAAAGGGGGAGAAAATGGGAACAAAATTCTAAATGGAAAAGAAGAATAAAGGTTCGCCGGTTAAGCGTAGGGCCTAGAAACATACCCTTTTCCCATCCTTGGCTCGTCTGACTGTCCAAGAGCCATCGGGTAAGCGTTCAAAATACTTCCGTGCTTTTGGGGCCTGCTCAAGCATGTGGGCTGGTGGGATGCCAAGTACCTCCACGATCTTGTTCATCTGATCAACCTGCAAAAAGCAAAGGGTTCGGCAAAAGAAGAACATGAGAACAGGATGGTCATGAGGTAACAATGTGAGTGACCCAACATAGCAGAGAGTGAGACATGAGTAAACAAGGCCCTACCTCATTGGATCCACTGAAAAGGGGTTCCCCAGTGTGCATCTCCACGAGGATGCAGCCTAGGGACCACATGTCGATTGCAAGATCATATGGAACACCCAGCAGCACCTCAGGGGAGCGGTAGAACCGACTCTGGATGTACTGGTATATCTGAAGGCAAAGTGACACCCATCACACGACAATAACCAATTGAGAAATTGACTCCATCTTGTTGAAAAAAAAAAAAAAATTTTCACTCTGAACCCCATTCGACTTTACTCTGTTTTGCTATACCCAGAAAACCTCTTGGTATCCAACTAATTACAGTATTATATTCCCATAACAGTGGCTCCTCCGTCTCCTCACCCTCTGGCCTAATTGACAGGAACTTCCAAAGTCAACGATCTTGATGGCAGAGCGTTTGGGGTTGCACAGCAGAATATTCTCAGGCTTGAGGTCGCAGTGGATGACCGAGAGCTCAGGAGTGGCGAGGAACAACAGTGCTGTGCACATCTGCTGCGCAAACTTGCGCGTGAGGTTCAACGACACGCCTCGGAAGTTGGTGTTCCTCAGAAGGTCGTACAGGTTGTACGAAAGTAGCTCGAAGACGAGGCACAGGTGATTGCGGAACATAAAGTGTCGCTTGAGGTGGACTACATTCGGGATGGGTGGGTAATGACAGAACAGTATTTTATTTCAGGATCATTACTTTCCTAATAAGAAGGTTACTCTGAACTTTCATGTTGGTAATAAAATGAAACCAGAGAGTTGGTGTCAAAGCCACCCAATGCTCGCCTGTTTATGCATTTATCGTTTTTAAAAGACGAGTCATTTTTTATAAAGCCATGCAGTGAAGTCTGATCCAAATAATTTTAAAGCAATATATCGTCGACCGAGAATTAACAGGGTCTATCTGACATTTCATTCAAATTTAGAAGAAGTCCATGTAGAAGGGCAACAGAGGAAACTAAGTAAGATTATTTTATGTAACCTTTATATGTACCTGTTATGTAGCACACGATATGAAAATAAAATGTTATGAGATAGCGGCAATTCCACTTTGAATTTTTGATTTCATTTTTCTCAAACTTTAAAAAAGTGTAGTTGGACCCTGTTAATTCTTGGTCGACGATATGTATTTGTATATTGTAAACAGGAAAAAAAGTGTGGTAGATAAAAACGTTAGAAAGGAAATAACTTGCACCAAAAACTTTAACATTTTCACGCTAACGCTGACGCTCACGCCGGGGGTATCGCTATAGCTCTCTGTTCTTCGAACAGGTGAGCTAATAAAATGAGTTCAGCAAAGGACTAGGCCCATCAGGCCTGCGCAATGGGTGCCAACCTGTGGTTGTTTGTCCATGCTCTATCCTTTTTAAATGCTGTGCGCCAATTAAGGAAACTCAAAGCAGTAGGATCTCAAAGCACGTACTCAAAGCGGACGATCTAACCATTACCGTCGAGTCTGGTTAATAAATGTGACAACATCTTGGCTAATGCAAGGAAACCAATTACAGGTCAAGAAACCCTTTAGATTCAAGCAGTAGGACTTGGCTTCAAGCTAACAAAAAAAACAAACAAAATGTCCCCAACTATCCTTGAGTAAGACTATAAGGGAAGAAAAGTATGTCATTCCATTTAGCATTGGAACCACACTTGTAAGAGAGTCTCATGAGGTAGGAAATGACAAGATAAATTGGCAAGAATATTGTGAGGTGTTCATCATCGACCGGTGAGCAAAATCACACAGAACCATGGCTTAAGATTCCCAAAGAAAGGTCACGTTTTTTTGGGGGGGAGGGAGGGGGGGGTTTTTTTTTTTTTACATTCCTGCACATAAACAGTTCAAAAGGAGACTGAATTGCTTGATGGTAGCCAAGTGCACAGCACACTTACCAATATAGTACTTCATATCAGTGTCGTGTTTGTTCATTAGCTCCAGCAATCGGACCTCAATCTGTGCCTGGTTCAGGAAAGCCTTTTTATTCTTGATTATCTTGATCGCCACCCACTCCTGTTCATGGTGATCATACGCCTTCACCACCTGCACATGGAAAGTCCGCACTTTGCAAAGGGTTTCGACCGTCCTAACTACCGAAAGGAACTGCTGCTGTCGTGGATCAATCACCTGTCCGAATGAGCCCTTCCCGATGAGCGAGTCGATCTCGTATCGCTCCATCCATTTCTCCCCATTTTTGACAATGTAGTCATAGCTATCGTCGTCGTAGCCATCGTTGTAGATTTTTCGCTCCTTTTTGTGGCTCGAGTCCTCGCCCTGCTGTTGCGCCCGTCGCTTCTTCTTGGCATAGTACACCTTGAATGCACAATGTACAGTAATCACATCGATGTGCATGCAAGTCGTTATGCTTACAAGTGCAGTACATTTACCCTCACTCGCCACCATCGCCAAAGAGGCAACGGAGATCCAACACCAGAAACAATTGCTGAAGACGTCATGGCAGTACCTCATTTATATGCTTGTACGTTTTGATGAGGTCCACAGAAAGCTTGCGGAGCGGAGCACTTGCTGGCTCCCTGAATTTCAAAGGAATCCGACGCTGAAGGATAGTCATGTCCGGAAAGACCTGAAAAAGCAGGAAAATGCAACTGTGATCAACAGGTTGCGTACACTCTCAAAACACGCTCACGCGATACAGTACTCGATAGTCAACTTTTACTTAAAATGCAACCCCAACCTCGCATTTGTGTTTTTAACCTCGCCAGATGTCACAAGCCTATTGCAGGAGTATCTTCACGGCTCCTTTCACATCTATCAGAAGAAATAAAAGAGCAGGACAGACCGCATGTAAAATTAACCCCCATACAGTAACTCGGGACATCAATTTCCAGTTAGTCACGCATAGAGAAAGCCCGTTGTTGTGCACGGTGCTCCGTGCTGCCTGGGTGACCACCAGATCATTGGTTTATGAAACATTATTTATGAGCTCACAGTTCAGCTACCATTGTTGTGACTGCATAATTCAAGTGGTGGTGGTCTAGGACCATCGAATGCAGAACACCGGACACCACTTTTCAAACGTAGACATTTTGGTCGATTGTGTGACCACATGTACAACTGAATGCAAAAGCGATACCACAGAGATACGTCATAAACTCAGCTAAATCTCCTGCTACTACTTTTCGAGAATTGGTTAAAAGTACATCGCTCTTTCCTCTGTTGTATTTTTTACCCCACGCGAGTGTTGCGCAAAGCAGGGGAAGGCAATAGATTCACTCCGTCAGTGTATCCACCCGTCAGTCTCTGATTGAGGATCTACTTCATTTCAATTGAATGATATACTTTGAACCGTGTGGAACTACATTCTGAACATTTGGCTCGTTTGCACTTCCAAAAACATTCAGTTTAGCATTGCTGTACAGTACTTCAGTAAAATTATACGCTGTCTCAACCAATAAAATTTGCCGCTCATGCTCTGAGCGCAGAGGAAAATCAATATTCACACAAAATGGTGGTAACTAGCAATGCGATTTCTGAGAACAGAAGAGATACACACAGTAAAGTTTCCATGCTTCCTGGTTGTTGGATGTATTTTCATTCTTTATAAACCAATGAGATTTCAACATTTTGGGGGCTGCCAAACAGGCTACCAGAAGAAGGTCTATGTCTTGACCGAAAAAGGGGACTCGGGGTGGGGGTGGGGGTAAACCCTGCCCTTGTCCTTTTACTCAAGACTGCGCGGAGTAAGGTGTTCCTCGAGTTTTCTTAAGTGTTTGGTTTCTGGTGTCCTTTCAAGTACAGCATCTCCATCTTCTTGGGAGAATCAATTTCCACGGAGTTGGAACTCTCTATGTCACTGTACCATTTGATGCCTTTCAAAATTCTTCTTTTTTATGCCCTATTTCTTTTATTCTTCGATTTATTTCCATTCTGGTAGATGCCCACTTTATGATTTCACATCACCAGTGACAGAAGAAGGCTCATGATGTACAATGCAACTCATTGTTGTCATAACACAGTCTTCCTTTACTTGTAGGCCTGCCGGTTTTAATTCAAGTTGGCATTTTGCAACAGGTAGTTGAGCCTCGGAATATGCTTTACGCTCATCGCAGGGAAGTTGGTGGCGTTGCAGCCTTTCGTCATCTCACTTCTGCTCCTTCTATCCTCTCATCCCTCTGCCAAACCCTTGCCCTTCCAGGTCACATATGTTCAACCAGACCCTCTATTTAATTACCCTCCCCAAGTGAAGGCTTCATGCTCATTTCCATCCTTTCAGCACCTCCCCTACTTCCCTCCATCCCAGTGCAGTCTTCAGCTGGCTTGAAGGCTTGCAGAGAAGATTCCTGCTTTTCACTGCAGGCCTTCAAGTCTGCTGCTCATAGTCACCTCAAGGTCTCTCCCATTTCTACCTCTTAGATTCACTACAGTCACCGAGACCCTGTCCGTTCACCTGCAACTCCTCTCCTCGTGTTGTGTTGTGATACATATTTGCGTTATTGTCCAACTGTTCCCCACTCACATTCCCGAGGACTGTGAGCTTTTCATACCATTGTTCTGCTCTTCCACGAGCCTCGATTTGATAAAAAGGCTCCTCCATCAACAAATAACCCCCCCTCCCCCACATATGCAGTTAGGCCTTTTCTTTCATGCAATGAACGAAATGAAAAGTTTCATTGTTTGTAAACTCATAAAAGCCCCCAAACCAATAGAGCAAGCTGGAATGAAGCCAATGCATTTTAATGCAAGTTTTCATTCTCAAAAATATTTCTTGTTTATTGTGTGCATTAACTTTAACAATGGCACAGAAATAAAGGAAAGGGAGCTTATTACAACTGAAAGAAGGTAAATGTAGCTGCAACTACAGATCATGAGAGAGGTTTTCAGTGTTGCATTAGCAATGGCTCATCTCCCTCGTTAGCCCGTGTTCAAACTGGGGCCCTCTCGTCCTATCGCTACATGCGCGTCATTGCGCTGTCCGGGGAATGTGGGCCCGGGTGGTAATGCCTGCACGCGACTCCTGTGACCCCGCCAAAGTCACACGCGAGATGACGCAGCAATGTGGAACTTGGCCAGGGTAGGAACACACAATGGGATACTCAAGTGAAAGACACCACGGGGTCTTCAACGTCCACCAGGAAATGCCAGCAAAAGGGACGCTACGGTTCTCATCGTTTCCGAGGCCAACGAATGATCAATGATTTGGCAGCCTCTCCGTGAACCACCGTGATAAAATAATAATAATAATAATAATAATAATAATAACATTTTTTCGAGTCGGGGAGGGAATCAAACCCAGATGAGCCAGCTCAAAGGCAGCCTACCCTCTGTGCTATCCTGCAAGCCAGGTTTTGTAAATCTAGTAGATCTGCTCTTAATACGTTCGGCATTCAGCCGGTCATTCTTGTTCGTTCAGAATCTTTCGATACAAAAGCAACTCGTCTTGTGAGCAATATAACAAATGGTGTTGTGGGATTGTTTTTTTTTTTATTTGTTTTTTCCTTCTTCTTCCTTCAGCGACTACAGATGAAAGAGAAGCTTGAACATATAATACAAGAAGGGCAAGGACATAATCACATTGCACAAATCAATACAAAACCCAGAGATTCTAACCCTGCGCCTTCAGGATACCAGAACATTACTCTGACAGTGAGACTAACCAGGTTGCCTTATTAAAACCCGTTTCGAAAATCAATGGATAAACTTCGAGTTTAACACAATCATGCTGACCAACGCAGATATTGCACACTTTAATGTACAATGGAAGCCTTGTTGGCTCGATAGATTTGCCAAATTAAACAAAACACGACAACACCATCCTGCCTTCCCCTCCCTTCCAACTCAACCCCTCCATTTGGCAACCTGCTGTTCCAGTCAAATTGATACAGAACCCTGATGTTTAACAGTACTATTATGATGAGTTTTAGAATTCAACAAAAGACCGATATCAATTACCTGGGGTTGCGCCATGAGCTGGCGGTCGGGCGAGGACATGCCAGGATCAGCAGGAGAGTCGGAGGGGATGGGGGGAACACCCGGGCATGCTGTCAGCCGCACACCTGCACGCAAATTGTGCACAACAGGTGCAAACACTTTACACAGCTAATATTGAAGAGATGTAATCAAACAGAATATACAGTAAAATCTGCAGTGAGGTCGCTGGTTCAAGGAATGAAAACGACAACACAATTTGATGATTTTTGCTGGAGAACGTGTTTACTAGTGTGATGTATGTAAAGACTCGCATGCGCGCATGCACGCACACATCCATCCATTGGGACCATACTCTATGCAGAGCGTCGGTGCTGCCTAAGCAGTCTCCTTGGCTATTGGGCACAATCCTGGACGGGTCGCCACTCCGACACAGGATACCAGCAAGCTGGCACTCATTTTTACGACCTCAGAAGGATGACAGGCAGAGTCAACCCCACCTGGTATTAACTCAACAGCCGAGCAGGATTTGAACTCAGGACCCGAGGATCCCAAGCCCGCCACTCTAGCCATTAAGCCAACACCAGGCATACGATGCAGATCCCTCTCACCCAAATTACCCACAATCCTTTCTGATCAGGTCTAAAAAGAAAGAAAATTGCCCCATTTTATGAAAAATAAATTGTTTTCATTGAGACGTCGGAAACTCAGAGAGAAACCCAATGTGGAGAAAAGCTGTCAAAAGAGAATGTACACACGTTTTCATGACCATGCAGGAAATGGTATCGTTCCAAGTTCAATAAATAAACAAAACTATGATCACCGATTGTAATTACGAAGTCATCTGTGCGTGCATCGAGAGAGAGGGCCAAGGCCGGAATCCATGGCGGGCGAAACCGTAAGCATGTTTCCTGACTCAAAATGCCTTTGATTAACTAACAGTGTAGTGGGAATGCCACGGGTTGCTTTTTGGGGGTGATAGTTCTGCCAGGCCAGATAGATAGTAAGTAGTATACCAGATAGATAGCAAGTAGAAAGTAGTATCTTCTTGGATATATACCTTGACACCAGGTTTCGTTGCTTTCCGTGCAGGAAGAACCAACCTCCTGAACGATAAACAAATTCATGCTCCCACGTGTTCGCGTGTCATACGCAAAGCAAACGACCTTCTTCGACTACAAACTCGAAAGGCCATACAGTGAGTGCCCTGTAAAGATGTGTTGAAATAATTTTTCCAAATGAACTTATTTTATTCATCACTGAAGAGATCAAATGAAACATTGTTACTTCATTCATTCTTTACTTCTTCAGGTTCCTTCTTGGTCTTCCGTTTGATTATGTTTGTACCATATCCTGATGTTGTGTGGACTGTGCTTCCCTGCTGACGGACCTCTGGTAGCTTGTACGTGTTGCTGTGTTTGAGCCTCGGGAGCAAATGCTGAAATCTATCTGTCCGAGTTCTTCCCGACATCTTCGTCCTTTGTTCCTTTCACACTTCTTTCTATTCATTCTAATTCTTGCTTTTTCTTTTCCTTCATCTCTTTTACTCTCTTATTCCTCCCTTTTGTTATCTATCTCTCTCAGGAGAAGTGAATTCTTGCAGAAATATTTTTGTAAGGCTCACTTGGCTGTGCCTGGATGGGTTTGAGGGTAGTGGATTCGCGGCTGAAACCCGAATCCTATCCAGGTTCCTCCTGGTGACTCCATCTTTGCTCTTCACTTCTTCGGGTTCCTTATTGCTCTTTTGTTTAATTATAGTTGAAGGAGGTTACATGTCAGGAATACCTGCAAAAAAAGTGTACAAATCAAAATTCAATGGTTGCAAAAGTATCCGGCCACTTCAGTCAATACTTGGTGGAAGCAACTTTTGCAGCAATGACTGCTGTGAGTATTTTTGGGTAGGTCTCTACGAGCTTCACACAGTGAGATGGAATATTATTGATTGATGAATACTGAATCCCCATCTCAGACAAAGAGGCTTGCAGATCTTTCAAAGTCATTGGTGTTTTTGCAGTGACATTCCAAAACAGATTCTCGCTTGCCCGGCTGCTGAGTTTGGATGGGTGACCTCATCTGGGTGGAATCTGGGTAGTACGATAAGTCTTCAACTTATTATCGATGGGTTTCACCATACTCAAAGGGATAACGAGCAACTTTGAAATCTTCTTGTAACCCTCTCCTGAATGGTGCTTCTCCAGCACTTCATGTCTGACTTCTTTGGAAAGCTTCTTGGTCTTCATGTTTGCCTCGCTCGTTGACCAAGTGAATTGCATCTTAAGATTCGTTAGATAAGTGGGGGAGCTTAATTTTTAAGTGAAACCACTGATTACATTCAGGTGAAACTTATACTTATTTTGAAACTTTTCAAACATAATTTGCTCCTGAAGTGATTTTGGGGTTAATTAGGCAAAGGGGTTGAATACTTATGCAACTGCGAATCATCTGATTTTCTCTGTTAACATATTTTATTTATATATATATATATATATATATATATATATATATATATATATATATATATATATATATATATATATATATATATATATATATATATATATATATAGATATATATATATATAGATACCTGGTGTTGGCACAGTGGTTAGGGCAGCGGCTTGGGATCCAAAAGGTCCTGAGTTCAAGCCCCGTTAGGCCACTGAATTAATACACCAGGGGGTTGACTCAGCCTGTCATCCTTCCGAGGTTGGCAAAGTGAGTACCAGTGTACTGGGCCGGTGTATACCCCGGTTAAAATAGGTGTACCATATCCCTGTGTTGTAAGAGGCGACCAGGGTTGCGTCAGGAAGGGCATCCGGCGTAAAACATGTGCCAAATCACTATGCGGATCATTCGGATGATCCGCTGTGGCGACCCCTAACGGGAGCAGCCGAAAGAAGAAGAAATATATATATATATATATATATATATATATATATATATATATATATATATATATATATATTTGATTTGAGAGCATCATGAAATAAGCTCAGATGGCATCAAATGTTCAAACGTTAGGGGGGGGGGGGTGAACACTTTTGGAGGCCACTGCACATACACACACTCACTGAAAGCCAATGAGCAATGAGAAACAAGGCAGATGTTATGTTCAAGGTATAGCAAGAATCTAAAAGACAGGACAAATGCTCCAGAAATTGGAATTGCGTCGATTCGCTCGCAAACATTTTCATCACAACAAAAGACAGCTCCGACGAAGGATGAATGTCATGCTTCCCACAGTGGTTAGGAGACTCTAATCAACGTGCTGTTGATCCCCATCCATCGTTCTACCTGTCCGCCGATGCTGACCAACACTGACTGGCTTTGCAATCAAGACTGGTTCTCCATTAAATGAGCAACAGAAACTTCGGGAAAAGTGAATTCAAAGGTTACGAAGCATAACTGATCACAAATTGAAGGAAAACAAACAAACAAAAAATTGTGAGTCACCAAGTACGAGCCAGAATTCAAGTTTAACTCTATATTGCCTGTAACATGGTTTGCCACCAAAATTTCCAAATAAGCAGTGGCATCATTGAAATCTGTGCAAAGTCTTCCTTCGGCTTTGAACAGACATCCTTTGATACACGGATGACAGTTCATAGCTTCGGCGGTATTCAAATCCAGGTCAGACAGCTTGGCGGCGAATGTAAATACCTCCAGAGTCTAGACCAGTCCTCGTTACAGGCATCATATCAACCTGAAGCAATTTCCTCCAGCCCACTCCATTCATTAGGCCTAAAGAAGAATGTTACATCACGCATGATGTAATATTTCATCATGCTACTGCTTTTATCCCAAGGGATCAAAAAACCGAATCCCACAAACTGGCAACAGTTCCTCATGCTCATTATTCCGAATGCACCTGCTCAATAAACTTACAACTCTTTGTCATTTCCAAAGGAGTCATCTTATCTCGTCCCAATACATGAGAAATAGATAAGGTGGATTGGTCAAAAAGTCTTCATCCGAGCACTTTGTCAAATATCATTTTTCGTCTTGAAGGGAAACGTTTTGAAAAAGCAAAATAAAACAAACCAGAAGGGCACTCGAAAAACATAACATCTGTACATCGCACATGGCGGAGGTAATAAATACTGAAACAAGAAGTGAAACGTACCAAGAGTTTTATCCTGAAGAGGAAGTGGACTTAAACCAAACCATTTTTAGTTTGGGAAAGTAAACGTTGATGTTCAATGTGTTCGTAAGTATTCTCCATGAGATGCAGCCACCGGTGGTTTATGCACACAAACTGAACAGGGGGGCTGTGTTTTACTGCTCTCTCGATTTAACGGTCCCAATTTTTCCCACCTTGTGGGGTCGGTTGTGGAATATTTTTGCCCCAAGTCTTTTGCGAACCGGCACCCAGGCCCGACATTCAACTTGATCATTTGGGCAAGAATTAATATCTTGATCAGGGTACCGGTGATAGCTCTACTCTTCGCGAAAGACGCCGTGAGATCTTCAACATCCACATACCCGAAACACCGTCTACCAGGATGTAAACATGATACCAGTTACCACGACTTCCCAAGTCCTCACATAACACGTCACACGACACGACGTACACAAGAAGACCTTCAACTCGGTTATATTCCGGACAGCACAAAGTGTCCTCCGTGCACCAAAGGCATCACACTGTATACAATGTATTCATCGAACATGTTCCTTCAGCTGGGAATGATATTGCCTCGACGTCCCCAAATTTGGAGTTGAGGGTCTCGCCGACAATTGTGGTGCAGAAGATCATTAACAACGTGGTGCATCAACGACCTACTGCATCCGATTCTGAAATGCATTCAGCTACCACCGGTTGCACACGAGGTCAAAAACATGACCATGCGGCCTGCATGTCTGACTCCATCACACATCAAGAAAATAATTAGTGAATAAAAAAAAAACAACAAACATCAGCACGTGTTTGTTTAATGAACACATTACACCTTTCTCCATATCCGTTTCATATAAATATGTTAACAAATTCTGCTTTCAAATACAAAGCCGTGGTAACATACTGTAACTTGTACTTGAACATGAATTTATATTCAGCGATACCAAAATATTTTTAATCCATCAAGCGAGTCAAAAGTTACAAGTTAAAATGCACCGCCTCAACCAAAAATTTGACAGCTGGTCGTTGACATCTCTGGCAGCCAATCAGAATGCATCTCCTGTCAACCAATCAGCACGCTCGTTGGTCTTCCTGCTCTGTGCGCCGCCATATTGGTAATTGTGCCAAAAGTGTCAAGAAAAAGCATCAGTCTGGAGCTGAAATTGAAAGTTAAGGTGGATGGAGTCGAGTGTTGGTGCCATCGTTGTTTTTTTCAAAAAATTTTGTGCACATAGCCGAGCCTCAAGGAAAAGCTAGCACGTTGAACGGATGAGGACATAGCAGACAAAAACAGGATGCAAAACATGCAAGCATGGGGTGGACAAAATGGAAACAGAAGGAAGCTCCATGGAGGGAAAACTAGAAAACTGGAAGAAGTAGGGATTTGGGTAGGGGTTAACGAGGGTAGAAAAGATCATGGCTTAGGATTGGGGATGATCTGAGATGGTAGTGAATAGCTGTTTTGAAGACCTGGAGGGAGGACTGAGATTGAAGAGGATGTGGAAGTTGATTCCAAAGGTGGGGAAAAAGAGGAACGAATGAGTGGAGGTGAGCGATGATCCTGGATTTAGGTCGTTTCACTAGAAGTGGGTTGATGGTGGTCCGTGTGAGCCCTGAGGAAACTTGGGGGGGGGGGAACAAAACACGAAAGAGTAGAGGGCTCAAGACCAAAAAGGAGCCCATAGAAGACAGATACCTCTGACCTGACTGCAGTGGCGAATTGATAATAGACCCATAGACTCAGCTTCAGTATGGGAGGTGTGAATGATCTTGAAGACCTTGGTTTCTACGGCATCAAGCTGAGCAAGATGTGAGGCAGGGGAGCCAGCCCAGAGGGGAGAGCAGTACTCTATCAAGCTGCGGATGAAGGCCTTGTAAGTGGATAGTTCAGGTCTGCCAAGGAAGGACTTTGTATGACGGGGAATGCCCAGTCGGCAGCTGGCTTTGGAGGCCAATTTTGAAATGTGGTTTGCTCAAGAAAGATCATGGCTGATAGTGAGACCCAGGAGTTTGAATGACTGAACTTCCTCCAAAGGATTGTAAAGAAAATCAGATAGGAGGGTATGCCAGACGGTCCTTTCGGAAAGAGATTATGAGTGTGAGATTTGTCAGGAATGAAAGACATATTAATGGTTGACCTGTTGGGTGTGCATTTGGTTTATGGGAGTTGTCTGTAACGACAATTGTAAAGAACAAAGACAAAAAAGAAAGCATCTAATCAGTCCACAACTCCCATAGTTGCTACAAAATTAATGAGATCACAGACCAGTTTAACGAAGAAAATGGAGAGATATTTATCCTCCTGGATTGAGGATATAAATCAGTATGCAATGCCTTTACACCAGGCAGTCTGAGGCACTGAGTTTATATGATGAAGTAAAAGAGCAGGAAGGAGAGGGATAAGGTGCTGAGTTTATATGATGAAGTGAAAGAGTAGGAAGGAGAGGGATAAGGTGCTGAGTTTATATGATTAAGTGAAAGAGCAGGAAAGAGAGGGATAAGGTGAGTTTATATGATTCCAAGTGAAAGAGCAGGAAGGCGAGGGATATGGTGCTGAGTTTGTATGATGAGGTGAAAGAGCAGGAACGTGAGGGATTCAGTTTATATGATGAAGTGAAAGAACAGAAAAGCGAGGGCTAAGGTGCTGAGTTTATATGATGAAGTGAAAGAGCAGGAAAGTGAGGGGTATACCAAGGAGATGTTTACGGCCAATCGAGGGTGTTTCAATAGATTTGGAGAACATTCGTATAAGTGGCGAAGCTGTGCGGACGAGTAGTCAGCAGCTGAATTTCCGTCGAAGTTTCAGGTTCTTGTGGAAGTTTACCCTCCCCAACCAGTTTTTAATGTGGATGAAGCGGGGACTTTTTGAAAGAGGATGCCCTCCTTCCCACATGTTCATTTCTAAGGAAGAGTAGGATGCTTCTGGCATGAAAGTAGCAAAAGACCACCTTTCACTCCTTAATGGCAGCAACACTACATGAGACTCGAGGTTAAAGCCCCTTCTCGTGGACCTACTTGTCCACGGAGTGAAGGCATTCGGTGGGCAAAACGCTTGTTCCAATAAACCTCATTGGTAAATGTACAAAATTGCCATTTTTTTTTATGACCAATTAGTATTTATTCGTTTTTAAAAATTTTAAGTGTTACTTCATGATTTCAACTTATTACAGCTGGTCAACGTATCCTCATTAACACCATGCTTTATGAGCCCCGTACTGCGTGAAATTGCTCGTTAGGCAAATCTATCAGGAACCTATCCTTCGTGCAAACCGGGGTATTACTGTACATGAGTAACACCCGCTCCCTTTGGGAAAGAAATATGGTGTCAATACCCCTCCCTTCGGCAGGGATCAGTGGTTAAACCACTTTCACTCTTCCACATGTTCAGGCGAAAGTCGATTTCCCAGATTGGACCAGCCGTCTTTAATTCTAAAATGATCAGGCGTACAGACATACAGAGAAATGACTTCTTTTAATACAGCTAGAAACATCAGCGGGGGACAGAGGGAGGAGGAGGAGGATAAGGGGCTAGTGAGGGTGGTGGGAGAAATAAATTTCGTGCCGTGGCTCATAATTCTCCCTTTCTACAGCAAGTGTCAGTAAACTACGTGCACTGTCACATGGACAGGCAAAAATCACAAGTGGTCTCTCAAACCCTCATGGGGGAGGAGCGGTCATTATTTTGTGCCCATGACCTAACCCTAGGTACTCCAAGCACGTACGACATATGGATAACATCAGTGTCATGCTCATTAAACCACTGGGTGAACACGTGTGCTCTTTGGATGGGGGAATAAGGGGGTCTCTCTTTGTAGCCATTCAAGGCATAATTTTAGGCAATCAGGCAGGTGCAGCACTTCTATACATGACACTAAGCATGATGAGATGTAAGTTACTTAACATATGGGCCACACCTGTGTGGCAACCGTTGTTTGGTGTCCCTCATTTACTCAGGTGTTTCCTTGTTTATTTTTGTCCACTACCTATATATTAGCTTTGTTCATGAACTTTGAACAACAGGTGTGATGGTAACCATACGAAGCCGATGGGTCAAACGGAAGAGTCCAGAGCTGAACCTTCTGCCAACTCGTCTCGGAGAAACTGACAATTTTGAAAAGATCTTTGAGAAAGGATGCATTTAAACAAACAGATATTTTAGACGAAGATAGCTCTGCAGCTCTCTGTTCTGTGGTGGCATCACTAGGTGCCACCATTTTTGTCTGAATCTCACTGTCACTCCACCCTCAGAGCACGCGGCAAATGTGATTGGTCGAGACGGCATAATTTTGCCCAAGTACTGATAAACTGAAGGTTTTTGGAATGCAAACGAGGCCATTTGTGTTCTACAATGTTCAAATACATAATTCAAGTGAAATAAAATAAGTTTTGTTTTCTACAGCCTTTAAAAGAGGTTATCGCCCAGATTAGTACATCACTAGGAAGAGTACCCGTCTCAATTGACGGGGAAAAGCTAGCAAAAGTATCCATCCACATTGACAGGAAAAGTTTAAGTTAACCTTTCGATTTAAATCATATTTCATGGACTTCAAAAAGGTCAATTGTTTCGCACAGAACCGAAGCTCTGAGATACTTATACCACCAACCGAAAAATGATGGTGCAACATAGGGCGGCAGGGGTTGGATTTGTTTAAAAAGAGGGCAAAAGATCCTGGTTGCAAAATAAAATTTGGCATCAACATTGCTCATGCCTGTTTTCCGTCATTGCAAACGTGAAAATTGAGCTTTTCAAATGGAGAGAGACAGACAGACCGATACAGAGACAGAGACAGAGACAGAGACAGAGTCCACGGTTCACAATATATAATAGATGACTTCCCTTCCCAGGGAAGACAGAAAGAGACCATTCGGCCCATGAAACCCATACAATGGTTGCCAACCCTTTTTTGTATAGAGTCAAGGCTGTGGGAGGGGTACGAGGAGGAGAGGGGTGAGAGAAAGAGAGAAAGAGAGGGGAGGAGAGGGGGTGAGAGAAAGAGAGAAAGAGATGGGGTGAGAGAAAGAGAGAAAGAGAGGGGGTGAGAGAAAGAGAGAAAGAGAGGGGTGAGAGAAAGAGAGAAAGAGAGGGGGTGAGAGAAAGAGAAAGGGAGAGAGGGGGTGAGAGAAAGAGAGGGGTGAGAGAAAGAGAGGGGGTGAGAGAAAGAGAGGAGGTGAGAGAAAGAGAGGGGTGAGAGAAAGAGAAAGAGAGAAAGAGATGGGGTGAGAGAAAGAGAGAAAGGGAGAAAGAGAGAAAGTGAGAGAAAGTGAGAGAAAGTGAGAGAAAGTGAGAGAAAGTGAGAGAAAGTGAGAGAAAGTGAGAGAAAGTGAGAGAAAGTGAGAGAAAGTGAGAGAAAGTGAGAGAAAGTGAGAGAAAGTGAGAGAAAGAGAAAGAGAGAGAAAGAGAGAGAAGAGAGAGAAAGAGAGAAAGAGAGAAAGAGAGAAAGAGAGAAAGAGAGAAAGAGAGAAAGAGAGGGGTGAGAGAAAGAGAAAAAGAGAAAGAGAGAAAGAGAGAGGGTGAGAGAAAGAGAAAGAGAGAGGGTGAGAGAAAGAGAAAGAGAGAGGGTGAGAGAAAGAGAAAGAGAGAGGGTGAGAGAAAGAGAAAGAGAGAGGGTGAGAGAAAGAGGAAGAGGAAGAGGAAGAGGGAGAGGGAGAGGGAGAGGGAGAGGGAGAGGGAGAGGGAGAGGGAGAGGAAGAGAAAGAAAAAAAAAAGACAGGTGAGGGGAGGAGGTAGAGTTAGCAAAGAGAATGTTATGCTTAATAACTGAAACACACACACACACACACACACACACACACACACACACACACACACACACACACACACACACACACACACACACACACACACACACACACACACACACACACACACACACCAATTTAGCCAAAACAATGCAGAAATCAAGAAAATGTCCAAATACCAATATCTCAAAAATTAAGTTAAAAGATCCTAGATGTTGAAGAGATCCAAAATTGTACCAGTGATCATTGGAGCAACAGAATGATGAAGAACCTTACAGAGATCTAAAAAAAAAAACCATCCCTGGGAATATTACTACAAACAAACTGCAGTTGGAAGCTGTCCGGGGCTCAGTGACGATCCTCAAAAGAACCCTCAGAACAAAACTGAGAACAACAAAACTGCACACCTTGGTTCCTGATTCGTGACTGCCCTTAGGCCTAAGTCATATTTTCCACGGCGGCCGTGGGGTCTCCAAAATCTACGGCCACTAGCAATTATAGGGCGGCCGCAGTATTTCCACGGTCACACAATGTAGCAGTCACATAGGTTTTTATTTTTCAGGGAGCTGCACGGCGTATTTATAAATTGTGGAGACCTAAAACGTGGGGGTGCCGTACGTTCTTTGATTTCATGTCACACGGTGACCTAAGGGCGTTCCTGCAGCGGCCATAGAATTTAAGGCAGACGCAAGGTGTCCGCAAGGGGGCCCTAAGGAGAGCGTGCTGCCAGACGGATGGTAACGAGTGGGTTCTTTTTTTTTTCTAGTTCATTTGTTTCGGCCTGTCGAATTGCTACGGCGAACGTAGAAATGAAAAAAGTTATAACTCCACGCTATAATTCCACAGCGACCCCTACGGCCTGTAAAACATAGCCAAACGGCATAGGGCCACCCTGAGGCCACCGCAGAAAAACTCTGCGGCCGCCGCACGTTTGTCAATTCAGAGGGCGTACGGCCGCCGTATCCTCGCCATTGAGCAAATGTGACTTCGGCCTTAACGAAATGGGGGTGGATACTTCGAGACCTGGCAGGACTCCATTCCACCTTCTAAAACCCGAATGTGGAGATAAAACACACACACACACACACACACACACACACACACACACACACACACACACACACACACACACACACACGCACACACACACACACAGACACACACACACATAGACACACACACACATAGACACACACACACACACACACACACACACACACACACACACACACACACACACACACACACACACACACACACACACACACACACACACACACACACCTGGGCTGAGTGCTGTTGTGGTAATACAGTATATACACACACACGCACGTGCAAATGCACACATGCATAAAGTACATAGAAACGACAAACACAAAGATTTACCTTTAAACAGAGTTCTTTGAAAGAGGAATTCAAGTGGGAAATTAGCAAAATTAAATTTTAAAAAAATCTATCAAGGCACAGAACACAAAATGTCGATCTCTGCCTTCACAGCAAAGCTGTTAAAGGTAGTTGGCTTGGGACCTATAGGTCCTGAGTTTCAGCCCATGCCGGCTGTTGAATTAACACCAGGTGGGGTTGACTCGACTTGTCATTCTTCCGAGGTTGGCAAAACGAGTACCAGTGTACTTGGGTAATAACCATTCGGGGTAACCTGTGTCAGAGTAGAGACCCGTATTCCTTGCCAATGAAACTGCCTCGGCAGCCTGATGTGCCTTCATGGCATAAAAGGAACGGTATTATTATTATGCCTTCACAGCGAGACCAAACATGGTGAACACGAGGTCGATAGACCTCGTTTTTACCTCCACCACAGAAGGTGAAGGAGGTTTTAGTTTTAGTTGAAATCTATGTCTCTGTCTCTGTCTCTGTGTGTACAGGATATCTCAAAAAGTTATGGACGGATCCGGCTGAAATTAGGTGGGTGTGTGACTGATTAGATTTTGGTGAAGATCCGGATCCGGATCCAACTACTAGAATTTTTTAACTGATTCTTCACCATTGAGAGACAGGGCTAAACTAATATATGGCACGATATCTCAAAAAGTTATGGACGGATTCAGACGAAACTTGGTGGACAGGTTGGGTGTATGACAAGGAAGAAACGATTTGATTTTGGTGAAAATCCGAATCCGAATCCGGATACAAGAATTATTTCATTTTTAAAGCGATTCTTCACCATTGAGAGATAGGGCGAAAAACGATACGTGGCATGATATTTCAAAAATGTAATGGGCCCGATATGTTCTCGTGGGTAAGGTATTGAGTGGCGGAGGTATGCGCTCTACCGAGTGCCCTTCAAGTTTGTTCATATGTATCGGTGTCGAAGTGAGGGGTGGATTATGAAAGCAGATCGCACAAAAAAGTTAAACAAAGCGATATCCTGAAAAATAAAATTTCACATTTTCAGCAGATGAGACATCTCCCGAGGCACCGTACGGCACCGCAGGGTCTAGCACATGCAGAAACATACGTCCAATCGATGCGTTAGATTGAAAACGTGTGCTTTTACCGAAAGCAACAACCAAGCACCTTGGAGAGCGCTCAAGTGGCTTAAACACTCAAAGGAAGCGTTTAATAAGCAACGGCTGGCTTGGCAAGCGATTAGCGATCGCCGAACCGTCACGTTAAACACACTCCAAAATGTCAAACTATGTCCAAATTGGACAAATGAACACTTTTTTTTTAGCAGTCGGAACTGCTGTCAAGTTCAATTGTGTAGCTTAAATTTTGTAATTCGGCTTAGTTCAAGAGATTTTGGAGGTTATGGCATGTGTGGAAATGAAATAAAGCCACAAACGCTGGCATCACTGTGCATTTATAAGCATTGCAAATTATCCAGCGATTTGAAGGTATGAACGTGACAAATTTAATGATACGAGTGAGGAAAGTGAAAAAAAAAGATCGTTAAGAAATCGTTGCAGCCTGTCCCAAGTCAAGGCATTGTCGAGGAGGCCAAAAAAAAAAATATGGTGAATTAAAACCCCATCAAGGGAGAGCAAGGTGTCTGAGGATGCGCCTGATAAAGGATATAATTAAATCAGGCCACTAATTATCTTCAAAAAGGGTGTTTTAATGAACCCAAACAACCAATTTTCACTTTTGCACTTCCTTGGAGCTCTCCTCTCATGCATGCAAAGTTTCAGGCTGCTAGGTTTCATGGTTTTGGAGTTATGGACACACACACACACACACACACACACACACACACACGTTTTTATTTTAAATTACCAACATGGTATCAGAGCTACAAGAGGAATATTTATTATCCCGCCCCCTCCCGGAGGGAGGGAGCGGGATATTGTAATCGTCCGGTTTGTTTGTCTGTCTGTCTGTTAGCAACTTTACGGAAAAAAACGGCTTTAGCAAACACAATCAAATTTAATCCACAGGTGGGCAATGAACCTTGGACGACCCCATTAACTTTTGGGTCCAATTGGATCAAAGGTCAAGGTCACGAAAAGATCAAAATCGTTTTTCGCTCATAACTTCTTCAAAAATGATCTGATTAACTTCAAACCAAGCTTATAGTGAACCTTATTCAATTTGTCACTTATAATCCTACCCATTCCTAGAGTGAAAAATGCATATTTCTGAAGATCGGTAGGGTCCGAAGTTTTGGGGGTCATGGCCATCAGTCAAAATTACAAATTTTCCATTAATACTAAAACATGGTTACGAAAATACAACTTTATGGGAAAACGGCTGGCTCAAACACTGTCAAATTGTATCCACAGGTGGGTAATGAACCTCGGACGACCCCATTAGCTTTTGGGTCCAATTCGGTCAAAAGTCAAGGTCAGGTCACGAAAAGGTCAAAATCTTTTTCGCTCATAACTTCATCAAAAATGGTTTAATTGACTTCAAACGAAGACTAAAATATTCCTTATAATCAACATTCAGATTTGTATCAAATTGTATCATGTATCAAATTTGATACATCAAAGGATGTATCAAATTTAAATTTGATCCCCAAAATAACTTTATGCCTTAAATGGGCGGGATTTGTTGTGCCTGGCACCACTTGTTTTAAATTATTAATGCGGTACCAGATGTATAAGAGGAGTTACTATATTAAATTACTCACATGAAATCACAAGTTTATATATTAAATTACTGACGTGGTACTAGAGCGAAGTCAATGGCATGCCATCAGGAATCACCACGCTTCCCACCTCAACCAAAGTTGAAAGATGGCAAAAAGTTCCACCTGGAATGACCCAACATCAAATTTTGAGTTAAACTTTTTTCCACCCCATTACAACCCCTGTGACCCTAAGTCCCCACCTCGTGAGAAATGAACCGGAGGTCAAGTCCCCCAAAAACATTACATATTTTGTGTGTCTGCCAATGTTGATTGCATGTACAAGGTTTCATTTCAAAATGTGCCTGGAATTGCATTACTCGGTATTTTACCTTTTGACCCCGCCCTTGCGGGGGGGGGGGGGAGAGGGGCAAGACTGACGAATCTTTCACCTTCTTACCATGTGATGATTATAACTACCGAGTTTGGTGAATTTCTGCCCAACCGAGATAGCGTGATGGACGGACGAAGCAGATTACAATATACACCCCCCCACAAGTTTTTCTTCTTCATTTGTTTGTTTTTTTTTAAGCTCACCTGGACTTTAGTCTGGTGAGCTTATGCGATTAAGCAGTGTCCGTAGGTCAGTCAGTCAGTGAGTCTATAAACACTTCAATCATCAATTGAACCAAACACAATTTTGAGGAAACTTGGCCACAAGCTTCACGTGATGCCTAACGAAGGTGAATTGACCGCATCAAAATCTGCGCTCATTAAAGGGGGTCTATGTGACCTGAGCTGACAAAATGGTATTTGCTCCCTTCTCTGAAACTACACACACGATTTTGATGAAACCTGACCACAACCTTCATCAATCGTGATGTACCAAAGTTTGTTCACGGCATAAACAAAAAAAAAGAAAAAAAAAAATCTGGCTCAAGGGGGGTCTGCGGTGGGTTTGACCCCCGTCCCTCCCAAATAGGTGTTTGCTCTTTTCTCCACAACTACACATACAATTTCAATGAAAAACTTGACCACAACCTTCATTCATCACCAGTGTTGTACCAAAGTTTGTTCACGGCATTACAAAAAAGAATGAATGGGTCTGAGAGGGTCTGCGAGGGATTTGAGTGACTGTTGCTCCTGATCCAGGTGGGCTTCAGGACGCACGGTCCTATTTTTTTTAAAAAGTGGGATAATTAAACGTGGAAGCAGAAGAGTTTTCATTTTAAACTGCAAGCATGGCAACAGAACAAATTTTTTCCCCCCATTTAGCATGCAAATTTATAAACGGTACTCAAGGAAACTTTATCTTCAGCTTCCCGATTAAAGCAACCTTAAAATGCTGCAAGAAAATATTCCTTCCAAAGAACCACGAACGTTACCAGAAATGTATTTACCTTTGTGGATTAATCAACTAAAACCCATTGAACACGCAACATTGTTCACCTCAAAGTGAAGGAAACTCGGCTCTGCGTTCCTACAATATAATATAAAAACATTTAAAATTGCTCCAACATCCAATGTTACACTGGCATTGAAATTCGAGTTCAGTATTGATACTTTTAAAAACATAAAACTTTGATTCCGCTATTATTACTGCTGTGCCAACAGGATTTGCACGTCACTGACAACAGGAACATCCTGAAATAAAGACGAATGTGCTTTTGCAATGCTTTGTTTGCTTTTTCAATTTGTCAGACAAAACCGGTAGGACATGGCAGATGCAGGAAAATCAAAACCATGAAATTCAAATCACGTGTCACAAAGATTCAAATCTGTGGAAACAAGCAGCCACTCGAAAGGGTGGGTGCATCGTTTGACCAAAAGCACCGCAATGATGGCAAAAGGATGCGAGCCATGTATGTCGCGACACTGTCCGTCGCACGACGTCATGCTAGGGACTCCCTGAATTGACGTCACGGCGTTCTTCTGTTACTCTCGTAAAACTAATGCCACTTCCATTTCCTCACAGGCACTCGAAGTGGTTGCAACCAGGAGTGCTGCGTTGGCTTTTCCAAGTTACCGCGTGAGCGACCATTCACGTAGTTTTCACGGCCAACGAAGAGGCATAAACCTGCAGAAAGCAAGTAAGGAAATCAGGATCAGATGAGATACGAGCTTGCTTGATCAATCACGTGGAAAGAGGAATCAAATGATGTTCACTGCATGAATCTGCGTCGCGAAGTCGAGCAGGTGCTTCGAAGAGGAAATCAGAGAAAACGAACGAACGGCCACAGCGTGTGCAAACGGATCACAAGCGAAAATGAAAGGTGCTCGTTGGAACAACCGCAAAATTATTTATTTCTTCTTCTTCTTTGTGCCTTGATCCCAACAGTTAGGGGTCGGCTACTCGGATCGGCCTTCTCCATTCTCCTCTGTGTTCTTTATCTTCTTCTCTCAATCCCTTGTTCTTCAAATCTCTTTCCACGACATCCTTCCAATGCAATCTCCATTTTCCTGTTGATCTTTTCCCTCTAATTGGTTCATTCCATGCTTTCTTGATTGGTTGTTAATCCTTTTTCATCGCGTGTCCAAACCACCACAACCTAATCTCTCCGATCCTTCCTGTGATACTTGCATCAATCTCATTCCTCAACTGCTCTCTTTGGACAATTGTTCGCCACTGCTACCGAGATTGTGAATGGGTAGAACTTAGTCGAAGTTGGGATAGCAGGTTATGAGGAGGTAGGAGTACGTGAAGTGGTAACGGCATAATAATAAGATAGGAAGAGAGTTAAATATCCCACCATATTCATGAGGTAATGGGGAAATAATATGTAATGATTTAAGAATACCCTTTTGCTTTGAAGAACAGGTCGAAAAGGGGAGGGGAGGAAAGAGAGTTGGGGTGTGGGCGGGGGGGGGGGAGACAGGAGAGAGAGGGTTGAAGCTTTGGGAAGTGGGGAGAGAATTGAGGACTTGGCATTGGGATTGTGAAGAATTAGGGACTTGGGGTAGGAAGGGGTGGCAATTCAAACAAACGTCATCTTTAGGGGGCACATACGCCAAACTATTTGAAATTTTCACTTGTTTCACCTCTTCACCTCTTCCATCTACAATTTTGACCCTCTCGACAGCAGTCTTACCACACACAGTTACCTCTCTTTCCAGCATTAACACTCAAGCCATTCCTCTCCAAGCTCTCTTTCCACCTCATCGGAACAAGGAGCTCCAAACAAGCAGGAACAGTTCAGCACGCACACCCCTAATTCGGGTAATATCTATGTCAGATTCCAACAAGGCTGGCCATTTGCCATCGAGTGATCAGACACAACTCAACCACATTGGCTACAAATTGATACAGACCACACAACTCGACCACATTGGTACAGAAGACCTCAAGAAATAGAGGCGGTGCTCCAACAAACCGGTCCCTGTGTTTGCCCTCCCAGAGAGATGCTCAGCAGGATTGTCAGGAAATCCAAGCTGAATCATTATGAATACAAGAACAAAGACTCATTTAGTTCCAACGGGATCACCGTGACACTTAAGAGCGCAAAGTCGGAATCGGAAGCAAAACAGACTGAGAATGTGCTCAACGTGGTGCCCCCCCCCCCAAAACTAGTGTGGTTCAGGAATCTTCATCTCAATCCCTCCAGAAGGAGAACATAATCATGAGCTAATCAAGACGGATAAAGTGTAAACACAAGAATAGTCGACAGAACGAGTTATTTCATTTCCTTTGATTTACACTGAACTTTAGAATTTACCCAAAGGAAGTAAAGCAGATGATGCTGCACAGAGATCTCTACACAGAACACCAAGTCACATATCTATGAACACATGCACAGTCAAACCAGGAAGGCAAGAGACCGCATGGACAGTGCCAGGTGGTAGGTATCTCGTGTTGATTGGAACAAACTCCAAAATCATCGTGGGATGAAATGACATTTAGAATGTTTTGGAATAAATAGACAAAGCTCAACAGCATATGCCATCATGAAAAATGTGGTGTGTGTGTGTGTGTGTGTGTGTGTGTGTGACACAGACAGAGAGACAGAGAGACAGAGAGACAGAGAGACAGAGAGACAGAGAGACAGAGAGACAGAGAGACAGAGAGACAGAGAGACAGAGAGACAGAGAGACAGAGAGAGAGAGAGGGCAAGGGGTTGCATCTAAACAACAAAAGGTAATGCCTCCAAACCCTCAAGATGTGATTGTTAACACAAGACTTTCAAAATGATGTATTCTGCCACAGAATGCATAGCACGCATGTGCGCGAACCTCATATGACGGCGGCGTTCAGGACATCATAAAGTACAGTATACTGCATATCATAGATAAGGATCGTTTCCTGAAATAGCTCATCAAGCTTCTAAATGAAGCTGAAAATACTTGGAAGAGTACCCGAGAGAAAGGGCTGTGCCTCTGCATAACGAACGACTTGGAGCACTTTTTCAACTCACAAACGGGCTGCTGCTCGTACTACAAGCTCCCTACCATGTGGGATGGTACAAGGTCTGAGTGGAAGGGCATGTGCTACACAAACCCCTGATGGATCACCACCAGTGAATGGGCTGTTTATCTGGATTAGATGCTGCTGAACACCGACGGGAGGGACATATCTGGGGCTTGTGTATGTACAGGGTAAGTTTAAAATGATGATAGTTATTATTAATCATGTCGGGGATCGGAGGGGGGGGGTGGGAGGACCTGCAGGAGTTGTGAGGGAATCTACGGAAGCTAAATGCTGAATATTATATTCAAAATATGATTCAATTACACAGATTTGGTACTAGCAATAGGAGGAAAAAAAGTGCCCTCCTGCAAGCCAGACCGAATCATCGTAAGCGCGCGCGCACGCACGCACGCACGCACCCTCATCTAGCATCCTTCTGTCATTTTGAAAATCCCATATTCAAAATACTTTGTCAAACTCCGTTCAACTGGTAATGCTGCCACATGGGCCTGGATTGCTTTTTGATCGCTTCAGAAAAGAAAAAGAAAAAAAAACGGGTCTTGGCCCATTCCTATTCCAAATCGCGACACCCACGAAGTTATAGGCTACATTACCCACCCCACCCATGTTTGCTGCCACAAGGCCTTGCACAGCCCATCTCATCCATCCAAGCTTCACCCACCCCAGTGACTGCAGCTGCCCACCCCTTTTCCAATGCCCCCTCCTATGCAATGTCAAATCTCGAGGAAAAGCCACAGCAATCCGAGACGGTCATGGTTCAAGATTATGCTGCAAAATATTAAGATGATTCGACGATGATAGGCAACCAGTTTAGCTGGTTCTCCCTGGATGACAGACTGGATGAATTGCATTCGGAACCAAAAAGGAAAAGAGGAAGGAAATCAAGTGGAAGAAGCACATGTACAAGGAAGTCGGAGATCAACAATGGAAGAGAGAAAGCAAGTTGGGGAGGGAAACGTGGGGGAGCGGGTGCAGGCAGAAGAGTGACAGCCATTTGCCAGTCACCCCCCAACACATGGCCAAAGCAGAAGTCACCTGCAGCCGGAAGGACTAACATTTAAAAGACAAACCCAAACACATCACCTTCCCGATAAAAACAACACAGCTGAGTCATTAATGAGCCAAATCACAAATACTACTTTCTCGTTCACAACATGGTAAAGACCATACAAAACATGTCAGCTTAGTGGAACACAGCCGAGATGTCACGACAGCACAGTGAGATCCCGATAGACCAAGCGGTTACACTGAGTTAACCAAATCAACCAAACTGTCGGCACTGAATGTAAATGTACATGAGAAAAGAAAAAAAAAAATGTAACTTTGTGACATTCCCATGGTTGCCACATTTTAGAACAAAAGGAAAGCTCGTGTCTGTGTGTTGTTTCTATTTTTATTTGGTATACAATGTCGAGGCTCGTATTAGAGCTAAAAAACAGAACGTACAACAAGGCGAGCAGGAGAAAAGAGGGGCGAGAGGGAAGGACAAAACAGTGAAGAGACATGAGGAGATCTGTGGAAGGGAGAGGGATGGGGCAGGGTACACAGGATAAACAAGATGGACAAGACAGGGACTTTCAGGAAGGAAGGCAGGGAATTTGAAGGAGGTGGGTTTGGGAGGGATTAACGGGGGTAGAAAAGATCGTGGTTTTTGCTGGTGGAAGATAAGAGATGGTGGTGAACAGCTGTTTTGAAGATCTGGAGGGAAGAGTGGGATTGAAGAGTGTGGGAGTTTGTTTCAAAGGTGGGAAAAAACAAGAGGAATGAGAGAGTGAAAGGTGAGCAGTGATTTATGATTTTGGTAGTTTTACTCGAGGGTGTTGCTGGATGACCTTGAGTGCCCTGCAGAAATATGGGGGGAAGAGGGGGGGAATATATATCTCAGACAGAGCAGGTGGGTGAGACTGGAGAGGAGACGGTAGAAGACAAAGACCACCGACCTGCCTGCGGTGAGAGAGTGAGAGGCCCAAAGACTCAGCCTCACCGTGGGAGATAACAATGATCCTAAATACCTTGGTTTCCACAGCATGAAGCCAAGAAAGGTGGGAGGCAGGAGCACCAGCCCAGAGGGGAGAGCAGTACTCCACCAGGCTGTGGACGAAAGCTTTGTATGTGGTTAGCTGGCGCTCAGGTGTGCCAAGGAAGGACTATGCACGACGGAGGATTTCCAGTCGGCGACTGACTTTGGAGGCCAGGTTGGAAATGTGGCTTTACCAGGAAAGATCATGGCAAATAGTGAGACCCAGAAGCTTGAATGAAAGGACTTCTTCAAGAAGATTGCTGAGAAGGTAGATGGGGGGGGGGGGTACTGGACGGTCCTTTTAGAGAGACATAGTGAGAGTGTGAGATTTGTCAGGATTGAAAGACATGTTCCACGTGTTGGACCAGCTTGTGATTTTTTTTCAGATCTGCAGAAAGTGAAGAGGCTGCCGCTTGCTGATCTGAGGGATGACACATGGTACTCCAGAGGGTAGAGTCATCAAAGAGATAAAGAGGATTTTCCTGAGTTGGTTTCGGAAAAACGAGAGTATTAAACACTTCATTGATGTCAAACACTCACTCAGTATTATACATATATATTATTTCAATAAAGTCAGGTGAAGGTGTCTATTGGCAAATGGTCCACAGCAGCAAATCACTGAAGGTGAAGATATGAGACAGAGACAGAGACGGAGACGGAGATGGAGACGGAGAGGGAGAGGGAGAGGGAGACCACAAGCAACTACTCGTGTGCATCCTATGTGCATACATAATAAGTGTAAGATACATTTATTTGATGATGTGGATTGTTGAGAAAGCTTTTCATATTTTGATGAAGTGGATTGTGGTTGCATTCTGAAAGCAGCTAAATAACTGAAGTAAAATCAAGAATTAGTGATTAGAATGGGCTCATTACTTTAAAAGGTTTACATATCCAGTAATTTTGAACGTAAATAGGGCAAACATAAAATAAGAGGCCGAAAAGGTGCATGATAAATGTTTCCTAGCAACCACTTAGATTGTACGCTCCATTGTCTTGGGCCACGTGACTCCCCATGAGCAAAGTGATTCTGCACCGGCCATCTTTTGTTCCCTCCGCCACCGAAGGTGGATGGCGATTATGTATTCACCAAAGTTTGTCTGCAAGCAGGATGTCTCAAAAAGTTGTGGACGGATTTAGATGAAATTTTGTGGGCAGGTTCGGTGTGTGACAAGGACGAACAGATTAGATTTTGGTGAAGATCCGGATCTGGATCCTAGAATTTTTAAAGTGATTCTTCACCATCGAGAGATAGTGCGAAACCAATATATAGCACGATATCTCAAAATGTATTGTGCCAGATATGTTCTTGTGGATCAGGCATTGCGTGGCAGAGGAGTGCGCTCTACCGAGTGCCCTTCCAGTTTGTGGATATTTTCGTTTATGGACATTTTCCAATGGTTTTGTGAATTTTCCTGAGATATTGCCTTTAGAGTAGCATCATTATGCAAAATTTCAACTTTCTACATATGCATCAGTGAGTCAGTGATCAAACGGAAGACCAAATACTGCATTGGAGTCATCAGGAGGAACATGGATAGGATTCGGGTTTCAGCCGCTACTCCCGACTCCACAACCCTCAACTCCATCCAGGCACAGCCAAGTGAGCCTTATAGAAAAAATTACTGCAAGAATTCACTTCTCCTTTGAGAACCGAGTGAGTGAGTGACTGTGGTTCAAGAGTTTCAAATATTACATATATACAGGAGATAATTCCATCGTGACACCTTTAAAGGAAACGAGTCGTCGGATACCAACAAACCATGCAAATTGCTGTTAGCCATTGTACACCTGCCAAGGAAAACGCTTCAATACTGCCTCACATGAACCAAAACACAGTACGTTAGTATTTGAAAGCCAGTTAAAAATCACCGCTCGATAAACAGATCCATGTTCAGACATTCTGGAAGATGTACAGGAGCAATGTCCTCAAATCCATTTCATCATCACGACGTCCGAAATGTACCCACCTTCCCCTCAAAGCCTACACAATCTTTGAACTACCTTCCTCGGAACATTTGTCCAAAGCAACCACAAGAAGACCAAGGTTATAAAATCGGAGCTCGTGCCGCCAGCATTTCTAGCTTTGGCATCTCGTTAAGCAACAGATGCCGGGGGTGATGTTTCGAGCGTATACACCTCATGTGTACAATCCTCGTGTCAAAATCTTTCTGATGTGCGTAAGTACAGTGCCAAGGCAGGAAATGGGGAATGGACTGCAAATTCTCCCTCTTGCACACACCAAAATGTCCAAAAGCTATCCACATGGAATACAGTCAGCACCCCGGCCATTCTCATCGATTCGCAGGCACCTCGTGTGTGTGTGTCTGCTCTGCGGTGCCCCGTTGTCAGTACGTTAACCCTAACAGCTCTCCCACGATTATCGATCACTACAAGTACAAACCAGATTCGTACGAGTTAACAGAACTCCAGACGATAGGATAACGATCGGGTGGGCAATGTCGACATCGCCGGTGCAAAGAAAATAAAGACAGAAATAACAAACAACAATATAGAGAGAAATAAAACCACAAAACATGGATTTTTGTCAGAGGGAATCACAGCGCCAGGATTGCAGGTTGTGAGCGCAGTGTTTGAACTTGGCCTTCTCATACCCTGTGTCAAGAAAGGTAATCACCAGACCACCACTGAAATTCATACACCCATACAAAGACAGCGAGTTTTACAAATGATAAACTTCTGCAATCGTGCCTCAAACCTTTAGGGCACATACTGTATCTGCACTTTGAAATCAGCAGTGAGATCTCGTCTTCATCACTGGATAACGGACAACAACAATATGGTGAGAAGCGGCTTCAAAGAACTTTGATGAGGATCAACCAATTTGATTGGTGGAATTAGACAGTACGCAAATGGGCAGTGCAAGAAAGGGTGAGGGTGAGAACAACTTCCAGAGTACCGCTGGGCAACTTGTCCAATCTCCAACATGCTACCAATACTTAAATCAATGACAGGCCTCAAGGGTCATCAGTTCATGGTGGGGGTTCAACCGAACGAAAAAAATTACCTCACCACTCAAGTCAAGTGGTTATTGAATCACAACAGCACACATGCATGCATAACGATGCCCATGCCCAACCACCCACCATCCAATGCGGCTCCTCGGTGCCTGCTCCCAGGCGGAGGGGCCACGCTGCAGGCTACCGGCCCTTCTGTCCCGTGCCAGCCGAGCGCAAGCCCTGATAGCAGGGGCCGTTGTGGCTGAGTCGGTGAGGGCAAGCTGCAAGTAATAACCATGGAGGCAACAGCGAGAGACGAGCAAGAACAAACCAGCGGTGTGGTGCAGGTCAGAGGCGGAATCAATTCAGGAACACCAAGCAGCGTTGTAGTTCCACCAAATTTCCCAAAATGTAAAAACAGCTTGGAGAAGTGAGCCTGGAAAATTGTAATCCAATAACTGATGCGTTTATCTCCACATCGTCAAGACTCCAGGTTCCAAAGATTCACGGCAACCAGAATCCCAGGAGATAGTCAGCCAACCTTCGGTGCTACACGATCAGCTGGAACCAGGAAAGGAGGCACGGCTCATCATCAAGGCCCCACGGGGCACCACCGCAGGCTCGAACGCCGGGTGCGGGAGAAAGGAAGCCACCGCGGATGGACCCCAGCGATGACCTCTGGATAAAGAGCTGCGTTGCAACACTCCAGGTGCACTGTCGGCGAATGGAAAGAGGACAGAGAGAGGGAGAATGTATGAGTGCAGGAGAGGAGAGGGGGGAGAGAGAGAGAGAGAGAGAGAGAGAGAGAGGAGCGAGACAGAGACAGAGACAGAGAGGAGCGAGAGAGAGACAGAGAGGAGCGAGAGAGAGAGAGAGAGGAGCGAGAGAGAGAGAGAGAGAGAGAGGAGCGAGAGAGAGGAGCGAGAGAGAGGAGCGAGAGAGAGGAGCGAGAGAGAGGAGCGAGAGAGAGGAGCGAGAGAGAGGAGCGAGAGAGAGGAGCGAGAGAGAGGAGCGAGAGAGAGAGAGGAGCGAGAGAGAGAGAAGAGCAGACAACGAGACAACTCCCAGACTACCTTGCAAGCCAGAAGGAAGGAAAGGGCACTGAACCTCTATTATTTTTTTGGCTGGTTCTAAAATACAAACAGCAAACTAGTATTACACTCCTCAGAAAAGGTATGGATTAGCCGGCAGCGACTGTGGAAAAATAAAATAAACTACATTCAGTAGAGGCGACTGAGTCAACGACAGAGCACAGATAGGATAGCATGCCACACCCCTTTCAAACCCCACCCCTTCGCCTCTCCCTTCTCTTGCGGCCTCTCTACTCACGTAGACCGGTGTACAACTTGGACGAATAAGACTCAAACCTGCACTTGGAAACACGTGTGTACAGTATGGACCCGTACATGGAAACGCATGTGTACAACACCGAGCCCTATGTAGAAACGTGTGTGGACGTGCATGCGCACGTTTCGTTTCATTCGCGTTGGTGCACGCCACGGCTGGTGTTTCAGTGCACGGTCTGAGTTCATAAATCTCACACATCTCTCTCCACCATGACGGTGCACAATCAAGTTGACCTTCCTTCCAAAAAATAAAAATAAAAAAAAACAACAAACAAGACACCCAAACTTGGCACGAGGCCAAACTGCAGCCATCGTCAGGTTTGGATCGCTCTGACTTCTTGAACACATTGGGTCTCACACAATGGCAGACCGGTTTCTGCAAACTCGTACTTGCAAGCATCCGGGTAGCCGTTACTTTTATAACCTTGCACCCCCGCTTGGCATACAGGAAAGCAGTCATAAGAGTTGAGAAATACATCAGTCTGGCAAAGCCCTTTGGAGTTTAATTGAGGAAACTAAAAATAGAATGTGGAGGAGGGCGAAGGGGGTGGGGAGTGTGTGGTTGGAGGAGAGAGACAGTCAGAGAGAGCGAGAGCGAGAGCGAGAGAGCGAGAGAGCGAGAGAGCGAGAGAGCGAGAGAGCGAGAGAGCGAGAGAGCGAGAGAGCGAGAGAGCGAGAGAGCGAGAGAGATATGACAGACATACAGAAACACAGTGAGACACACACACACACACACACACACACACACACACACACACACACACACACACACACACACACACACACACACACACACACACACACACACACGAGTTTGTGAGAAACCTAAAGTTAACGTTCTCGGAGGAACTCATGAATCCTCAACACGTGTCCCTTTGGTGTGGTGGCTTTAATCAAACGTGATTGTCCTTCCAGTCACCCGACCACAGCACATCGAGTGAATCACAATTCGAGGTCGTCCTCCCACCCATGAGACACATGCCGTCGGTGTTCATGGCATCCACTTCCCCAACGAGTTAGGGTCCCTAACGGGATGTTCGACCAATGAATTGAGAAAATGACCATTTTTCAGTCCATCAACTGCATATGGCAAGCAAGACACAGGTGCGAGTGCGGCGGTGCACTGGGAGGGAGGACCATGTCGGGAAGGGTGCGTTTAGGCCACGGATCGAGTGGGGGTGTCCAGAACACCCGTCCCGCTCCATTTATAGCGCAGTGACAGCCGCTTCTGGCCCCGAGGCGCCCGCCGGGCTATTTCTGCCGGAGCACGGCCAGGCACCAGGCGGACCTTTGTGATGGCACCGTCCTGGCAGCCGATTTATATTTAAACCAGAGCAATGTCTCCCCCGCCAAATGGCCAGACTCGCACCTGCAACCTCAAAGGGCAGGCCGAGGGTGAAGGTGAAGGTGACAGCCTGAGAAGGGGAAAAGGCAAGACGAGGCATGACGTCACAAAAATGAAGTCTGACTGGAGCTGCTGGAGCAGACGCTTTGGCAATGAGTGTGACGGCAGCGTCAGTGTGAGTGCACAATGTGACGGGTCACCAACTGTGGTTCGCCTTGACGACAACAACAATAAATATCTGCAAGGTGCTCACACCACGTGACACGCCGCCAATGGTCGTTTACACGACATTGTGTGAGGTGCGAGTATATGTAACCGCTGGCTAAGAATCGAATGGACAGAGGTGTGAAAACAGATACAACAAACACAAGGAGACGCGCACGTAACGAGACCCTGAAGGGACAGGACCGTTTCCTGCATCACCCTGACTGTGATCAACCACTGCGCTGAACAGACACCACGAGCTTCATTCCTGTCAGAAATCCACTCAGTGAGATTAACACACACCGTTAGATCTCATAATTAAGGGATATTTAACTCGACAAGACCTGTGTATGTGTATATATTATATATTTGGCGTCCAATTGGATAAATGGATGTAACTAGGAGACAGCGCATCGCGGAGACGAGCCAGAAGCAAAATAAGCCTAGCAACAACGCTTCATCGGATTAGCCAATCAAAACCGAAGCAATGACGTCACTACGATCGTTTGACCAATCGCGTCACTGTTGCTATGCGGGCGAGACACCTCCACTCCCGTCCTGGATCGTTGCGCCGAATGCTGGGGCAAGGCATCATGACGTCAGGGCAAAAAAAAAAAAATCCTCCAATAGGAACGCAACCACAGAGAAGCGTGCTTCGTCACCGCGCCGGCGTTCCAGCCAATGGAAACGCGCAAAAGACGACGCCGTCAGCGGGCAGGCCTGTCCAATCGCAAGACTGAAAACCTCCGGAATGGGCTGTTGCCGCGCGCAAGCGACCAATAGGAGCGCAGTGCGCTCTCGGTAACACGGAAGGCAATGGCAACAGCACATTCCAACGCCGCTGCGTCATCCCGCGGCCAGTTGTAGCCGGTTGTGAAGAAGGGAAGAGGGAGGGGGAGGGGTGAGGAGAGGGGACATAGAGAGGGAAAGAAAATAGATTCGATGAAACGAAACAAGACGGCAATGAAGCAAGTAAAGAAGTAGTAAAAGAAAAAAAAGACAAAGGAAGGAAGCGGGAGGTGTAAAAAAAAAAAAAAGAAAAAAATAATGAAGGAAGAGAAAAATGCGGAGGAAAGAAAGGACGTTTGGATTGAGCAGACTGTGCTGTATCCCGATAGCGACATCGCAGCCCAATCCATGCTGGAGCCTCGTGTGGGGGTTTTTTGTCCTTTTAAAATCGACATTGTCTGAATTAGCGATTTAATGGGTGATTGCCGTGAAGAAATGAAGGAAGCAATCATATGACGCGGAGGGCAGGAAAATCAAACAACTGACGGAACGGTGGAAACCGTGAAAATGTAGTGTGTATTATTATGGGGATGAAGGAGGGAACGAGGAAGAGAACTTTTCAGGAAAAAGGTGGGTGTGTAGCACAAGGAATGAAGAAGAAGAAGAGGAGAGAAGGTGAGGGTGGTGGACATGGGGTGAGGTCAGATCGAATCAAACGAGTGAGGTTGGGGTTGTGGGAAGAGAATGAATTAAACAATCGGTAGGGATGGAGATGAGGTGAGAGTAGGGTCGGGGATGAGGTGACACGATCAATTAAATTAAACAGGAAATGGGAATGATAGAAGTAAACAGTCGGTGAGGAATTGGAATGAAGAAAGAGGATGAATTAAAACAGTTCATAAGAATGAGACCCAGGTGAGAGAATGAATTGCACAGTAGTTTGAGGCATCACGAGGGAACAATGAGCAAAACGAGTCTGGTGTTGGGCTTAACGGTCAAGGTAGCCGGCGAAAGATCCTCGGGTCTTGAGGTGAAGCCCGTCGTACTAATGAATTAACACCAAGCGGGTTGACTCAGCCTGTCATCCTTCCGAGGTCAGCATGATGAGTACCAGCGCGCTGGCAACAGGGGGCATTGAATCAGTGGCACAGCCGTGCTCCCAGAAAATGATACAGCCAAGCAGGCACAGGCTGCTCCAAATAAATTAACAAAAATTAAAGTGAGCAAAACGAGTTCGGAGTCAGGTAGAATGGAGGGAGAGTACTGTTGTTCGGAAGCACACAGGAGGTGCATCCGATCAGGAGGTGTATCAGATCAGGAGGATGGTAAAGCTCAGACGAGGAGACCTGCTGTTGAACCTTCCCACACACATCGAGACACCCACGTTTGACCACTGGAGGCCTCTTGGTGAACTCGCCAAAGGCGCACGTCTCACATCTAAACACGTACGTCACGTAAAACCCGCATGTCACAATGGCGACGAACCAGCAGCAAGACCGGTGGGAAGCACGGATTAAAACCTGGAGCTGAGCAAGTTCTCCTCATAATCACCAACAATGACTGCAGAAGGGAAATCCACTTTAGATCATGCAACTTCAGTGGTGGAACGTCATATTTGCGCAACAGTGAAAGTTTTTTTTTTTTTTTTTTTTTAAGGACAAAGTTGTCCAGAACTTGAACCACATTCCAGGAGGATCAGCTGGAGATCCACATTACATGCTTCTTGAACCGAGTCGATGACCTAGCCCAGAAAGAAAGACCATGGTAGATCACGAAGCACACGCAAGCTATCAAGTTTCGCATGGTCAGTGAACCTGTCCAGGGATCAGCAGGTGAGCGCACGGACACCAACTAACTGCAACCGTGGGTCCATGAGACTCACCGCTGGAAATATGAACCTCTCCAGCAGGTCAGACTACCACCGCATGATCACACCTGGTTTTGTCACTACAATGTGGGGGTCTTCCCTTCCTAAACCCACCACGCGTCGACGTGTATCTTTCCACGTTTCCAGACAAATTTCTGAAGATCAATCACAAAGCACAAACTCCTCCATCACTCAAACTCTTCTCAAAGCAATACTCAGATCTTCAATATACACACACGTTCCGAATGAAATACCAATACAAACCCATGGATTGATGAACTGCATCACCAAGGCAATGGACACCAGGTTCCGAATGACAGGTTCGACCTACGTGCGGCACATGATGCGAAGCCAGGTGGACAGGTGCCAGACTAATGAGTTTAAAAATCATTTTAAACATGAATCTAAAGCTCGGATTGGAGCTTGTACACAAGTCACATGGAAGTAGACACCAGTGTTCCGAAACACAAATTACAAGGACAACAGTACCAAAAATAGACAGACAATCACATTGAACATGGGATTTAAAACAGGGTTCCCCATATTATAAACCAGGGCTTCTGAACAGAAACACTCACAGGCCAAGTTGCCAGGACACTGGATAGAAACAAACATTCAAGCTGGCATGACAGGAGCAAAGAAGAAGTGTAAACACAACAACACACCTGGGCAAGGTGATGGATATTCTCGCAAATATCAAACATCGGTAAATAAAGAAAATGTGGATCAGAACTGAATCACAGACAGATCCGTCAGGTCGCTGCATTTGGATCAAGTTTAGGTACCGTACATACGTAAGCTTGTTACACCTGCACCGGATGCCATCAATACCTTGAATAACAAAGGAAAAGCCATCAAACCAGCAGCTCTCAAAGTGGTTGGTTACATCCGCACAAAAAGAGTACAACCACGGAACCTTAAAACCCAACCCCATGTGGTACAACCCCAAGACCTAAACCAAACATGTGCTACAACCCCGAGACCTAAACCGAACCCCATGTGGTACAACCCCGAGACCTAAACCTAACCCCATGTGGTAAAACCCCAAGACCTAAACCCAACAACATGTGCTACAACTCCGAGACCTAAACCTAACCCCCTGTGGTACAACCCCAAGACCTAAACCTAACCCCCTGTGGTACAACCCCGAGACCTAAACCTAACCCCATGTGGTACAACCCCGAGACCTAAACCTAACCCCATGTGGTACAACCCCGAGACCTAAACCTAACCCCATGTGGTACAACCCCCAGACCTAAACCTAATCACATGTGGTACAACGCCAAAACCTAAACCCAACACCATGTGGTACAACCCCAAGACCAAAGCATCACCACATGTGGTACAACCCCAAAACCTAAACCCAACACCATGTGGTACAATCCCAATACCAAAGCATCACCACATGTGGTACAACCCCAAAACCTAAACCCAACACCATGTGGTACAACCCCAAAACCAAAACCCAACACCATGTGGTACAAACCCCAAGACCAAAGCATCACCACGTGGTACAACCCCAAGACCTAAATCTAACCCCATGTGGTACAACCCCAAGACCTAAACCTAACCCCATGTGGTACAACCCCAAGACCTAAACCTAACCCCATGTGGTACAACCCCGAGACCTAAACCTAACCCCATGTGGTAAAACCCCAAGACCTAAACCTAACCCCATGTGGTGCAACCCCGAGACCTAAACCTAACCCCATGTGGTACAACCCCAAGACCTAAACCCAACAACATGTGGTACAACCCCAAGACCTAAACCTAACCTCCATGTGGTAAAACCCCAAGACCTAAACCTAACCCTATATGGTACAACACCAAAGACCTAAACCTAACCCCATGTGGTACAACCCCGAGACATAAACCTAACACCATGTGGTACAACCCCAAGACCAAAGCATCACCTGACAATATCTGCTGCTCTTCCTTTGCTCCAATTGGTTCTTCTGACCACGTCCTTGTTAAAGTGGACATCTCTCTGGCTGTTATCAGAGAACCACCTCACCACCGTCGAGTCTGGCATTTCACTCAAGCCGACTGGCAGGGTCTCCGAGCAGCCATCAAACTTACAGACTGGTCTCCTATCACTACTTTCTCAAACATCAACTCATCCTGGGAATTCTTTCAAAGAAACTTGCTCTCCCTCATGCACAGATTTATCCCCTCTCGTGTTCAGTTGTCTTACCCTTCCTCCCGCCCTTGGTTTACTGAAGCTTGTGGCGAGGCAGTTGTCCTGAAACAACTTGCCTTTGCCTCATGGAAAGCAAACCCAACTGAGGGCAATCTCAGTTCTTTCCACAAAGCTCGGAACAAGTGTGTATCTACCCTCAGGAGAGCCAGAAAACAACATCTTTCTCATCTCAAGTCTGAACTCTCAAACCTCTCTCCCTCCTCAAAATCCTGGTGGCGTTTAATCAAATCTGTTTCTGGTGTATGTTCCCCCTCCATCCCTCCCTTACCTCAAATGGCCGCACTGCTGATTCCACACGTGATAAAGCTGAATGTCTAAACTCGGTGTTTGCAGCTAAATCTTGTGTCCTAAACCCATCACTATCTCTACCCACTTTACCCAGTCGCACCCAACTGTCCCTGGACTCTGTATCCTTTTCTCCTGACAAGGTGGAGAGCTTGCTTTCAAACCTCGAGTCAGATTCTGCACCCGGTCCAGACGGCATCAGCCCACGTGTCCTCAAAGCCTGCTCTTCTGCTCTTGCTCACCCTCTCTCTGTTCTATTCACCCTCTCATTTTCCCAAGGTCATCTGCCATCTGCTTGGAAATCTGCTAACATCACTGCCCTGCATAAAAAAGGTGCAAAAACAGATCCCTGTAACTATAGACCAATCAGCCTTCTCCCAATCATCAGCAAGGTTATGGAATCCATCATCGCTTCAGACATGAAATCCTTCCTCTTCTCCAATGGCTTGATTTCCAATCATCAATTTGGTTTCAGACCAGGTCACTCTACCCTAGATATGCTGCTACTGCTCTCCCATCAATGGATGGAGGTCCTCAATGCCAGACAGGAAATCCGAGCCGTATCCCTGGACATATCACGTGCTTTTGACACAGTCTGGCACCCTGCCCTACTCACCAAACTCTCTTCCCATGGTATTCAAGGCCATCTCCACTCATGGCTCGCAGACTTCCTCTCCTGTCGCAGTCAACGTGTGGCCCTAAATGGAGTTCTTTCATCCCCTCTTCCTGTGCAGGCTGGAGTTCCTCAAGGTAGCGTTCTGGGCCCTGTTCTTTTTCTGGTTTTCATCAATGATCTCTCGGACTCTCTGGAAAATCCTCTATTTCTCTTTGCCGATGACTCCACCCTCTGCCGTACCATCTGTCATCCCTCAGACCGGCAAGCAGCAGCTTCTTCGCTCACTGCAGATCTGGATAAAATCACAAACTGGTCCAACACGTGGAACATGTCTTTCAATCCAGACAAATCTCACACTCTCACTATGTCTCTTCGAAAGGACCGTTTAGAAAACCCCGGCATCCAGTCTCTCAACAATCCTCTGGAAGAAGTCTTTTCTTTCAAGCTTCTGGGTCTCACTATCTGCCATGACCTTTCCTGGGAAAGTCACATTTCCAACCTTGCCTCAAAAGCCAGTCGCCGACTGGGAATCCTCCGTCGTGCAAAGTCCTTCCCTCGGCCCTCTTGAGCTCCTGACCACTTACAAAGCTTTTTGTCCGTAGCCTGATGGAGTACTGCTCTCCCCTCTGGGCTGGTGCTCCTGCCTCCCACCTTTCTCGACTTCACGCTGTCGAAACCAGGGCTTTAAGATCATTGGCATCTCCCGCAATGAAGCTGAGTCTTTGGGCCTCTCACTCAATCACCGCAGGTTGGTCGGTGGTCTTTCTGTCTTCTACCGAGCTCCTTCTCCAGCCTTGCCCCCCTGCTCTCTCTGCGATTTGTCCCAACCACATTTCCACAGGGCGCTCAAGGTCCGCCAACAACCCCCTTCTGGTAAAACTACCAAAATCACGAATCACTGCTCATCTTCACTCTTTCATTCCTCTTTTTCCCGCCTTTGGAATAACCTTCCTCACTCTATTCTTTCCCATTCTTCTCTCCAGGCTTTCAAGAAAGCTGTTCACCCCCACCTCTTATCTTCCCCCATCCAAATCCTCGATCTTTTCTACCCCGATAATCCACCCAAGCACACTTCCTTCAATTCTCCTGCTTTCCTTCCTGAAAGTCCCTGTAATGTCCATCTTCTCCTCGCCATGTTCCCCGTCCCATCCCCATCCCTCTCCCTTCCACAGTTCACCTGTGTCTGTTCCCCAATGATTTGTCCCCTCCACTCCCGCCCCTCTTGTCTCATGCCTCCTTGCTGTGAGTTGTGTGTTAGCTCTCATACGAGCCTCGACCAAGGTATACAAAAAAAAAAAAAAAAAAAAAAAAAAAAAAAAAAAAAAAAAAAAATCACCACATGTGGTACAACCCCAAAACCTAAACCCAACACCATGTGGTACAACCCCAAGACCAAAGCATCACCACATGTGGTACAAACGTTCGTGACCAGAAATAAACTTCAAAATCCAATGAACAAAAACAAAAACAAAAACAAAAACACTTCGTTGTTACCAAACACCAACATGGACGTTGTAAAGTAAAAGCAAAACCCGGTGTAATCCACCATTATGAGGCTGTCATTCAGATCATTAAAAATGAAGAATAGTTCACCGGTCCGTTACAGACAAAAAACAAACAAACTCAAAACAACAACATGGCGCGCGGGAAGCCATGGGACACGTTCCAAAGAGTCTTCCGGAACTCCCTCTCACAGGGCGAAGCACACGCCGTTTGAAAACACGAGCACGTGGCACCATCGCCGGGACCACGTCGACCGGGTCAACTCGGAAACTGGACCGTTGTGGGTGCACGCGTGGGACGTATCTCGTGCACGGCCGGGAGACCACATCGGCCGTTCTCAAAGCGGTCTTTATTTGACCAAGACCCTGCGGGGTTAAAAAAAAAAGGGTCTTTGAGGACGGGAAGAGGGTAAAAAAAAGGTCCCTCTACGGCAAACGACCAACAGGTTCGAGTCTTCACAAAAGGAGCACATAGTCCTCCTCCTCCTCCTGAGGACCAGTCACGTGTCGGACGCACAATCCGGTGTGACCCTGACAAAGGGGACCATGTTCGGGTTACGAACCGTTACCAAGGAAATGACCACACGGCGTCCAATTTTAATGGGACATCCCCCCCCCCCCGAACATGCTCGCAAGAGAACATGAGGAGCACGTCGGGCACAGCGGAGAGCCGTGTACCAGCACGGCGAGCCGAGCATGAAGAGCCGCTCCACGTGAGAGCGCTGCGAGCGGAAGGGAAACGGCGACGTAAACAAAACAGTAACAGGTAAAAGGCGGGGAGAACGACCCACAGCCATGGAAACGGGCACCGAGACGGCACGGCGGGCACGGCGGCTCGTACCTGAGGTCCTGTCGCAGAGTCCGGAGAGTGTCCGAGACCGTGGTGCCCCGCCGGCACCCCGGCGGCGATCGCTGCCGCTCTTCCCGCCGCTTCCTCTGTGTCGTTTCGATGCCGCCGGGCGGGCCCGACGAGGCGGGAAAACCGTGCGCACGTCAGCGGCGGAACGACGAACGACAACGAACGTGCCCGAAGTAAACGCAAAAGCGAAAAGCAGGACTAAAATTCCTCGTGAAATCGCGGCATAGCTGTAATAACGGCGGTTATAATTAATTTGACGCTAATTAATGCAATCGAACGCTCGATGGCGTCGCTTGGTTTCCCGGTTCGTGAAATGGCGCCTCGACCGGCGACGCTGAGAGAAAGAAACAAACTCCAAGCGAGCGCCTCACGCCTCGGCAGCGAGCGCACGAACGCCGAGCGAGAGGAAATCAAAAATAAAAGCACTTTTTCTTCGCCGACGATTTAGTTTTTTTTTTTTTTTAATTACTAAAATTTAAAAATTTGAAAAAAAGTAACGGACGCGACGCACGCGCCGACGGGCGGGAAGCAGCCACGCGCACAAAATGGCGGCACGCTTCTTCTTCTTCTTCTTTTTCCTCTTCCTCTTCTTCTTCTTCTTCTTCTTCCTGATCCTTACGGCCTGCTCGTTGAAAAGTCTGAGGAGCGGCTTTCTCGACCTGCATCATTCGCTACAATCTCGTCCCTCTGACAACGGGATCGAGTTGGTGTACGGAACTTTGTGCGGCGCGTACGTTAAGGGTCCTGCGACTTGTACGCGCCCGAACAGGCTGAGGAGACGAGGCCGACAAGCATTTCCGTCATAGAATCGAGTAAACGAAGCTTTTCATCGTCCGGTGACGTGAAAAATGCCAACGCGACTTGGAAGGCGAACAACATCGAGAGGAATCTCCTCACTCCACACGAGAATCGTCTCATGAACTCCTCACCCTCACCTCACCGTCTCACCCTCACCCTCACCCTCACCCCCACCGATGGTTAATTGGAAATGGATTTTTAATCGAAGTAAACGCCGATGTCTTATCTGCACTCGATCAGTCGGCTTGCTTTGTACACAACACCCGATCAATATTAAAGCGTGCACGTCACAAACCCCGCCAGGTAACCAACTTGGTGGACAAACGATGGAATCACACGTGCCTGTGACGTCACAGTCTCAGTGCACAAGTTCTCGTGTATTTGATCCGAGGGAAGGACCGTGAGAAGTTGTTCATGAAGTCAAAGTGGACTCGACTTGGTGCGGACTAAGTGACCAGTTAATTAACGATCGAGGGTTAATGTTGGCTGGATTTCTGGCTTCACAATGACTTTTAAAATGTTCTTCATCAGAAAGAAGAAGACGATCTGATTGAAAATTTAAAGTCATTGGCGAAGCGAAAAGGGTGCAGGAGCACTTGGTCAATTGATCCATTGTACATGGACAGGATCGTTGGATCTGTAACCCCACCTTCCCCCCAAATAATCTATATATTAATACTGAAGGACCAATTTTGTGCTCCTCCGAGCGGTCGCGTCACGTTTTTCTCGGTACTGTGACCTGGACTGAAAGAAACTTCGTACCTGTAAGAGTACATCGCACATCGTGGCAATAGTGAACTTTCAACTCTGAAGCAGAAAACACTTTTCGTTGAAACGGGGGCGAGGAGTGAAGAGGCGGGGCCGGGGTAATTAAATTTTTGGGCGGGGGTAAGCAAATTGAAGGCGGGGGGGTGGGAGGCGGGGGGAATGGGGCAGGGGCAGGGATGAGTAGGCGGTGGCAAGCACACCCTGTCCAGTCCATGTCCCTCGAGTGTGGGTGAGCTGGTGAGGGTGATTGAATCCGTCTGACGGGGTTTCGGCTAGTATATAATAATGGTGATACAGGTGAACCAGGTCCCATAAAAAAAATACCTGCATCTAAACAGTATAAATGTTGAGAGCAAACTCCCATAACTTTGGGAAAAAAAAAAAAGAGAAAAAAAAAAGGGGGGTGTGAAGGAATCCATCTATTTATTATTTACATATACGTACTTTATGGAGCAGCGGTACCGAGCGTAGTGGTGTGCGCCTGTAATCCGGCTACTCGGAGGCTTGGGTTGGAGGATCGCTTGAAGACGGGAGCTCTGCACTGGGCCGCGCTATGAGAGGGTGTAGGGCAGCCCAGAATCATGGCGAAACCCAATCCTTATCCCTGTGTCGTAAGAGGCGACCAGGGTTGCGTCAGGAAGGGCATCCGGCGTAAAACCTATGCCAAATCAGTATGCGGATCATAACGGATGATCCGCTGTGGCGACCCATAACGGGAGCAGCCGAAAGACGAACAACAACTTCATGGAGCAGCGAAAGCAAGAGACATACCACTATGACTCCAGCATCCTGCAGATATAAAAAGGAAATTGTCCAAAAAAAGTTGATGTTTTACATTGTACGATTGATGAAATCAACTGGATACACCCGTGGAAAACGTAACACAAATACAAGGATTTTTAAATTTTATTTTAAAGTTTGCCGATTTAAAAAAAAAAAATTAGCAGGGCACTCGGTAGAGCGCACAACTCCGTCCGAATTCAGATCTTCACTAAAATCTAATCAGTTCGTCCTAGTCACACAACCCAACCTGTCCACCAACTTTCATAAAAATCAGTCCACAACCTTTTGAGATAGCCTGTTCATAAACAAACAAACAGGGGTAAAAATAACCTCAATCTACCTTTGGTAGGCAGAGGTAACAATGAGTGAACAGAGAACATTTTCATTCCCTTTAACCTCACCTCACAAATCCTGGGACCCCTAAGTATACACTTGAAATGCAAAAAAAAAAAAAAAAATCTTCAGAGATCAAGATGAGTGCGAGCGCGACAAAAGTGGATTTATCGGGAAAAAAAAAAAACGCCAACATTTCCAAAACAATGGCAGCAAAAGATTCATGAACAACTGGAACCCCAGATGGAATGAACCGAGAAATGTTCACCTGGTATCGACAAAACTGAAACCAAGCAAGCACGGGGCGTCCTTCCCTCACCTGACCAGCCAATGATTCGTGGCTTACTCACTTACTTAATAACAGCAAACCGAATACGCGGCTTCCATCAAGACCAGCCAAAAAGTTCACACTGTTTATCTTGAAAAGTCACACAGGCTGTTTTCTGGAGCGGTTAAACAATATTCAAAACTTGAATGTACGTGAACAAACTACAACCATCTTCACAAATAGACACACCAAAAGAAAGAAGCTGCGTCGTTTTGAAGAAGATAGGCCTCGCATCCAGCATCAACTCGACACAAATCCTCCATCACGACGGGAGAACACCGTCCTTTCACAAAAATTTGAATAAAAGAGCTTTTGCACATCAAGAGGTAAAATGTGGTTTTCATCGTACAGGTTCATGCAAGTCAAATCTTAACCTTCGTCATGCGTCATGCGTCTTCTCGTGTAGTCGAGAGTACGAAATCGAGATCTGCGAGTTTTCTCTTCTTTTCTTTCTGGAAAGCAAGTTCATAAACCAAGAAGAGCACAAGCAGCGATCAATCCATGCATAGTCAAACTTTCCTGGGGGGAAACAACGCAACTTCAACAGTTGACAATCGGGCTTTAAATGTCTACAAGTGTGGATGACAAACATGCATACGACTTAAATAAACCTACAGCGGTGACTTGGAAAGCCTTTAAACAAAACCGAGAAGAAACAGCTCTGCCGGAATAAAAAGAACACCCTGATTGTAAAAAATAAAAAAATAAAAACTTCAATTCATCAAGATACCAAAAAATAATAATCAAAAGTACTCCACGTATTCGTACGTGCCAACACGTCCTTTGGCATTATCGAGTGCTCGAGGAGACACAAAGGTTTCCAATCAATGATATTCAGCCAGATCCACATTTTGCCAAATGTGAAGTAGATTTTCTTGCAGCTCTTGGGTATCAGTTGGAAGAGGTCGACTTTTTCACAGTGTAAAGAAAGGTTGTTGTACACCAGCAAGGAACAAATCAACTGCAAGATGGTGCCAGGAGCCATACATCCAGAACCACCCTTTTCCTGGAACAGAGGCAACGGGCTGCAGCGTCTTCCCTGGGTACCATCGAGTCCCCAAACGTCTGAGGACATTAAAAAAACGGGTGCTGCAGAAAACTCAAACTCTGCCAAGTAATAGGCAAGACCTGCAAATAAAATCTATTACCCATTTGGAAAAATCTGGATCCTGTGTTGTCACTTGGCAAATCATTGTTTCAATACCTTTAAAGATTCAAGAATATTATGATACCGAAGCATCTGCGACCAGATGCAGTCAGACTCAGTGGTGTAATGGGTAGAGCATCCGCTCCGAGTCTGCGAGGTTGGTGGTTCAAACCCAGTCCATCCGTCCGAGTCATACCAAAGACTAAAGATGGTACGTGCCGTTTCTTTGCTCAACACTCAGCATTTAAAGGATAGAGCATGGAAAAACACCGCTGCTTGGCATCCGGAAGAGAAGCAAATTCATCCCCGATTTCCCTACTGAGTGTGGAGAAAAGTGAGGCCGTAAAAAAAAAAGTCTCTGGGACACTGCTCTGGGAAATGACATCACTTTCTGCAATCTCAGCAGCTGTGTTCCTCCTGATGACTCCATCTTTGTTCTTTACTTCTTTGGGTTCCTTCTTGGTCTTCCATTTCATTATGTTTGTACCATATCCTGATGCTGTGTGGACTGCGTTTCCCCGTTGACAGACCTCTGGTAGCTTGTGCATGTCACTGCATTTGAGCCTAGGGAACAACTGCTGAAATCCATCTGGATTCTTCCTGACAACTTTGTTCCTTTCACATTTCTTTCCAATTTTTTTTCAAAATTCTCTTTATTCATTCTCATTCTTGCCTTTTCTTTCACTCTCTATTCCTCTCTTTCATTATCTATCTCTCAAAGGAGAAGTGAGTTCTTGCAGAAATTTTTCTGTAAAGCCCACTTGGCTCCACCTGGATGAGTTTTGAGGGTTGTGGAGTAGCGGCTGAATCCCAAGTCCAATCCAGGTTACTCCCGATGACTCTCGATCTTTGCTCTTCACTTCTTCGGGTTCCTTCTTGGTCTTCCATTTAATTTGTGCAAAAATCAAGTGTGGTCTCATTCATCCACCAGCATGTGCGCAATTTGTCTCACAGCTCCTCCATTAGACTAATGATCAATAATAAGAACTCAATTTCACGATGTTCGGAGCACAGATTGCCAATATAAAGCTAATTTACAATCATAGCTGGTCATTTTATTTTGGTATGGCATTGTACATAGATTATACAAATGCACACAGCACAGACATATTCTGGTTCTTTTTCGGCATCTGAAGGATTACATTTTCAAAACAATTTTCACAATGAACTCCTTAATCTCCAATGCCACGAAGCATGAGGACACGTCAAAATTAGCACTCAAAAATCTACTTTTCAAAAGTGAACGAACAGCACTTAAATTCCTCACAATGAAAACAAGATATAAAGTAATAAGACTAGAACGGCACTCAGCAGAGCTCATACCTCCACCAGGCCATACAGTTTATGTTTTGTATCCTTCCAATAGGCCGGATCTGAATCCAGACCTGAACAAAAATCTAATCGGCTTGTTATTGTCACGTAGCCAACTCATCCACAACATTTTGAACCAGAAGGGCACTCGGCAGAGCGCATACCTCCACCACGTAATGCCTGATCCACGAGAACATATCGGGCCCAATACATTTTTGTAATATCATGCTATACAGTACTACATCGTTTTTGGCACGATCGCTCAATGGTGAAGAATCTGTTTTAAAATTAAATAATTCTCGCATCCAGATCTTCACTAAAATCGAATCAATTCATCCTTGTCACACACCCAACTTGTCCACAAAATTTAATCCAGATCCATCCACAAATTTTTGAGATACACTGCTCACAGACAGACAGAAAGGGGAGAAAACATAACCTCCATCCACCTTCGCTGGTGGAGGTAAAAATCATGCTCTAAATGGTTTTTGGCACCATCTCTCAATGGTGAAGACTCACTTAAGGAATTAAAAAAAAAAAAAAAATTATCAGATCCACATCTGCATTTTCACCAAAATCGAATGAATTCGTCGTTGTAGTCATACACCCAACCTGTCCACCAAGTTTCGTCCTAATCCATCATTAACTTTTAGAGATATCCTGCTCACAGACAGACAGAGACAAACAAACAGATAAAGAAACAGGGGTGAAAACATAAAGATGGCAGAGGTAAAAGCAGACTATTTATGGTGAAGGACACATTAAAAACTTTCCCACAACTTATTTCAGCAGATTAGTCCACAGCCTTGGCACAGAAGAGCAGTGACAGCTTTCATGATGTGCTGAAAGCAGATGCGTCAGGTCCCCTCTCATGCCAAAAAAACAATCAGTGAAAGTAGCACGAGGCAAATATACCACAAAATGAAGCGTGTTTGAAACAAAATAAAGTACATACAAACTCACCAGGGCTGAACACAGCCGATGCAATGCACCACAACGAGTACGTACATGCACTCTGTTGGAGATGTACCAATGTCCTGCACGTATACAACAAGCTCATCCATCATGCAAAGAAAATGGTTTAAATAAAGTACACAACTCAATGGACAGAACTTTTAATTTTCTGCAAGAGATCGAGGATTATGGAAGAGCGAGGTGACGGAAGATGCAAAATGCAATGAACTGACGATACGGCCATGGTTGGACACACAAAGCGACGGAATGAACAAACTAGAAAAGAGAGGTGAGGAGAGGCAGTAACCTGCAAATAGGCCCTTCATATTTTCAATAACCTTTGTCTCTTTTCCTGTAAAATTGTGGGGGGGGGGGGGGAAGCCTTCTTCTTTATCATCTTTCACATGCAACGATTTAGCTGCGGGTAGCATTTGCTGGGGACACCAGGATGAGTTTATAGCTGGGTCAGGATTCAAACCCAGGCTCGATATTTGAGGCGAGTGTGCGTCCTTCTAGGCTACCCTGACAGCTACAAGGAAAGCCTGTGGTGCAGGCAAAGATGTTCCTGAGAGAAAATTTCCAAAGGCTGGAAGCATCCCATCAATCCTTCCATGCCGTACTACGAATTTATGACACACAAACAACCTTCTGTGTAACAAAAATAAAATAATGAACTACAACGGCACTGAGTTGAGCACAGACCTCCGTCAGGCCAAACAGTTTACATTTTGTATCCAACCTATAGACTGGATCTGAATCCAGACCTTAACCAAAATCTAACACATATCTATATATATATATATATATATATATATATATATATATATATATATATATATATATATATATATATATATATATATATATATATATATATATATATATATATATACACACACACACACAAGCCGGTAGGCGGACATGGGTAGTCGACTACCCAATAGAACCTGACGCAATGAACCCGTTCGATGGGGAATGACCTGAGGATCAAGCACAAGAAAATTCATGATTCTAACTTCAAGGGTTAATGCTGCAGATTGCTTTTTCATTAAAATACCCCCACATTTAGAGGTTTTTCGGCCGTTGCTCGGCAATGGAGGGGTCCATAGCAACGGTTCTTTCTCACACATAACTTGGACATACCATGAACCTACCATACCAGTTTCATGTATATCTGACTCATAGTCTCTGAGATATAACGAACTTCGTTTTTTTATTGTTTTCGACCAGGGTTCATTCAAAGTCTATCTTCTCCGACAGTTTTCATAGGATCCGGCTGGAAATTTTTGACAATATGGCTGAATGTACTGCCCACAGTCGCTCGTGGCCCGATTTTTGAAAAAATAATTTTTATGATTTTTCAAAAATTTCAAAGTCCCGTTGCTAGGCAACGGTAGTGTCCATAGCAACTGTTTTCATTTGCACACAACTCGGTCAAGGTATGAACCTACCAAATTTCATCGAAATCGCCATTGTATTAACAGAGCACTGGACCGAACAGAGGGACAGACAGACAAACATATTGACGGAAATACTGATAATAAGGGTAGATCAAATTTCAAATTTTTTTTTTTTTGAAAAATTTTTTTTTTTTTTTCGACTGGATCGACAACCCAATATATATATATATATATATATATATATATATATATATATATATATATATATATATATATATATATATATATATATATATATATATATATATATATATATATATATATATATATGAATAAAATCGTTTTAAGCCCAATCTCTCAATGCTGAAGATCACTTTAAAAACTAAAAAAATTCTCGTATCCAGACCAGGATCTTCACCAAAATCTACTGGTAATCAATTTGCCCTCATCACACCCAACCTGTCCACCATGTTTCGTCCAAATCCATCCATCACCTCGAGATATCCTGCTCACAGACAGACTGACAGGGGTGAAAACATATCCTCTGTCCATCTTCAGTGGTGGAGGTAATAAATAAAATAGGTAAATCAAATCAAGCCAGTGTTTAACCAAAATAAATAACAGCACTATAATAATCAAAGGGCAGAGGAGGTCCTTGTGACCCAATGGCCATCCATATCTCGTGCCCAACTGCGTATGCGGACGTCCTCCTGCAGTTGTTACTTTTTATGAGGAGGTTGGTAGCAGGATTTGCACTCTGGCCACCGCAAAACACTTCATTCTGCAAAACATACAAAAGGCATGAACAAAATAATCTGAAAACCCACTCCGTGGGAGTACCTCCTGTGCAGCTGCCCTTTGCAGGGCAGCTCACCTGATGACGGGATTGGGGCAAAGCCTTCGGGACCCCCAATCTTTGGGGATAGGAGGGAAACCATGGGGTAACCTTCCCGGGTCAGATTGCGGGAGAGTGTCGGGGTGGTGATGTGGTGTCGTCCAAGAAAGTGGACGCAGCGACGCGCTGCTCCAGCGCATGCTCCCATACCTGACCTGACTATACTAGTCCATGCTGAATACATGGCATAGACAATAAACTTTTGGGGGACCAAAGCTGGATAAGTAGTGACCATTGTACAAATTGCTCACTGGCACATTGACATCAAACGTGTTTGTCATCCATTTTTACAGGTGAACACAAACGTGTCCAAATCAAGGTAACGTCATGTGGATGCTCACTACCGCGCAGTACACGATACGGCACAGCACATGGAGTGAGAGGGATACAATGTTCAAGGACTCGTACCGGAGGAAATGCCAGCACGTGTCAAAACCTTCATGGAGGTTTACAACCCTGAGCTTACAGGAAAGCACTCTTTACTTTTAAGATTCCTTACTCAAAGCTCAGAGCAGTAGATTTTTTGATATGGAGGGAAATGACGAGACGTGCCTCATTTGGTGCGCCAACTCCATTGCACTCCTCCCGTCAGTAATGGTTGGATTTATTTTTATCCCCCTTTTCAAATGCTCGTTCTTATCAAATTGGTCAAGAGATAAAAAGTTTCAGATTATATTCGAAACATTTGTACTGAAGAAAGATCGTTCAAAGTACAATCTCAATGCAGCTTTTCAGGCATCCCTCGTATTAACGCAGACCCGCATCACTGCGCTCTGCGCAAGAAGATGGTTCTCCGCAACTCCTGATGAAAGCTGCTCTGCGATCAAACAAGACAAAGCACATCACTGGCGAATGGAAGCAAGAATTGCTCATTCTAAAACAATGCATTGTGATTTACAATCGAGAGAAAAAGAGTGTGTTCATGTCCAAGGACAAACTTCAGCGGTGCCTTGAAGTCTTGTACATTGCCAAAAGGATCCGTCTGCAATGGCCAAGTGCAAACGTTTTCACCAACGCGAGTCTCTCTGCCATTTTGGACTTTAAAGCAAATGCAAGAAGCTGACGAGCTTCGACTCTCAAAGCCGCATGGCACACAAGATGGTGAAGCTGCCAAAGCAGCAATTTTACGAGCAGAGGAAGAAGAGGCAAACAAAAATTAAAATAAAAAAAAACAAATAGAGCCGAGCATTTTGTATTTTTATTCGGCACAAATACTATATACAAAAAGGGAAAAACTTTAAAAATAAAAAAAACTAAGTGAAAGGGCAGTACACCAAGGAAGTTAGCACTGCAGCGGATGGAATGATGCATTCACTTTTCTCTCAAGCAATTTGGAATTGAATAACAAACAAAAAAAAACATACACATATTACATTAAGTCAAAAAGTCGAAGTATAATTTCATAAATTGTATTCAAATTGAACAGGATCCTTCATTTCTTGGTCTTTGGAGGTCTGAAGAAAAGAATGTCAAGGATGAGAATGTCGAGAAAAAAATAAAAAAATAAAACAGGTTCAGAACCGACAAACATACAACAGCTATCAACATTCACAATCTGTCACGAGTGGTTATGATAATTAAACGAACAAACCCGGCAACAAGAACATGGGCGCTGTGCGTGCAGGAGGAATTGGACAAAAGTACAACAGCAATCAACTAGAGGGGGAGCACTCTGGGGGGGGGGGGGGGTTGGAAATCACTTAAAACATGTAAAAAAAAAAAAAAAAAAAAAAATCGAAATTTTGTTGAAAAAAAGTTGCAAATTTTTTTTCCTCCAACAATTTTTTTTGGGGGGGTTTTGGAAATCACTTAAAATATGTAGAAATGCAAAAAAAATTCTCTATTTTTTTTTTGGGGGGGGATTGGAAATCACTTAAAACATGTAGAAAAGGAAAAAAAATTCTCTATTTTTTTGGGGGGGGGGTAAAAAATTTGGGGGGGTTGGAAATCACTTAAAACATGTAGAAATGCAAAACAAAAAAAATTTCTCCAACAATTTTTTTTGGGGGGGGGGGGACCAAGTCCAAAATATAATGGCATGATCCTTGGACCACACCTAACCCCCCCACCAAGTTTCGTCGAAATCCGTCGAAGAGTTTTTCCTAATACTGTTCACAAACAAACAAACAAACAAACAGAAAGGGGTGAAAACAGTTACCTCCATCCATCTTTGAAGATGGCGGAGGTTAAAAAAGGCAAAAAAAGGCAATAAATAAATAATTACCCCCGTGTGGGGGTGACGGTCATCTCTATCATACAACAAGTTCTCAATGTTCAGTTCAGGTAACCGCGAAACAGTCCAAACTAACCGTTTAGATTGAAATAGTTCACAGAGATACACTAGGATAATACTACTAATGACATAATTAATAAATATGTATTGTTCATTTAGTACCCGGATTAACACATCAGAATCACCAGTAAGTGCAATACGTGGTTTTCCGGTCCGTCCACTCTCTGGGGACATTTCACTTCCGGTTGTAGAAAAAAAAACAACGAAAAATTGGGCGTAGCTCTCGGAGATTATGATAATCCTGTAGATTATTCTTCGCTGATTATAATGCAACTTTCAGAATGAAAATTGGTCAAGTACTTAATAGAGATATTGAGGTTTGAAAAATCGTTAGAGCTGGCAAATTAATTAATTATTAATTCCACAGAAGTTTCGTGACACTGCACAAAGTAACATGTCAGGTATGAAAAAACATTTTGTATGCCAGATTCATTAATTATTAATTCATTAATTATGGAATGTACTCATTGATATATTAATCAGAAAGCCCGAAGAATGTAGCATAATTTATCACTTATCCCCTCATCCGGGATCCGTGGCCTCGCCCCACAGCCTGCAGCCCTATGTCCGCCGGTGATTATGTTAGATATCGGCACGATCGAGAGGAGCCTGCGAATTATCCCTGCTGATGCACTGAATTGATGCAATCGTTCGGCCAGAATATTCGCTGTCAAGATGTTGCGCGATTAAATCACCAATACAGTCACTCAAATTTATACCGCCGACATAGTTCTTAACAATCACCTTCGCCCCAGAAACCACAGTCAATCTGAACCACGCTGGCCACTGCTCAGACGCCATGACCGGACTACTGCGCAGTTTGGTTAAAGATGACTCGGCATTTTGGCGCGCACGCACGAAATTATATTTTGAAAATAAATGCCGACGTTTACATTTCGGGTTTTGAAACTTTTGCACCTTCAGCGGAAAATGTATAAATAGAAAAGGATAAAAATGCGTTTTATAGCGAACGAAGTGAGCTTAATACTTAACGCGTGCACGTGAGAGAATAGGAAATAACAACAACAACAACACAATAGCCCTGGCTGTTTCGAATCCGTGGCGTTAGCTATGACTTTTTGCTTCCGGTTGTTGTTAAACGCTGTGCGGTGTATAAACACGATTGGGTTTTATTTCTATCTTGTGAATATTACTTAACGCGTGCACATTAGAGAATAGGAAACAATAAAAACAACACAATACCTTGGCAATTGTGAATCCGTGTCATTGGCTATGACCATTTTGCTTCCGTTTTTTGTTTTGTTTCCGGTTTTTTTCATGGGGAATGATGCATGCCGGGAGATCATGACCGGAAGTGTTTATTTATTTATTCAATTATTTTTTTCCCAAAGTTAATTTTATACTTCCGAAGGTGATTTTTTTCATGACAGGAAGTGTTTTTGAAACTCTTTCCGGAACTTTTAATCTTGACCAGAAGTGATCGTTTATTTATTTATTTATTCAATTATTTTTCCCCCAAAGTTAATTTTAATAAAGATATCTCCCGCATCATCAAAAAATATTATTTGTTCGCTGATCCCGAATCCAGGCCGAAGTAACCGGAAATTGCGTCAAAATCATCAGCTGTGCGGCGCTTACACGTACCACGGTATAGTTGGCAAGTATACAGTTGTGAACAAGTTTTATGTAAAGTCAGAAGCGAATGTAAGAAGAATTCTACGTTCGCTTCTCGGCTTTGCCTATTCCATATTATTTATATTTCATTTCTCCTTCCTTCCTTCTTTGCGAATCGCATCGGCGTTTTTGGCCATCTTCCAGATCACGTGACGGAAATTCAAAAATCTGTCCGGTTAGATACAAGATAATCTTTTTTACTATCATAATCAATAAACAGTTGCCGAATATCTTGTAGAATGGCAGACGAGATAGGTTTTGAAAATGGCGATTTTTATAACTTACGTGACCTCGTCCCTGACCTTGAACCCGGACAAAGGTTATATCGTTGTGGAACACTCATCGACCTCTACCCACATACTAAGTTTCATCAAGAGTAGAAAGAAAAATTGTTGAGGGACGTACGGACGGACGGACGGTCATTCGGTCCGGCTTTATTAGGTCATCACGGTAGAGATGACCTAATAAAAAGGGAATTCAGAATGAAGGCGTCATACCTGTAGATTCCAACGACGACGGCGTGGTCTCTCTCGTACGGTTCCAGGGTCAGTTGCTCCTGTGGTTTCATGTTTTCCTGCTGCATCTTCTTCACCTCCTGGCTAAACACCGCTTCAGGTTGTGCCGTCGAGTCAATGCAGTTTGCCTTGAGAAGGGAGAGGAGGGGGGGGGGGAACAAAAAACAAAAGAGGCAATTAAATGTCAAGGAATGCACAAACGTCAGATATCAAACTAGAACGGCACTCGGAAGAGCGTATACCTCTGCTACGCTGAACAGTTTACACTTTGTATTCCACCAATAGACCGGATCTGGATATGGACCTGAACCAAAATCTAATCTGCTTGTTATTGTCACCTAACCAACTAATCCACATAGTTTTGCAGAAGTTGTCCGCAACTTTTTGAAATATGCGATACAGTAAACTGGATATACAGTAAACCCTCCAATATCATGGGTTTTGGCCAATCGCGGTAACCGATTGGGTTCCGAATTGGTTATCGCGGTACTTCATTTCGGCCAATCATGGTTTTTGAGTGAAGACTCACTGTTTGCAGTGTGTATGATAACCTTCCATTACGAGCCTTTTGTTGTTTCTCTCGTATTGTTAATTGCATTAATCAGACCAGCTTACGGGAACAAAGGTAAGTTTAATAATGAATAGTCATCAAACAGGAAATGACATACAGAGATCCTGTAATGCTAGATCTACAAGATCTAGTAGACACACAAGAGTTAGTAATGGCATGCAAACGTAAAACGATGGACAAAATAAATTGTGCCAAAAGGTTGAGAAAGGTTATGACATTGTGGAATTTTTTATATATATATATATATATATATATATATATATATATATATATATATATATATATATATATATATATATATATATATATATATATATATATATATATATATATACATATATATACATATATATATATACACGTCTCTACCAAATTTCATCCGAATCTGTCCACAACTTTTTGAGATGTTCTGTTCACAGACGGAGTGAAAATATAACCCTTGTCCACCTTCAGTGGCGGAGGTAGTAACAACACCAAAAAAAAAAAAACTACGTATGAAGCAAATATTAATAAACTACAACGGCACTTGGTGGAATGCATACCTCCGCCAGTCCAAACAGTTCACGTTTTGTATCCCAATGATAAGCCGGACTTGAATCCTTACCTGAACCAAAATCGAATCGGCTCGTTCTCATAACCAACCAATTTCATCTACAATGTTTTGTCATAACTCGTCCACAACTTTTTGAAATATCATACTGCGTAATCGGTTTTCACCGCATCTCTCATTGGTGAAGAATCACTTTAAAACAATTTTTACAAAAACTTTTCGAATCCGCATCTTCACCAAAATCTAATCAATTCGTTTTTGTCACACACCCAATCTATCCACAACTTTTTGAGATATCCTGCTCACAAACAGACAGACAGGGATAAAAAAAAAGAATTTAAAAACCACCTAACCTCCATCCACCTTGCGTGGCGGAGGTAATAAAAATAGTCTGTTGGAAGGTTTGTCATCTCGTGGTAACTCTCCTTTGACGTTATATAATCCAGCATGTCAAACACGCTTGGTGTTGGCATAATGGTTAGAGTGGTAGGCTTGGGATCCAAGGATCCTGAGTTCAAATCTCCCTTGGCTGTTGAATTAATACCCGGTGGGGTTGACTCTGCCAGACATCCTTCCGAGGTCGGCAAAATGAGTGCCAGCTTGCTGGTATCCTGTGTTTGAGTGGCGACCCATCCAGGATTGTACCCAATAGCCCAGGAGACTGCTGAGGCAGCACCAATGCTCTGCATAGAGTATGGTCCCAATGGATGGATGGATGTCAAACGGAAAACTTTTACATTTGCTGGACAGATTACTTATTAAAGTGAGAACATCTCGCTTTTATTTACCTTGATAGAAATTACAAAATGGCCACCATTACGCAGGAAGTGATGTGCATTGATCGCGACAATGCGCGTCTGGTCAGGTTGAGCCACGTCAGCAAATATTACGTCCACCATACCTACAAGACGAGGACAATCGGGGAAGAAGAAAAAAAAAAAACAACAACAACAACAACAAAGACCGGCGATAAAACGGAATGAATCAAGATGAAAAATGGAAAAAGGTGTTTCCAAAAGGAAGTAGGAAGACGAGTTTGAATTCCTGAAGGCAGAGAACACGTACCAACAAGCATGCGGTACTTTTGGGGATGTCGAGCGTCCTCGATAATCGGGATGATGTTTGTTCGTTTCTTCGCCACATTGATGAGGTCACGGCCAGAACGATGGGAAAACTCAACAGCATAAACAAGGCCATCCTAAGACATGCGCACAACCCCAGTTATCAACACTCACATGCTTTAAACACTCCAGCACCACACCTTCAACCACACAAACAGAAAAGGAACCACAATATGGTTGCATCGATGAAAACGCAAACAAAAATACCGGTCCAACGACGTCAGAGACATGAGAAACTGTGGTTCCAGAGGCGGCTCCAAGGTAAAGAACGTGAGTGCCGGGCTTCATGTGAATGTTATCAATGCCACCCAAAATGGCCGCTGCCAACTTAGATCTGAAAGGGTTCCAGGCACGATATTCAATCTTTGTGTCTGCATCCTGAATGAAAGAATATGGCAGATGACATAAATCAACAAATGCCAGATACAAAGAATAAGAGTTATACGAATTGGTGGAGCTATTGAAACCAATATAATTAACATAAAACCAATCGCCTCTCCCCCCCCTCCTACTCACCTCCACTGTAATCCTCTTCTCGCCATACACAGCCTCCCCAGGTACCATGTTTTTCGTGACCAAAGCATCTTCCTTGCCTCGTGCAATAAAGACACCTGCCAGGACCACACAAAGTCAGTTTATTACCGAGAAGCCGTAAACAGTTAGATGCACTCATGACGAGCTCCTCTTCACGGCCAGAACTAAACTTGCTCACGATACCAGACTTGTTCTCACGGCGAGCCCCTTTGTATGCCAAGTAACCGGTCTGCAAGCTCAGAATTATTCCTACTTCCCTAATGGTTAGTTTTCATCCCACGATTATTAAAAACTGCAAAATAAATTGAAACAGATCGCAGGTAAAAGTAGGGCGAAGTCGATGGCATGCCATCGCAAATCCCCACGCTTCCCACCGAAAGAAAAGATGAAAGATGGCAAAAGGTTCCACCAGGAATGACCCGATATTCAATTTCGAGTTAAAATAAATAAATAAATAAATCTTGTTTTGATTCGCGACCCGAAGTTCTCATCCCCGTGGCATGAACCGGGAGGAAGGGGAGGGGAGGAGGGGTGGGGGTGGTCAAATCCAAAACAAAATGGTTACGTATTTCACGAGTACCCAAATGTTGGCTTGTATATACAAAGTTTCATTTTTTGGTACTTGACCTTTTGACCCCACAACAGGGCCTAAGAGCGGGGCCAAAAATGACAGTGCTCTTGCACATTGTTGGCATGTGCTGATCGCCACTATCAAGATTGGTGAATTTCTGCACAACCATTTAGGAGGAGATAGCATGCCGGACGGACGGAGCCAATTACAATGTACCCCAGTTTTGTTTTTTAAAGCGTGGGGATAATTAACAATAAATAATTCTTCTTCCGTGCGCAGCACAAGGCTGCGGGGTCACATCATTGGCTGAGGGTGCAGCTATGTCGCTGATGCATTGCCCCCTACAGGTTCGGGCAGGAATTTGTAATTTATTCATGGTGTCGGTGATAGCTCGACGACTCTTCATGAAGGACACCATGGGATCTTTAATGTCCACCAACTCATGCCCGCAGATGGGACACCCAGTATTTTTTTTGTTTTTTTTTTTGTATACCTTGGTCGAGGCTCGTATGAGAGCTAACACACAACTCACAGCAAGGAGGCATGAGACAAGAGGGGCGGGAGTGGAAGGGACAAAACAGTGGGGAACAGACACATTAGGTGAACTGTGGAAGGGAGAGGGATGGGGATGGGACGGGGAACATGGCGAAGAGAAGATGGACATTTCAGGGACTTTCAGGAAGGAAAGTAGGAGAAATGAAGGAAGTGGGCTTGGGTGGATTATCGGGGGTAGAAAAGATCGAGGATTTGGATGGGGGAAGATAAGAGGTGGTGGTGAACAGCTGTTTTGAAAGCCTGGAGGGAAGAATGGGAAAGAATAGAGTGAGGGAGTTTATTCCAAAGGCGGGAAACAACAGGAATGAAAGAGTGAAGATGTGCAGTGATTCGTGATTTTGGTAGTTTTACCAGAAGGGGGTTGTTGGCGGACCTTGAGCGCCCTGTGGAAATGTGGTGGGGACAAATCGCAGAGAGAGCAGGGGGGGCAAGGCTGGAGAGGAGACGGTAGAAGACAGAAAGACCACCGACCAACCTGCGGTGATTGAGTGAGAGGCCCAAAGACTCAGCTTCATTGCGGGAGATGCCGATGATCTTAAATGCCCTGGTTTCGACAGCGTGAAGCCGAGAAAGGTGGGAGGCAGGAGCACCAGCCCAGAGGGGAGAGCAGTACTCCATCAGGCTACGGACAAAAGCTTTGTAAGTGGTCAGGAGCTCAAGAGGGCCGAGGAAGGACTTAGCACGACGGAGGATTCCCAGTCAGTGACTGGCTTTTGAGGCGAGGTTGGAAATGTGACTTTCCCAGGAAAGGTCATGGCAGATAGTGAGACCTAGAAGCTTGAAAGAAAAGACTTCTTCCAGAGGATTGTTGAGAAAGTGGATGGGGCTTTGTAAACGGTCCTTTCGAAGAGACATCGTGAGAGTGTGAGATTTGTCTGGATTGAAAGACATGTTCCACGTGTTGGACCAGTTTGTGATTTTATCCAGATCTGCAGTGAGCGAAGAAGCTGCTGCTTGCCGGTCTGAGGGATGACAGATGGTACGGCAGAGGGTGGAGTCAAGCCGGCAAAGAGAAATAGAGGATTTTCCAGAGAGTCCGAGAGATCATTGATGAAAACCAGAAAAAGAACAGGGCCCAGAACGCTACCTTGAGGAACTCCAGCCTGCACAGGAAGAGGGGATGAAAGAACTCCATTTAGGGCCACACGTTGACTGCGACAGGAGAGGAAGTCTGCGAGCCATGAGTGGAGATGGCCTTGAATACCATGGGAAGAGAGTTTGGTGAGTAGGGCAGGGTGCCAGACTGTGTCAAAAGCACGTGATATGTCCAGGGATACAGCTCGGATTTCCTGTCTGGCATTGAGGACCTCCATCCATTGATGGGAGAGCAGAAGTAGCATATCCAGGGTAGAGTGACCTGGTCTGAAGCCAAATTGATGATTGGAAATCAAGCCATTGGAGAAGAGGAAGGATTTCATGTCTGAAGCGATGATGGATTCCATCACCTTGCTGATGATTGGGAGAAGGCTGATTGGTCTGTAGTTGCAGGGATCTGTTTTTGCACCTTTTTTATGCAGGGCAGTGATGTTAGCAGATTTCCAAGCAGATGGCAGATGACCTTGGGAAAATGACAGGGTGAATAGAACAGAGAGAGGGTGAGCAAGAGCAGAAGAGCAGGTTTTGAGGACACGTGGGCTGATGCCGTCTGGACCGGTTGCAGAATCTGACTCGAGGTTTGAAAGCAAGCTCTCCACCTTGTCAGGAGAAAAGGACACAGAGTCCAGGGACAGTTGGGTGCGACTGGGTAAAGTGGGTAGAGATAGTGATGGGTTTCGGACACAAGATTTAGCTGCAAACACCGAGTTTAGACATTCAGCTTTATCACGTGTGGAATCAGCAGTGCGGCCATTTGGGGTAAGGGAGGGGATGGAGGGGGAACATACACCAGAAACAGATTTGATTAAACGCCACCAGGATTTTGAGGAGGGAGAGAGGTTTGAGAGTTCAGACTTGAGATGAGAAAGATGTTGTTTTCTGGCTCTCCTGAGGGTAGATACACACTTGTTCCGAGCTTTGTGGAAAGAACTGAGATTGCCCTCAGTTGGGTTTGCTTTCCATGAGGCAAAGGCAAGTTGTTTCAGGACAACTGCCTCGCCACAAGCTTCAGTAAACCAAGGGCGGGAGGAAGGGTAAGACAACTGAACACGAGAGGGGATAAATCTGTGCATGAGGGAGAGCAAGTTTCTTTGAAAGAATTCTCAGGATGAGTTGATGTTTGAGAAAGTAGTGATAGTTGACCAGTCTGTAAGTTTGATGGCTGCTCGGAGACCCTGCCAGTCGGCTTGAGTGAAATGCCAGACTCGACGGCGGTGAGGTGGTTCTCTGATAACAGCCAGAGAGATGTCCACTTTAACAAGGACGTGGTCAGAAGAACCAATTGGAGCGAAGGAAGAGCAGCAGATATTGTCAGGGAAATTTGTCAAAATCAGATCCAGAAGAGATGGAGTACCATTGGTTTAAGAAGGGAGTTTAAGATGCATCGATGGCTGTATCACACCAGGATGACAGTTTATTGCTGGGTCGGGGTTCAAACCGAGGCAAGTCAGCTCGGCGGTGCGTGTGCACGCCTCTAGGCCATCTTGTCAGCCCCAGTAACGAATTAAAACCACAAGATGAGAATCAGCATACATTGATACACCCGACTCATAATTCTACAATTTCCCCGACCAAGGAGAGAAGGATGTTCAAGACTTCTCCATTTCTCAAACTCACTCACCCAAGTTACCACTGCACAGAAAATGTTCCCAATCATCCAGCAAACATTCCCAATCGTTACTGATCCTGCTTCCCATCTTAATGCAAAGCACACTCATCATTCGTACCAACTCACCCTCGTGCCGATGAGGCTCTATGGTGACCTTTCTTCCTCCCCCCATCCCTCCGCGCCCCCTCGGACCTCCACGGCCTCTTCCACCTCCCCTGCCTCTCCCAAACCCCTGACCCCCAAATCCACCTCGGTCACCACCTCCTGCAGAGAGAATTTTTTTTTAATAATCGTACATTTTCCTCCATATCATCCAAAATAAAACATCAAATGAATCATATGGACAGTTTTAAAAAGTAGAGCATGTAATATTATCATCCTACTCCCAGAAACTTATATTTTTAGAACATATTGAAGATTATGCATATATAAACCGGGGGTGTGGCCGGGGGGGGGGGGGGGAGGAGGTGAGTAGGGAGAACCAGACGTCACCCACTGTACAATACCTGATGAAGCCCGAAGGTTGTCCACACTATGAAGTCGAGACATGAATATTTTAATCATTTGGCTGTTGTTAAGGGGAACATCAGCATTGCCAATCAGCTATCTTGGAACTCGAGCTTCAGGCTCGTATTTCAGGCTTTCAAGCTGCACTACAACATGATACAAAGGTAAACGTCCACGTCAACGTCAAACTTCATCGGATGACGTCACGACGTCTCCAACTTTTCATCCGAATGAGCAGCACTTGCCTCTGCCGCCCCTGAATCCACCCCTGGATCCACCCCTGGATCCACCCCTGGATCCACCCCTCGGTGTTCCTCTGAAGCCCCGACCCCCTCCTCGACTTCCATCTCCACCACGGGGCGAAAAACCTGCAAAATATGATGATTAAATGTTATATAATGAAGCACCAAGTCGAAAGGAATAAATACTCGACAAACAGGCAAATAAACAAACAAACAAACAAACAAACAAAAAAGACAGACAGACACACGCACGAAAATTTACCTCTTCACCCTCTAGGCCCAAAGCACCTGAAACGGTCTGACCGTCATCGAATAACACAATCAAGGTGACACTTTAAACCCGCACACCGACTAAAACAATACTAACTCGTTTACGTCAAGACAAACTTGTATAACTCAACACGTCAGGCCCCCCCAAACATACCGGGCTGCATGTTTCAAACACGTGCGGGGAGCAGCACACCGGAAGTGACGTCTCTTCAGCTTACTTATTAAATAATTAAATTCCTCCGTTTAAACATTTCGGGTCTCCTTGGACGTGTCCTTGGTTGATGGGCGATTCTCAGTTTATTCAGCTTGAAATTTAATCCGTGCGATTTCAGTAAATCAAACAACAAAAATTATATCACCGGAAGTACAACGTTCCACGAGACAAAAAGAAAAACACCGAGCATACTAAACAACGTTGAGTCTATACACCGTCCATGGTAATATATATATATATATATATATATATATATATATATATATATATATATATATATATATATATATATATATATATGTATGTGTGTCTGTCTGCTCTTCACCCATTGGTTGGACAGCTGACCTGAAATATTTCACCTAAAATACCCAGAGGATCCAAAAGACCCCAAAGAACCAGAAGATCATTAAAGACCAATAAAAACGCAGAAGAGCCACAAGACCCAAAATACCCTGAAGACTCTTAAAGACCCAAAATATGAAAAAGACCTAAAAGACCCTTAAATACCCAAAAGACCCCAAGTACGAAAAATACCCTGAAGGCCTCACAGACCCTGAAAGACCCAAAATATCCCAAATACCGAAAATACCTCGAAGACCCAAAATAATGAAAAGATCCTGAAGACACAAAAGTCTTCGAAGGACCCAAAAGACCCGGTGGATCTAAAAGACCATGAGGACCTAAAATCCCTGGAGGAACCCAAAATACCGAGACGACCCAGAAGACCCAATTGACCCAAAAGACCCAACAGGACCAGGGGCAAATCCAGGAATTGGGTAGGGGGGTTTTCCAAATAACAGAAAATTAAAAATTTTCCAAATAATTTCCAAATAAATTACTGTGAGCTGTTAGTGGTTTATTGTTTATGAGGTACAGGTATTGATACAGTTTTTTCTGAGGCTTCTGGCCTTTTTTGTGGCACACTTTCGTGGGAGAAGGAGTTCTGGGTGGCCAGGGAACCCCTGGGTGGCCAGGGAACCCCTGGGTTTGCCACTGCAATGGTAATTTTTTTTGGGGGGGGGGGGGTTCCGGGCAACCAGAAAACCCCCTAGATTTGTCACTGAGGACTATCTGGAACCCATACAAATTCTACTTAATGTAAAATGTGACTTCAGATCCCCAATCCCCAACTTCTTATTCAGAGGTTGGTGGCAGGATTTGCACTCCGGCCACGGTAAAACCCTTCATTCCGCAAAACACAAAAACACAAAGAAATCTGAAAACCCACTCCGTGGGAGTACCTCCTGTGCAGCTCACCGCAGGGCAAAGAAGAATTTTGTGTCACAAGGGACGCTGGATACCATTGACCAGAGTCGCAGGGTCAGGCTGAATGGCAGAGCTGAGCTGTTCAGGAAGCTGAGGCGTAAAACTGTACGTGCGTTAAAGGTGGATGAGGAGGCCCATGTGCGAGGAATCTGTGAGGGGGTAGAGCATCACCTGTGGTCAAGTGATTCTCATCGTACTTACAGGGGAATTTCGCGCATTGTGTTCATCCAAGCCCATCCCCCGGTGTACTGCAGTGAGAGCGGAGGGTGGTAGGCTCTTGACAGAGGACTCCGAAGTGAAGGCCCGCTGGGCCAGTTAATTTGAGCGGATGTACCAGGCTGATCCACCAGCTGCTGAGTTGGACTTCGGGTCTTACAATCCCTTTTGCTGACCCTCCAATCAACTGTGGTCCACCTTTGCTTGTGGAAACACAGGCTGCAGTGAACCGGTTGAAATGGGGTAAAGCTCCAGGGATCTGTGGCATCCATGCTGAACTTCTCAAGGCTGGTGGAAATGCTGCACTCGTGTCGTTGCATGCAGTTTTGTGCTCTGCCTGGAACACAGGCATCATCCCTACTGATTGGAAGAGGGGCCTTGTTGTCCCTCTCTGGAAAGGGAAGGGTGATCGCCAAGACTGCAACAACTACCGAGGGGTGACGCTGCTCTCAGTGCCGGGCAAGGTCTTTGCTCGGATAATTCTCGATAGGGTTCGCCACCATCTGCTTGAGCACCAGCGTCCAGAGCAGTCAGGCTTTACACCAAAGAGGTCAACGATTGACCGTATCCTTGCACTTCGTGTCCTCACCGAACGCAGACGAGAGTCTCGGCAGGGGCTGCTTGCAGCCTATGTTGATCTCTGTAAAGCGTTCGATTCAGTGAATCGGGATGTCCTCTGGAGGATTCTTGGTCTTCGTGGGGTGCCACTAAAACTGATCGATCTGATGTCTGAACTCTACTCTGGTACTGAGAGTGCTGTGAAGTGTGGTGGTACCACCTCTGACTTATTTCCAGTTGTTACTGGAGTTCGTCAGGGGTGTGTACTGGCCCCCCACACTTTTCAGCACTTGTATGGACTGGATTTTAGGGAGGATGTCGGAGAGATCAAGCTGCGGTGCATCGTTTGGGAATGTCAAGATCTCTGACCTTGATTTCACAGATGATGCAGTCATCTTTGTGGAGACTTTATATATCCTTTTGGGGGCCCTCGAGGTGCTGAATGAGGAGTTGGAGCCACTGGGATTACGGGTTTCCTGGGTCAAAGCTAAGATCGAGGCTTTTAATGACATCTTGGATGCTGCTGTCCTGTCTGTGCCTGTTTGTGGTGAGGATGTTGAGGTTGTGGAGAGATTCACTTACCTTGGCAGTGATATTCATGTCTCTGCTGGCTGTGAGTCAGAGGTCAATCGACGTCTGGGTCGGGCCCGGGGAGTCATGGATTCACTGGATAATGGGGTGTGGCGCTGCCGGTACCTGTGCGGGAGGATGAAAGTCCGAGTCTTCAGGTACTTGGTGCTTCCAGTCTTGCTCTATGGATGTGAGACTTGGACTCTGACCAAGGATCTGAGAGGTAGACTTAATTCCTTTGGTACAAGGTCTCTTCGGAGATCCCTCGGCTATCGCTGGTCAGACTTTGTGTCCAACGAGCGGTTGCTGAGAGAGACTCGGATGAGATTTGTTACCTGCGTAGTCCGTGAGCGTCAGCTGCGGCTGTATGGACATGTGGCTCGTTTTCCTGACGCTGATCCTGCTCATCAGATTCTCTCAGCGAGGGAGTCTCGTGAGTGGAGGAGTCCAATGGGCCGACCACGTGCCTCGTGGTTGCAGCAGGTTGATCAGCATCTCAAGCAGATTGGGATGGGCCAGTAATCTGCCTGGGGGATGGCCAGACGGAGGCCCCTGGAGTACCGACGGAAAGTGGACGCAGCGACGCGCTGCTCCGGCGCATGCTTCCATACCTGACCTGACCTGGGTTGGCTATCTCCTGAGCCACCTCCTTGAGCACTCTCAGGTGAATACCGTCAGGACTAGGAGATTTACTGTTTTTCAGATTTTCCAATTTCCTCCTGAATACCTCCTCGCATATTACGATGTTGCTCAACACATGCTCTGTACCCTTGTTCGGTATCTTTGGAATCTGATATGCATCCTCAATGCTGAACACTCCTTCAAATGTCTTGTTGAAGGTGCCAGCCTTCTTTTGATCAGATGTGGCAATGGGATTGTCATCATTTATCAGAATCCCAACCTTGACTCTCAACATTGATCCTGATATTTACGTATGAACCAGAATTCTGTGGAAGTAAAATAATTAATCCCATCTTGTGAAATGTTTATAATACGCTACACCAACAATTTATGGCCATATAAGGTGATAGAAAGCTCTGTGGATCACATGACTATTGCAAAGCATTGGTGTTCTGTATTAATCATGCTGAACCAAGCTTTTTCATCGTACGATTGGTGCTCTTTGTCCACAAATATACATACTCATTTCTCTTTTTGTTTTCAAATACTTTTAAATAATGTGGAAGTGCAAACATTTGAATTAAAATATATTGTTCTTGTCACTACAACTTTGAGCACCTATACTTGAGCCAGTAAGTTTAAGTTTTCACTGTGCTGGAATCAAAGGATTGTAAATAATAATAATAATAATAATAATAATAATAATAATAATAATAACAACAACAACAAACAACAGTCTCCAATGATCCCTTCCCCAAAACAGCCCTTTGATTTCCATAGATAAATATGTGGTAGGTCAGGTCAGGGCAGGTATGGGAGCATGCGCCGGAGCAGCGCGTCGCTGCGTCCACTTTCCTCCGGTACTCCAAGGACCTCCATCTGCCCATCCCCGTGGTAGATTAGAATTCCTTACATGCTCTCCAGTTTACTTTAAAATATTGTTGTGGTTCTGTAAAAACCAGCATTGCTCTGAAGCAATGGCACTCAACATATGGAATCCGAAGACAGTTATTTCATTAGTATTTGTTTAGTTAGCCCTTTCCATATGTGTTGTGGGTAAATGGGGAAGAGGCATTGTGTAGGGATTTTAGATAGGTCTTCAATCCTTTATTCTTTGTTGTATTTCAACTCTTTCATTTACTTTATCTCATACACAAACCACGCGAGCACGCATGCAGTATGGTGGCGATGCCGAGAGCACGAGAGTACACAGCGAAGCTCATTTGCATACGTGCGCCATTTTCCGTTTAAACTATGCACCAGAATCCAACTGATGCCTCACCTCACACCCTTATAATGCTCACCACAATTCGACAACGCTTACTCTGGTACTGAGAGTGCTATGAGATGTGGTGGTATCACCTGACCTTTGGGTCCTCACTTTTGGGTCCTTTGACACGAGTACAGGTACCACCCCCAACCACAAACAGGCACAGACCAGATATGGTGGTTAAGTGGTACCACTCCAAATGACTTCTAAATATCCACATGGCAACCTATGTCCAATGCCTTCAGCACAAACGTCACAACGACGACCACCCACCCAACTTCCTTGACACAACGACATCAACCTACCCCAATCTCTGCCACAAATGCCACAACATGTTCCTCACCTCCCTATAACCACCGCGACTCCCATCAACCCCCTTGGACGCTCCAAGATGCCGAGGGAACGAGGACAATGAGAATCGGGGTGTTTCGGACTCGAAGCGCAAGCATGCCCTGGGGTTCATTTGAATACGTGTGGATAGCTCGAGGGTTTCCCCAAACAACCACGTTCAAATGGAGTCCAGCGCACATTTGGGGCCAGAGAGCGCTCCCAAAGACTCTAGCCCAATGCTAATTATGCAGCTCCAACGCGTGGCCAAGCGCAAAGGTGACTGAAGCCATTTTTGATTACGAAGTCTGGCGGGGATGGGCAATGGTGTGGGGCGACTGATATGCACCAATGGGAGAGCTCGTGAACGCCTACAGGATCATTTGATACAATTTTTAGCTCCTCCCTCGCTCAGGCTCCATAAAAGGGGAGCAATTCAGCTCGATTTCTCTCTGTCCTTCGTTCTAGCTCCAGGGGGCAGTCATTCAAGATCTCTCCTCTGTCCAGTGGAATCTCGTCACAAGCCAGAGTAACCCAGCGGAGAGGACGGTGCAGCCAAGCGAGGTGAATGGGGTTTGAGCGAGCCATTGTCAGGAAGGGCCAGGACCACCCCCAAGTCAGACGCTCAGTTTCAGCTGTATTTAGCAGCCAATATCCACATTTACAGACTTCTTACACATCTACGTTAAGCCATTCTCTCAGGCATCTTTCTCTCCCATCTAATGTCTCGTCCACTGAGGACGCACGAGCTAAGAGAGCATTACTGATTCGCACCTCTCACACCTTCCTCTTACACCATACTGCATGACACGCTGAACTTCATTTGCACCTCCCACTCAGGTCAGGTAGGTCAGGTATGAGAGCATGCGCTGGAGCAGTACGTTGCTGCATCCACTTTCCGCCGGTACTCCAGGAGCCTCCGTCTGGCCATCCCCCAGGCAGATGCCTGGCCCATCCCCATCTCCTTGAGATGCTGATCAACCTGCTGCAACCATGAGGAATATGGTCAGCCCATTGGCTTCCTCCACTCACGAGGCTCTCTTGCTGAGAGAAGCTGGTGAGCAGGATTAGTGTCAGGAAAATGAGCCACATGTTCATATGGCAGCAGCTGACGCTCACAGACTATGCAGGTAACAAATCTCATTTGAGTCTCTCTCAGCAAAGTTTTGACCCGGGAAACCCGTAATCCCAGCGGCCCTGACTTCTCATTCAGCACCTCGAGAGCCCCCAAAAGGATATCTAGAGTCTCCGCGAAGATGACTGCATCATTTGCGACATCAAGGTCAGAGATCTTGACATTCCCAATCTATGCACAGCAGCGTGATCTCTCCGACATCCTCCCCAGAATTCAGTCGATATAAGTGCTGAAAAGTGTGGGGGCCAGTACACACCCCGACGAACTCCAGTAACAACTGGAAATAAGAGATGATACCACCACATCTCACAGCACTCTCAGTACCAGAGTCGAGTTCAGACATCAGATTAATCAGTTTTGGTGGCACCCCACAAAGACCAAGAATCCTCCAGAGGGCATCCCGATTCACTGAATCAAACGCTTTACAGAGATCAACATAGGCTGCAAACAGCCCCTGCCGAACCTCTCGTCTGCGTTCGGTGAGGACCCGAAGAGCGGGAATACTGTCAATCATTGACCTCTTTGGTGTAAAGCCAGACTGCTCTGGACGCTGGTGGTCAAGCAGATGGTGGTGAACCCTATCAAGAATTATCAGAGCAAAGACCTTGCCTGGCACTGAGTGCAGCGTCAGCCCTTGGTAGTTGCAGTCTTGGCGATCACCCTTCCCTTTCCAGAGAGGGACAACAAGGGTCCTCTCCCAGTCAGTTGGGATGATGCTTGTGTTCCAGGCAGAGCACAGAACTGCATGGAATGATACGAGTGCAGCATTTCCCCCAGCCTTGAGAAGTTCAGCATGGATGCCACAGATCCTCGGAGCTTTACCTCATTTCAACCGGTTCACCACAGCCAGTGTTTCCACAAACGAAGGTGGACCACAGTTGATTGGAGGGTCAGCAACCGCTGACAATCAACTCGACAGCTGGTGTATCAGTCTGGTACAACCACTAAGAGTAACCAGCCCAGCGGGTCTTCACTTCGGACTCCTCTGTCAGGAGTCAAGCACTGTCTGCTCTAACTGCATTGCACCGAGGGATGGGCTTGGACGAATGCAATGCGTGAATTCCCCTGTAAGCAGGATGAGAATCACTTGACCACAGGTGATGCTCTACTCCCTCACAGATTCCTCGCACATAGGCTTCCTGGTCCACCATGAGTGCATGTACACTTTTACGCCTGAGCTTCCTGAACAGCTCAGCTCTGCCATTCAGCCTGGCCCCGTGACTCTGGGCAATGGTGTCCAGTGTCCCTTGAGAGACAAAATTCTTCTTCGCCCTCCGGCCCTCCATGTCCCATGGACTCGGGCTCAACTTGGCCCATTGAATCGGGCTCAGGTAGGCCCATAGACACGGACTCAGCAAGGCTCATATAAACTCGGACACAGCTAAGCACATCGACTTAGGCTCAGGGTAGCCCATAGACTTGGGCTCATCTTGGCCCATAGAATCGGGCTCAGGTAGGCCCATAGACACGGACTCAGCTAGGCTCATGTAGATTCGGACTCAGCTAGGCACATCGACTCACGCTCTGGTTGGCCCATAGAATCGGGTTCAGGTAGGCCCGTAGACTCGGACTCAGCTAGGCACGTAGACTCGGAATCAGCTTGGCACATAGACTCAGGCTCAGATAGGCACATCGACTCAGCTTCATCACTGAGTGATTTATTCGGTGTTGTACCTTCTTTTGAGATTTTTGTGCTGAACTTGAATGGCCAAGTTGTAAACCCGTGGCATACTGTTAGTTAGGTCAAGAATCTCAATTCTGTGACCATTCTCTGGCTGGTAAGGTTTGACCATTTATTTGACTTCTATTGACCTTTTGTAAAAAAATTTAGCCCTCATGTCCCTCACAAATATCCTGGAATTTTTTGCCAGAGGCCAAAATCCAAGATGGCTGGCGGCACCATCTGGAAAAATTAAGTTTTGAACCAGAGCACCTAGAATCGTGTAGAAAGACACCTTTTTGGGTAAGTCGACCAAGAGGATTCCGAATCTGACATTAATTTGACGTTATGACATCATTTTGACCCAGAAATCCAAGATGGCCACCATCCGGTAGAGCGAAAAAGTAACTTTTGAGTGGGAGCACCGAGAATCATGAATTAACACATTATTTCTGCTAAATCTATAATGGTCATGGAATTGAGGTCCTGCTTAGTGAATTGTTATTTTTTTGTTTGTGTGTGTGTAATTTCATATCACACACATATTCTTCATATACTTATTTCTGTCTTTCCAGGGAATGTACGAGCGTACGAGACGGCACTGAGAAGCACAGTATTGAGAAGATAGCTGTCAAGACAATGTCCACCATTCTGTGTGTCCTTCAGTGTGGCGGGCTTTGCAATGAAGCCACCGATGCCATTGTCTCCGTTGAGAGTTGGGAAAATCTCAAGAAAAAGGCACTGCTATGGAGTGGTCTTGACAAGTTTGGAGACGTCTACGCAACGGTCGATTGGGATAATGGTCCCGGCGTACAATGCATCCATAAATCATGTAAGTTGACCATATGGAATGCCAAGAAACTGGAACAGGCCAACACAAGACATAAAAAACGAGAGGTCGAGGAATGCCAATCTCAGTCTTCGTCGATGTCTGAAGCTTTCCCCTCAGCTGCCGCTCCACCTGCCAAGCGGCTGCGGTCGAGTGTAGAAGGACTGATACATGAAAAAAACAAAATGTGTGTGGTGCTGTAAACCGGAGTCGGCCAAGCACCCTGAATCAAAGGTGGGGGGTGTGGGAGCATGTGCCAGAACAGCGCGTTGCTGCGTCCACTTTCCGCCGGTACTCCAGGGGCCTCCGTCTGGCCATCCCCCAGGCAGATGCCAGGCCCATCCCCATCTCCTTGAGATGATGGTCAACCTGCTGCAACCATGAGGCACGTGGTCGGCCCACTGGCCTCCTCCACTCATGAGACTCCCTCGCTGTGAGAATCTGGTGAGCAGGATCAGCATCAGGAAAACGAGCCACATGTCCATACAGCCGCAACTGACGCTCACGGACTATGCAGGTAACAAATCTCATCCGAGTCTCTCTCAGCAACCGCTCGTTGGACACAAAATCCGACCAGCGATAGCCAAGGATTCTCCGAAGAGACCTGGTACCAAAGGAATTAAGTTTCCGTCTCAGATCCTTGGTCAGAGTCCAAGTCTCGCATCCATAGAGCAAGACTGGAAGTACCAAGGACCTGAAGACTCGGACTTTCATCCTCCTGCACAGGTACCGGCAGCGCCACACCCCATGATCCAGTGAATCCATGACTCCCCAGGCCCGACCCAGACGTCTATTGACCTCTGACTCGCAGCCAGCAGAGACATGAATATCACTGCCAAGGTAAGTGAATCTCTCCACGACCTCAACATCCTCACCACAAACAGACACAGACAGGACAGCAGCATCCAAGATGTCACCGAAAGCCTGGATCTTAGTTTTGACCCAAGAAACCCATAATCCCAACGGCTCTGACTCCTCACTCAGCACCTGGAGGGCCCCCAAAAGGATATCTAAAGTCTCTGCAAAGATGACTGCATCATCTGCAAAATCAAGGTTCGAGATCTTGACATTCTCAAATGATGCACCGCAGTTTGATCGCTCCAACATCCTCCCTAAAATCCAGTCTATACAAGTGCTGAAAAGTGTAGGGGCCAGTACACACCCCTGACGAACTCCAGTAACAACTGGAAATAAGTCAGAGATGGAACCACCACACTTCACAGGACTCTCAATACCAGAGTAGAGTTCAGACATCGGATCGATCAGTTTTGGTGGCACCCCACGAAGACCAAGAATCCTCCAGAGGACATCCCGATTCACTGAATCGAACGCTTTACAGAGATCAACATAGGCTGCAAGCAGCCCCAGCCGAAACTCTCGTCTGCGTTTGGTGAGGACATGAAGAGCAAGGATACGGTCAGTCGTTGACCTCTTTGGTGTAAAGCCTGACTGCTCTGGATGCTGGTGCTCAAGCAGATGGTGGCGAACCCTATCACGAATTATTCGAGCAAAGACCTTGCCTGGCACAGAGAGCAGCATCACCCCTTGGTAGTTGTTGCAGTCTTGGCGATCACCCTTCCCTTTCCAGTGAGGGACAACAAGGCCCCTCTTCCAATCAGTTGGGATGATGCCTGTGTTCCAGGCAGAGCACAAAACTGCATGCAACAACATGAGTGCAGCATTTCCACCAGCCTTGAGAAGTTCAGCATGGATGCCACAGATCCCTGGAGCTTTTCCCCATTTCAACTGGTTCACCGCAGCCCGTGTTTCCACAAGCGAAGGTGGACCACAGTTGATTCGAGGGTCAGCAACAGGGATTGTAACACCCTTGACGTCCAACTCGACAGCTGGGGGATCAGCCTGGTACAACCGCTCAAAGTAACCGGCCCAGCGGGCCTTCACTTCAGACTCCTCTGTCAAGAGCCTACCACTCTCTGCTCGAACTGCAGTGCTCCGAGGGATGGGCTTGGATGAACGTAATGTGCGAATTCCCCTGTAAGCGGGACGAGAATCACCTGTCCACAGGTGATGCTCTACCCCTCACAGATTCCTCGCACATAGGCCTCCTTGGCACCCTCAGTGCACATACAGTTTTACGCCTCAGCTCCCTGAACAGCTCAGCTCTGCCATTCACCCTGGCCCTGCGACTCTGGTCAATGGTATCCAGTGTCCCTTGAGAGACAAAATTCTTCTTTGGCCTGCGGTGAGTTCCAAGACATCCACCGGCAACATCAAGGACGGTGGTCTTGAAGGCACTCCACAACTCTTCAGTACCCCCCAAAGCACCCAGACCCCCCAAGTGTCCACTCAGCCTGTTCGCAAACTCCTCAGCTACTCTCTCATCCCTGAGCTTGCCAACATACAGCCTAGGCTGGGGTGGTACCATTCTCCAGGATTTAAGGTACAGCTTTAGAGTTGCTACAACAAGCCTCTGGTCAGTATTGAGGAACTGAGCACTCCGGTAGACCCTGCAGTTCTGGATCATCCTCCAACGACCGTCAATGAGGACATGGTCAATCTCCTTTGCCACACCGCCAGCGTTGGAATACCAAGTCCAGTGATGAGCTTGTGGGCGTGGAAACCATGAACCAGCCACCCTAAGTCCATGACTTCTTGCAAAGTCAAGGAACTTAGTGTTATTCTGGTTCATAGTTCCTGACCCATGGGGACCAACACACACCTCATAACCATCCCTATCAGTTCCAGTCGATGCATTGAAATCCCCCAAGACTAGAAGTGTATCTCGTCTGGGGCACTGATCAACCACAGACTCGAGCGTAGCGTAGAATGCATCCTTCACGGTGAGATCACTCGCCTCAGTCGGAGCATAAACAGAGACCAGGGAAATGACACCTAAGGAGTGACGAATCCTTTATCTCATAATACGCTCGTTGACTGGTGTTACCTCAATTATCATTGGGGTCAGCTTATTGGACACAGCTACACCAACCCCTTGGGTATGGTAACAATCAGAGCGACCAGACCAATAGTAGGTGTAACCACCCACCATTATCTCGCCGCAATCCGGACTCCGAACCTCAGAGAGAGCTGCAATCCCGATGTCCAAACGCTTGAGCTCAGATGATAACAGAGACAGGTGATCATCCTCTCTTAGGGATAGGACATTCCAGGCACCCACCCGAAGGGACCGCCTCAGGTTAACCCAAGGAGACCGCCGTCTGGTGGACGACACCTCAGCACCACTCCGACACACTCTCCCGCAATCTGACCCAGGGATGTTACCCCGTGGTTTCCCTCCTATCATCAAAGATTGGGGGTCCCGAAGGCTTTGCCCCAATCCCGTCATCCGGTGAGCTGCCCTGCGAAGGGAAGCTGCACAGGAGGTACTCCCACGGAGTGGGTTTTCAGATTTTTTTGCGTTTTTGTGTTTTGCGGAATGAAGGGTTTTACGGTGGCTGGAGTGCAAATCCTGCCACCAACCTCCTAATAAAAAAGTAACCCAACTGCAGGAGGACGTCCGCAGACATAGTTGGGCACTAGATATGGATGGCCGTTGGCTCACAAGGAGCTCCTCTGCCCTTTGACAGGTTTTGTTTTTAATCCTGCTGGGTGTCCATATCAAACACCCTCCTCACCAGGAAACCTGGTGGGGGAGACGGTTTAGTCGCCAACAACCCGACCATGGAACAGGTTAGTACAGGTTTACATGGTACCTGTAGCAGGTCACAGATCTAACCTGACCTGAATCAAAGCTGTCCCTGATATCATACGCTCATGCATGGGCAGCTTTCAGGAGCCACACTGTGGCCCTCGAAGATCAGAAAATGTGAGACACAATCAACTGTGTGATCGATTACGCAGCTGATGACCCCTAGGCGATTGAGATCAGATATCACAACAAATGCTGGTTGAAATATCTGCGTAGTTACCAGAAAATGAGTGAAGATGACAAACTCCCACACATACACAATGTCAATCTCCTTGAGGCTCAGACTATCTTCGTTGACCACATCAGAACAGTTATCTTTGATGAACATGAGCTCAGGTCACTGCGGAGCCTCCTCAAAGACGACAGCTCTATCATATCTCGGTATGGCTTCCCAACATCCGGCGTCAAGTCATTCTTCATCAAAGATATCCTGACCCGGGAGTTTCAGGGCAAGATCGGCTTCCACTCCCGCCCTCAGAGGAACCAGAGTGACCTCGTCGATGACACGTCTGGGGGTGGTTCACATGTCGAAGCAGCACTCTCCGCCATCGATGTCAGCAGTGAGCAACTGGTTCGCAACGTGGCTGAGCGGTTAAAGGATCACGTCAAGTCAATCAAACTCAACCCGTGGCTGCCGAGAGGTGAGGAGCTAGAAGAGGAGGAAGAGCTCCACCCATGGAGAGTGGGCTTGGGTGGATTATCGGGGGTAGAAAAGATCGAGGATTTGGATGGGGGAAGATAAGAGGTAGTGGTGAACAGCTGTTTTGAAAGCCTGGAGGGAAGAATGGGAAAGAATAGAGTGAGGAAGTTTATTCCAAAGGCAGGAAAAAAGAGGAATGAAAGAGTGAAGGTGAGCAGTGATTCGTGATTTTGGTAGTTTTACCAGAAGGGGGTTGTTGGCGGACCTTGAGCGCCCTGTGGAAATATGGTGGGGACAAATCGCAGAGAGAGCAGGGGGGCAAGGCTGGAGAGGAGTCGGTAGAAGACAAAAAGACCACCGACCAACCTGCGGTGATTGAGTGAGAGGCCCAAAGACTCAGCTTCATTACGGGAGATGCCGATGATCTTAAATGCCCTGGTTTCGACAGCGTGAAGTCGAGAAAGGTGGGAGGCAGGAGCACCAGCCCAAAGGGGAGAGCAGTACTCCATCAGGCTACAGACAAAAGCTTTGTAAGTGGTCAGGAGCTCAAGAGGGCCGAGGAAGGACTTAGCACGACGGAGGATTCCCAGTCGGCGACTGGCTTTTGAGGCGAGGTTGGAAATGTGACTTTCCCAGGAAAGGTCATGGCAGATAGTGAGACCTAGAAGCTTGAAAGAAAAGACTTCTTCCAGAGGAATGTTGAGAAAGTGGATGGGGGGGTTTTGTAAACGGTCCTTTCGAAGAGACATAGTGAGAGTGTGAGATTTGTCTGGATTGAAAGACATGTTCCACGTGTTGGACCAGTTTGTGATTTTATCCAGATCTGCAGTGAGCGAAGAAGCTGCTGCTTGCCGGTCTGAGGGATGACAGATGGTACGGCAGAGGGTGGAGTCGTCGACAAAGAGAAATAGAGGATTTTCCAGAGATTCCGAGAGATCATTGATGAAAACCAGAAAAAGAACAGGGCCCAGAACGCTACCTTGAGGAACTCCAGCCTGCACAGGAAGAGGAGATGAAAGAACTCCATTTAGGGCCACACGTTGACTGCGACAGGAGAGGAAGTCTGCGAGCCATGAGTGGAGATGGCCTTGAATACCATGGGAAGAGAGTTTGGTGAGTAGTGCAGGGTGCCAGACTGTGTCAAAAGCACGTGATATGTCCAGGGATACGGCTCGGATTTCCTGTCTGGCATTGAGGACCTCCATCCATTGATGGGAGAGCAGAAGCAGCATATCCAGGGTGGAGTGACCTGGTCTGAAACCAAATTGATGATTGGAAATCAAGCCATTGGAGAAGAGGAAGGATTTCATGTCTGAAGCGATGATAGATTCCATCACCTTGCTGATGATTGGGAGAAGGCTGATTGGTCTGTAGTTACAGGGATCTGTTTTTGCACCTTTTTTATGCAGGGCAGTGATGTTAGCAGATTTCCAAGCAGATGGCAGATGACCTTGGGAAAATGAGAGGGTGAATAGAACAGAGAGTGGGTGAGCAAGAGCAGAAGAGCAGGCTTTGAGGACACGTGGGCTGATGCCGTCTGGACCGGTTGCAGAATCTGACTCGAGGTTTGAAAGCAAGCTCTCCACCTTGTCAGGAGAAAAGGATACAGAGTCCAGGGACAGTTGGGTGCGACTGGGTAAAGTGGGTAGAGATAGTGATGGGTTTAGGACACAAGATTTAGCTGCAAACACCGAGTTTAGACATTCAGCTTTATCACGTGTGGAATCAGCAGTGCGGCCATTTGAGGTAAGGGAGGGGATGGAGGGGAACAAACACCAGAAACAGATTTGATTAAACGCCACCAGGATTTTGAGGAGGGAGAGAGGTTTGAGAGTTCAGACTTGAGATGAGAAAGATGTTGTTTTCTGGCTCTCCTGACGGTAGATACACACTTGTTCCGAGCTTTGTGGAAAGAACTGAGATTGCCCTCAGTTGGGTTTGCTTTCCATGAGGCAAAGGCAAGTTGTTTCAGGACAACTGCCTCGCCACAAGCTTCAGTAAACCATGGGCGGGAGGAAGGGTAAGACAAATGAACACGAGAGGGGATAAATTTGTGCATGAGGGAGAGCAAGTTTCTTTGAAAGAATTCCCAGGATGAGTTGATGTTTGAGAAAGTAGTGATAGGAGACCAGTCTGTAAGTTTGATGGCTGCTCGGAGACCCTGCCAGTCGGCTTGAGTGAAATGCCAGACTCGACGGCGGTGAGGTGGTTCTCTGATAACAGCCAGAGAGATGTCCACTTTAATAAGGACGTGGCCAGAAGAACCAATTGGAGCGAAGGAAGAGCAGCAGATATTGTCAGGGAAATATGTCAAAATCAGATCCAGAAGAGATGGAGTACCATTGGTTGAGATCCGGGTCGGGAAGTTGATCGATTGAGTCAGTCCCAATGAGTCGCAGAAAGCTTTTGCTGAGGTGCCATGGCAGGTGAGAGAGGTACCCACACCTAGCCAACTGGCGTGATGACAATTGAAGTCACCACATAAGAGGAAGAGAGAGTTTGGATGAGAAGATAGAAGATGGTCCATGTTTTCGGATAGTGAGGTGTAGATGGAGTCATCACTGTTCGGTGGACGGTACAGTACACATATAAACATGAGGTGGGAGTGGAGGGGAATCAGAAGCCAGAGGTATTCCTGGGGGTGTGAGGGAGTGAGAGCAGTGCATGGAGAGTGAGGAATAGAAGCTCTCGCCTCTCCTGGTCCAGCTGCTATCTGCTTTGCAGGGGAAGAAGGGGGTAGATCTGTCTCCCAGCACATTCTCTCTCGCCTCCCTCATCACACAGCACATCACAAAGCGACCCACCACTACCGCCATCAATGCCACCGGCACCCTTCACGGGATGACTCACAGCAAGGAGCTCCCGACGCATCTACCTGCACCAGGGCCAGCTGAAGAGAGAGAGAGGACGATGATGGTAAGGAGGGGGATGAGGAGGCAGATGATGATGTACAGAGGAGGAGGGGGGATTCATCGGAATCTGATGATTCAGAATCTAGTGAGGCAGAATGCTCTGATTCGGACTGATAATATCTCTCAAGGTCATTTTGATTCATCAGTTACAATGTCATAACAATGTGAAGTATTAGTCCATGGGCCATGGGGTTTATCGGTATCGAATTAGTGGCAATTGTTTATGATGTTTTTCAGTTGGGAACATGTCTCAGGCATCATTTAAGCTTGGGTAGCCCTCACAATATGGTAGCTTAATAGTGGTTACCCTCGATAGTCTGTTTTTTAGGTAGTATGTGATGAAAATTGAAATTTCATTAAAATTTATCAAAATATTGACCACAATGACCAAAACTTGCTTTCAATATGTATCAAATAAATTAACAATGATTTGTAAATACAAAAAATATTTTTAAAATTGATTGATTTTAAGATTTTTCTATTTTTAACACAAAATTAGCAAAAAAAAATAGCCTCACATTTGATTTTGCGTATGGACGTTTTATTCAATATTCATAAAACGAATGGAGATAAAGCTGTGCTTTATGCCTGAAAAACATCCCCAATCATTGCTAGTAACTGGTAATGCATCAGAAATTCATAAACATATTTGGCTTTTTTAATATTTTACATTTAGCTACCCTACCCCCCTAAATTAGAGAAATATGCTTTTTTCATCTATTTGCTTAATGATGTACCATACAACTTGACATGGCATATTAGATTACTGGTTATCACTCTTGTCTATTTGTTAACATCACTAGGAATTGAATAGGTTACCAAACACTTTGGAGCACTACAAACACTATAAACTAAGGCACTTTAGAAAGTCAATCATCCTCCTCATATTCCTCATCCATTTCCTCATGGAAGTCTGGTCCTTCGTCATTTTCCTCATCATCTTGTAGTCTGTTTTCACAGGTTTGTAACTTGCACATCAAAGTGCACTTCAGCCCATTTCCTATGCATGAGCAATGTGGAGCTTTGCAAACTCTACGACAGTTACAACTCAGTAGATGAAGAACTGTCTGTAGAGCAAGCAATCCAGTCATCCACTTGACACCTAGGGCACTGTTGTCTTCTGGAGTCCAGCCATGTCCAACTGGATCAGCAGTATAAATCTCTTGCTCTAAGCTACGTCTCCAAATGGCTGCCTGGTAGTTAGCACGGAGAGTGTGTTGATACAGTGTATCATGACATGGAGGCAGTTGTGAAGAGTCCCCTTCCCCTTTTCGAGTGCAGAACATCAGATAGCGACATTCATTGATATCACAACAGCTTAGCAGTTGTGGCAGATATATTCTGCAAGTGAAGGCTTCTCTTTCCCCTAGTTACAGCATGAATGAGGTCCTGCCCAAAGGACTTGATTTGCCTGTTATCTGAAACTGTTAGGTTTTCATCGCCACATGTTCCTGCTATTACTGTGCGATAAAAATGAATTACAGATGTAGACAAGAATGCATCTGCATATTTCAATTCATCTAGCTGTGGGGGCCATATTTCTGTATGATTATGGGCCAAAATATCAGCACAAAGTATCAATGCTGCTTTTGTCAATATTGTCCTATTGTCAGATTCATTTGACTTCAGGATGCTTAGTTCTTGCTGTAAATTCAGAATGTCAAGAACTAATTTATCTTGAGAGATACTATTTGGATAAATTACAAGCCGACATTTCTCATCACTAATAATGTTCACAGAATCCTGAAATTCTTCTTAAAACTTGCGGCGTAGGTTCTTCCTAGTTGAATCTGAGACCTGTGTACAACCCAACTCTTTCATGAGGTCCAGTAGCATGGTCCGGATATCATTAAATATTATAGCACGGGGGTTCACAAATAAATTGCACCGGATATAATGACATACATACTGGAAGGCTTTGTCCTCAATTTTACAGTTCTCATTTTCAGATGGACTGTCAGTAGTTGAACATTTTTTCACATAATCTTCTTTGGTATATGCTCTGTAACATGACCTGTGAAAATGAGCCTCTGCAGCTACTGCTTCTCTACTAAGTTAGGCAACTACTCTGTCATCTAATTTACTAACAGCAACTTCACGAAGTTTGGCATCTGCTCCAGAAGTTACGCATTTCTGCAAGACTTCACGGGTCTTGGACCCAGATATATACTTGCTCTGTTTCTGACACAGGATACACTTCTGTTCATATACCCTGGAAGTACTGGGTTGTTCTCTAATAGATCTTCTAACAGTTGCAATTTCATCGAGCTTGTCAATGGGCGATTCCTTCCGCTCTATAGCCTCCAACTGTTTCTTCATTGTAAAGAGTTTTTGGCATTTTGCATGGTATGTTAATTGTGTAAGTTCATTTCCATTCAATTGTTTAGCAATATCCAGAAGGGGCTGATGATTTCGTATCTTTGCAGCCCGCAGTAATGTTTGCCAGGAGTCATTATCCTTCAGTTGAACGAGAGGTGCTGTAATGTCTTCATTAGTACTGTGCACTATACAAACACAATCCTCATGGTCAACTCGAGGTCGTTTGGCAGGATGGTCAGTGGACATCGCTGTTGGGCCCTATCTGGTACACCTGAAACAAAGTAGCGTATGGCCATATCCATCACCACAAAAGTAAAGCAAAGCAAAGAAATCATGCATTTATGTTCCCTAATGACTAGTAGATAAATATAAATGTGATATAAGTATATCCTACCAAGGTATTTAATGATTTGCATTCATCAGTAGTAACAAATATAAAAATGTGTTATTTTTCAATTATGGGGGTAGGGGTAACTGAATGTTAAATTTTTCAAATTCATACATATTTTTTAGGTAAATAATACTTATCCAGTTATTGGCAGTGATTGGGGATGTTTTGGGCATATAAAGCATTCTCTTAAATACAATAGTCTTTGACATATAGAATAAAGTGTCAGCCACAGAATTCCATATTGAGGAATATTAGGGACTTAAATTCTCATAATATAATTTATTTATCAATATATACCCACATCATTGACAATCTTTGTATTTACATCAAACCAACCAATTACCTGTAACAAAATAAAAATATATTTGATCATTTTAAAAAACATTTTGCATGTCCTGAAGCTGAAATTCAATTTTCCTAATTTTTTCCTGATTAAAAACAGAAAATCAAGGGTAACTACTGCTAAGCTACCATATTACGAGGGCTACCCAGGCTTAAATGATGCCTGAGACATGTACCCAACTGAAAAACATCATAAACGAGAGGTGGAGCACTTTGTAGATTGCAAAACCTCCGCCGTCAATGCTGCTGGGTCACTTAAGTGAACCTGATATCCTATTCATTGTAGGTCAAAACGGATCAGACTCTACTGAACCACGATTGAATAAACTAAACTAGATCGATGCGCATGTAGAAATGCCAAATAAAAAAAATCTAAATTTTTTGAAAAAAAAGTTACAAAATTTCTAATTTTTTTTCTCTAACAATTTTTTGGGGCGGGGGGGGGGGGGGTTGGAAATCACTTAAAACATGTAGAAATGCAAAAAAAATTCAAATATTTTTCAAATGAAATCGAAATTTTTTTGAAAAAAGTTGCAAAATTTTTTTTTTTGGTTGGAAATCACTTAAAACATGTAGAAATGCAAAAACAAAAATTCAAATATTTTTTCAAAATGGCCGCCATAGCGGCCATATTGGACTTTGGATCAAGTCCAAAATCTCATGGCATGATACCTAATCGCCCCACCAAGTTTCGTCGAAATCCGTCCAGGAGTTTTTCCGTAATACTGCTCACAAACAAACAAACGAACAGACAGGGGTGAAAACAGTAACCTCTGTCCATCTTCGATGGCAGAGGTTAACAATTGCCACTAATCCGATATCGATTCATGAAAATTAGGGCCTTGGCCCATGGACTATATGACACGAAAGCATAATTGGTGACTTCTAAATATGTTTTTTTTTTAATGTTTGTTCTAAAATGTGCTTCATTTGTGTTGTGGTGTCATTTGTCTACAGAAAATGGGCATAAAGTACCATTTTCAGGGTAAAATGATTTTGTATTGACATGTTTGAAGTAGTTTCATTTGCAAACTGTTCAAGTTACAGCTGTTAAAAAGAGCTTATTTTGAAGTGTAATGAGTTTACTTGTCCTGCATTCATCAAATATATATATATATATATATATATATATATATATATATATATATATATATATATATATATATATATATACATATATTATTCATCAGTTTACTTTACTGCAAGAGATCCTTATGGAGGTAGTTGCTTTAAGTACAAAAGTTTAAGTGCTTTAAGTACGTTTTCACTCTACTGGATGGCGGCCATCTTGGATATCTGGGTCAAAATGATGTCATAACGTCAAACTTATGTCAGATTCGGAATCCTCGTGGTCGACTTACCCGAAAAAGTGTCTTTGTACATGATTCCAGTTGCTCTGGTTCAAAACGTAATTTTTCAAGATAGCGCTGACAGCCATCTTGGATTTGGGCCTCTGGCAAAAAATGCCGGGATTTTTGGGAGGGACATGATGGTTAAATTGTTTTTTTAATAAAAGGTCAATAGAAGTCAAATCAATCGTTAAGCCTTACTAGCCAGAGAATGGTCACGGAATTGAGGTTCTTAAGCTAACTAATAGGTTGATGAATGACTTGGCGGCCCTCGAGCAACACCACATCCTTCCGAATGGAGGAACGTGATTCCTGGCAGTCGTAGAACAGATTCAGTCTTGGGTCAGAGTTGTAAACCAGCGTTAAGTAGTCTAGCTCAACATATCTGAACCTCATTCGATATAATCGGGTCGAGGGGACTTGGCGTGGGACTGCATGCTCACATCGCGTGTATGAACCTCGGATTAAACCCGAGTTAAACCAGAGTTAAACCCCAGTTAAACCTGAGTTAAACCCCAGTTAAATCAGAGTTAAACCCCAGTTAAACCCGAGTTAAACCCGAGTTAAACCCCAGTTAAACCCCATTTAAACCCGAGTTAAACCCCAGTTATACCAGATTTAAACCCCAGTTAAACCCGAGTTAAACCCGAGTTAAACCAGAGTTGAACCCCAGCTAAACCAGAGTTAAACCACAGTTAAACCCTAGTTAAACCCGAGTACGCATTAATTGTGTGAAATTTCCTTGCTGTGCATGATTGATTTCAGGTTTATCGTTTGTTTCAGCAGTTCTCGTGGTTCCTTCCCCGTTTCATTCACGCACAAAAGATCGAGGCTCATGGAAGAGCGAGTAGTGGGTGAAAAGACAATGAACGAACATTGGGGTCACGTACCCGGGGGTGAGGGGGTCAATCTGGGTTGCAGCACTTGACTCGATTAACTGCAATCGATCGAAACCGACCGTGGGACGTTTAAAACCACTAATTATATAATGCTAGCAGACGAGACATCCGGCTTTAACGCCCATCTGAGGGGATGATTCACTTTGTGATGTAACGTCCTGATATGATCCAGTGGTTGGGAATCGAATCCACACAAGAAAGGAAGTTTGGTGTAAGACCGGGGTGGTTGTTGTTTGCATTTTCTGCCGTGCTGGTACAGGTTGTCTGTTCTCTTTCTCACCCACAGAGCGGAACTGGTTTACTCGATTCGCTTGGATTGTTGTGCTGAAGGGACAAGAAGAGGGCATGAGAGCACGTGATCACGTGATTGTTTCGTGTCCGTGCATTGGTCACTTGATAAGAAGGGCGCGGCTACTGGCAGTCCGCGCGCACGCTCGTGTCGAATGCAAGTGAGTGAAGGTTCTCTCCGAGACGTGAACACGATTCCCCTCAAGGTTTGCGCTTCTCTGGTGTTCGTAATACGAGATGAGATGAGTGTGGCGGGAGTGAAACGATCGTAAAATATCCTTTTCGCATCCGTCACTCTCGCTCAGCTTGTCCAATCGCTTTTCGTCACCGGATCATTTTTCTTACCTCACGGGCGTGTCAACTCGCTCGCAGCCTCCTTCACTCGCAGCCTCCCTCACTCGCAGCCTCCTTCACTCGCAGCCTCCCTCACTCGCAGCCTCCTTCGCTCGCAGCCTCCTTCGCTCGCAGCCTCCTTCGCTCGCAGCCTCCTTCGCTCGCAGCCTCCCTCGCTCGCAGCCTCCCTCGCTCGCATCCTCACTTAATTCACTCGAAACTTCTTTCGTCCCTTCACTTGCTCCCTCTCATTTTTCAGCACATGTTCCTCTCATCTTCATGACTGCGAGCGTGGTACGTGTGTTTATATCTGTCGGTAATGGTGAGGTATGTGTGTTTATATCTGTCGGTAATGGTGAGGTATGTGTGTTTATATCTGTAGGTAATGGGGAGGTATGTGTGTTTATATCTGTAGGTAATGGGGAGGTATGTGTGTTTATATCTGTCGGTAATGGTGAGGTATGTGTGTTTATATCTGTCGGTAATGGTGAGGTATGTGTGTTTATATCTGTCGGTAATGGTGAGGTATGTGTGTTTATATCTGTCGGTAATGGTGAGGTATGTGTGTTTATATCTGTCGGTAATGGGGAGGTATGTGTGTTTATATCTGTAGGTAATGGGGAGGTATGTGTGTTTATATCTGTAGGTAATGGTGAGGTATGCGTGTTTATATCTGTCGGTAATGGTGAGGTATGTGTGTTTATATCTGTCGGTAATAGTGAGGTATGTGTGTTTATATCTGTCGGTAATAGTGAGGTATGTGTGTTTATATCTGTCGGTAATGGTGAGGTATGTGTGTTTATATCTGTAGGTAATGGTGAGGTATGTGTGTTTATATCTGTAGGTAATGGGGAGGTATGTGTGTTTATATCTGTAGGTAATGGGGAGGTATGTGTGTTTATATCTGTAGGTAATGGGGAGGTATGTGTGTTTATATCTGTCGGTAATGGTGAGGTATGTGTTTATATCTGTCGGTAATGGTGAGGTATGTGTGTTTATATCTGTCGGTAATGGTGAGGTATGTGTGTTTATATCTGTAGGTAATGGTGAGGTATGTGTGTTTATATCTGTCGGTAATGGTGAGGTATGTGTGTTTATATCTGTCGGTAATGGTGAGGTATGTGTGTTTATATCTGTCGGTAATGGTGAGGTATGTGTGTTTATATCTGTCGGTAATGGTGAGGTATGTGTGTTTATATCTGTCGGTAATGGTGAGGTATGCGTGTTTATATCTTTAGGTAATGGTGAGGTATGTGTTTATATCTGTAGGTAATGGTGAGGTATGTGTGTTTATATCTGTCGGTAATGGTGAGGTATGTGTGTTTATATCTGTAGGTAATGGGGAAGTATGTGTGTTTATATGGGGAGGTATGTGTGTTTATATCTGTAGGTAATGGTGAGGTATGTGTGTTTATATCTGTCAGTAATGGTGAGGTATGTGTGTTTATATCTGTCGGTAATGGTGAGGTATGTGTTTATATCTGTAGGTAATGGTGAGGTATGTGTGTTTATATCTGTCGGTAATGGTGAGGTATGTGTGTTTATATCTGTAGGTAATGGGGAAGTATGTGTGTTTATATCTGTGAGGTATGTGTGTTTATATCTGTAGGTAATGGTGAGGTATGCGTGTTTATATCTGTAGGTAATGGTGAGGTATGAGTGTTTATATCTGTCAGTAATGGTGAGGTATGTGTTTATATGGGGAGGTATGTGTGTTTATATCTGTAGGTAATGGTGAGGTATGTGTGTTTATATCTGTCGGTAATGGTGAGGTATGTGTGTTTATATCTGTAGGTAATGGAGAGGTATGTGTGTTTTATATGGGGAGGTATGTGTGTTTATATCTGTAGGTAATGGAGAGGTATGTGTGTTTATATGTGTCGGTATTGGGGAGGTATGTGTGTTTATATGTGGCGGTATTGGGGAGGTATGTGTGTTTATATGTGTCGGTATTGGGGAGGTATCTGTGTTTATATGTGTCGGTATTGTGGAGGTATGTGTGTTTGTATGTGTCGGTATTGGGGAGGTATGTGTTTATATCTGTAGATAATGGAGAGGTATGTGTGTTTGTATGTGTCGGTATTGGGGAGGTATGTGTGTTTATATCTGTAGATAATGGAGAGGTATGTGTTTATATGTGTCGGTATTGGGGAGGTATGTGTGTTTGTATGTGTCGGTATTGGGGAGGTATGTGTGTTTATATCTGTCGGTATTGGGGAGGTATGTGTGTTTATATGTGTTGGTATTGGGGAGGTATGTGTGTTTATATCTGTAGATAATGGAGAGGTATGTGTGTTTATATCTGTAGGTAATGGAGAGGTATGTGTGTTTATATGTGTTGGTATTGGGGAGGTATGTGTGGTTATATGTGTTGGTATTGGGGAGGTATGTGTGTTTATATCTGTCGGTATTGGGGAGGTATGTGTGTTTATATCTGTCGGTAATGGTGAGGTATGTGTGTTTATATGTGCCGGTATTGGGGAGGTATGTGTGTTTATATCTGTCGGTAATGGTGAGGTATGTGTGTTTATACGTGTCGGTATTGGGGAGGTATGTGTTTTTATACGTGTCGGTATTGGGGAGGTATGTGTGTTTATATCTGTAGGTAATGGAGAGGTATGTGTGTCGGTATTGGGGAGGTATGTGTGTTTATATGTGTCGGTATTGGGGAGGTATGTGTGTTTGTATGTGTGTTTATATGTGTCGGTATTGGGGAGGTATGTGTGTTTATATGTGTCGGTATTGGGGAGGTATGTGTGTTTATATCTGTAGATATTGGGGAGGTATGTGTGTTTGTATGTGTCGGTATTGGGGAGGTATGTGTGTTTATATGTGTCGGTATTGGGGAGGTATGTGTGTTTGTATGTGTCGGTATTGGGGAGGTATGTGTGTTTTTGTATGTGTGTTTATATGTGTCGGTATTGGGGAGGTATGTGTGTTTATATCTGTCGGTATTGGGGAGGTATGTGTGTTTATATCTGTCGGTATTGGGGAGGTATGTGTGTTTATATCTGTCGGTATTGGGGAGGTATGTGTGTTTATATGTGTCGGTATTGGGGAGGTATGTGTGTTTGTATGTGTGTTTATATGTGTCGGTATGGGGGAGGTATGTGTGTTTGTATGTGTGTTTATATGTGTCGGTATTGGGGAGGTATGTGTGTTTGTATGTGTTTATATGTGTCGGTATTGGGGAGGTATGTGTGTTTGTATGTGTGTTTATATGTGTTTGTATTGGGGAGGTATGTGTGTTTATATCTGTCGGTAATGGTGAGGTATGTGTGTTTATATCTGTCGGTAATGGTGAGGTATGTGTGTTTATATCTGTCGGTAATGGTGAGGTATGTGTGTTTATATGTGTCGGTATTGGGGAGGTATGTTTGTTTATCTCTCGTTAGTAAGTTTTTATCTTGCAGTACTTGCAATCTTCATTGTTAAGTGAATGACACTAATAGTTTGAGGTTTTTATTCGTTATTTACAGTGAAACGGTTTCCACTCGTGAAAAACAGGTTCAGATTAACCCCACAAATATCTCACCTTCACCGTTGGTGTGGAAATTTCTTGCTCTCAGGCAGTGCTCAGGTTTCACAGTCGTCATGGTTACATAAATTTGTTGTCATCCATTCCCTTTTTCCTACCCCCCTCAGTTTGTTCCACCACAAGTGCTTTGTTGTGGTGTAACAAGTCAATGCTCCTGGTGGTCGTTCCACCACCTTCTATGTTTTACCACCTGTTGATCGTTCACCTTCTAAGAGCTCTTTTTCCCCACTTTCCTGAGCATTTTATGAATTATAATTCCCATAAACAGCACAGATGGTGATCAATAACCCAAACATGAACGTTTTCTCGGGTGGTGCTGCCCCCACAACCACTGATTGAATAAATGGTGATGTGCTTGTGCTGTGTAGTGTTGTTGCTCGCTGGCCTTCTGTTCTAACTGAAACCCGCTAATGGGTGTTCAATGTTTCCTTTCATGCTCATCTGACCTGACGGTGCAAAGGTGTCACACTTACTTTGGAGTTGTCTCACCTGGATTTGACTCTCGTCCAAGTTTCGCCGTCAGCGCATTAATTCGTACAACACACCGTCCGTGTAGTTAAGCCAGGTGTCCAATCTGCTAGCGTTAGTCGGTCGATGTTAAAGATGCCACGATTCGTGAAGAGTGGGTGACCTGATTGCCTGCTGGGATGGCAACTTAGGTAAACCATCCATTGCAATCCTCGTCGTCGGGCTGCACCTGCGGCATTGAACCCACCTTAAGGCCCAGTCAAACCTTGACGTTTTAGCCAGCAATGGCAACGTATTAAAATGTATGTAAAACGCTGGCTTACGTTGAACTTTTGATGTTTTTTTTAAAGATTCGGACGTATTCATAACGACTTGGTCTTATGCATAACATATTAGTAACGGACACAGAATGTTTCGTTGTGTTATAGATAACTTATACCAACGAATGCTGAACCTGTTGTCGGCCTTCACAACCTATGCCCAACGATAGTCTAACTTATGCATAGCACGCTGCACACATCGCCGACGATGACATGGCATTTAGTCAGGTCAGGTTCGATCTGTGACCTGCTACAGGTACCATGTAAACCTGTACTAACCTGTTCCATGGTCGGGTTGTCGGCGACTAAACCGTCTCCCCCACCAGGTTTTCTGGTGAGGAGGGTGTTTGGATATGGACACCCAGCAGGATTAAAAACAAAACCTGTCAAAGGGCGGAGGAGCTCCTTGTGAGCCAACGGCCATCCATATCTAGTGCCCAACTGTGTCTGCGGACGTCCTCCTGCAGTTGGGTTACTTCTTATTAGGAGGTTGGTGGCAGGATTTGCACTCCAGCCACCGTAAAACGCTTCATTCCGCAAAACGCAAAAACGCAAAAAAATCTGAAAACCCACTCCGTGGGAGTACCTCCTGTGCAGCTTCCCTTCGCAGGGCAGCTCACCGGATGATGGGATTGGGGCAAAGCCTTCGGGACCCCCAATCTTTGATAGGAGGGAAACCACGGGGTAACATCCCCTGGGTCAGATTGCGGGAGAGTGTGTCGGAGTGGTGCTGAGGTGTCGTCCACCAGACGGCGGTCTCCTTGGGTTAACCTGAGGCGGTCCCTTCGGGTGGGTGCCTGGAATGTCCTATCCCTAAGAGAGGATGATCACCTGTCTCTGTTATCATCTGAGCTCAAGCGTTTGGACATCGGGATTGCAGCTCTCTCTGAGGTTCGGAGACCGGATTGCGGCGAGATAATGGTGGGTGGTTACACCTACTATTGGTCTGAGTCGCTCTGATGGTTACCATACCCAAGGAGTTGCTGTAGCTGTGTCCAATAAGCTGACCCCAATGATAATTGAGGTAACACCGGTCAACGAGCGTATTATGAGATTAAGGATTCGTCACTCCTTAGGTGTCATTTCCCTGGTCTCTATTTACGCTCCGACTGAGGCGAGTGATCTCACCGTGAAGGATGCATTCTACGCCACACTCGAGTCTGTGGTTGATCAGTGCCCCAGACGAGATACACTTCTAGTCTTGGGGGATTTCAATGCATCGACTGGAACTGATAGGGATGGTTATGAGGTGTGTGTTGGTCCCCATGGGTCAGGAACTATGAACCAGAATAGTACTAAGTTCCTTGACTTTGCAAGAAGTCATGGACTTAGGGTGGCTGGTTCATGGTTTCAGCGCCCGCAAGCTCATCGCTGGACTTGGTATTCCAACGCTGGCGGTGTGGCAAAGGAGATTGACCATGTCCTCATTGACGGTCGCTGGAGGATGATCCAGAACTGCAGGGTCTACCGGAGTGCTCAGTTCCTCAATACTGACCACAGGCTTGTTGTAGCAACTCTAAAGCTGCACCTTAAATCCTGGAGAATGGTACCATCCCAGCCTAGGCTGGATGTTTGCCAAGCTCAGGGATGAGAGAGTAGCTGAGGAGTTTGCGAACAGGCTGAGTGGACACTTGGGGGTCTGGGTGCTTTGGGGGGTCCTGAAGAGTTGTGGAACACCTTCAAGACCACCGTCCTTGATGTTGCCGGTGGATGCCTTGGAGTTCACCGCAGGGCAAAGAAGAATTTTGTCTCTCAAGGGACACTGGATACCATTGACCAGAGTCGCAGGGCCAGGCTGAATGGCAGAGCCGAGCTGTTCAGGGAGCTGAGGCGTAAAACTGTACGTGCACTGAGGGTGGACAAGGAGGCCTATGTGCGAGGAATCTGTGAGGGGGTAGAGCATCACCTGTGGACAGGTGATTCTCGTCCCGCTTACAGGGGAATTCGCGCATGCGTTCATCCAAGCCCATCCCTCGGAGCACTGCAGTTCGAGCAGAGAGTGGTAGGCTCTTGACAGAGGAGTCTGAAGTGAAGGCCCGCTGGGCCGGTTACTTCGAGCGGTTGTACCAGGCTGATCCCCCAGCTGTCGAGTTGGACGTCAAGGGTGTTACAATCCCTGTTGCTGACCCTCGAATCAACTGTGGTCCACCATCGCTTGTGGAAACACGGGCTGCGGTGAACCAGTTGAAACGGGGCAAAGCTCCAGGGATCTGTGGCATCCATGCCGAACTTCTCAAGGCTGGTGGAAATGCTGCACTCGCGTCGTTGCATGCAGTTTTGTGCTCTGCCTGGAACACAGGCATCATCCCAACTGACTGGAAGAGGGGCCTTGTTGTCCCTCTCTGGAAAAGGGAAGGGTGATCGCCAAGACTGCAACAACTACCGAGGGGTGACGCTGCTCTCAGTGCCGGGCAAGGTCTTTGCTCGGATAATTCTTGATAGGGTTCGCCACCATCTGCTTGAGCACCAGCGTCCAGAGCAGTCAGGCTTTACACCAAAGAGGTCAACGATTGACCGTATCCTTGCACTTCGTGTACTCACCGAACGCAGACGAGAGTTTCGGCAGGGGCTGCTTGCAGCCTATGTTGATCTCTGTAAAGCGTTCGATTCAGTGAATCGGGATGTCCTCTGGAGGATTCTTGGTCTTCGTGGGGTGCCACCGAAACTGATCGATCTGATGTCTGAACTCTACTCTGGTACTGAGAGTGCTGTGAAGTGTGGTGGTACCGCCTCTGACTTATTTCCAGTTGTTACTGGAGTTCGGTCAGGGATGTGTACTTGCCCCCACACTTTTCAGCACTTGTATGGACTGGATTTTTGGGAGGATGTCGGAGAGATCAAGTTGCGGTGCATCGTTTGGCAATGTCAAGATCTCGGACCTTGATTTTGCAGATGATGCAGTCATCTTTGCGGAGACTTTAGACATCCTCTTGGGGGCCCTCGAGGTACTGAATGAGGAGTCGGAGCCGTTGGGATTACGGATTTCTTGGGTCAAAACAAAGATCCAGGCTTTCGGTGACATCTTGGATGCTGCTGTCCTGTCTGTGTCTGTTTGTGGTGAGGATGTTGAGGTCGTGGATAGATTCACTTACCTTGGCAGTGATATTCATGTCTCCGCAGGTTGTGAGCCGGAGGTCAATAGACGTCTGGGTCGGGCCTGGGGAGTCATGGATTCACTGGATCATGGGGTGTGGCGTTGCCGGTACCTGTGCGGGAGGACGAAAGTCCGAGTCTTCAGGTCCTTGGTACTTCCAGTCTTGCTCTATGGGTGGGAGACTTGGACTTTGACCAAGGATCTGAGACGGAGACTTAATTCCTTTGGTACCAGGTCTCTTCGAAGAATCCTTGGCTATCGCTGGTCGGATTTTGTGTCCAACGAGCGGTTGCTGAGAGAGACTCGGATGAGATTTGTTACCTGCATAGTCCGTGAGCGTCAGCTGCGGCTGTATGGACATGTGGCTCGTTTTCCTGACGCTGATCCTGCTCACCAGATTCTCTCAGCGAGGGAGTCTCATGAGTGGAGGAGGCCAGTGGGCCGACCACGTGCCTCATGGTTACAGCAGGTTGACCATCATCTCAAGAAGATGGGGATGGGCCTGGCATCTGCCTGGGGGATGGCCAGACGGAGGCCCCTGGAGTACCGGCGGAAAGTGGACGCAGCGACGCGCTGTTCTGGCACATGCTCCCATACCTGACCTGACCTGACATGGCATAGGTTATGAAAAGGCTGCCGCACAACGATTCAAATCATAACCGCCACAGAAACGGAAGTGTCAACATCGCAGTCACACCTTGGCGATCTTGCCAGCGTATGCCGACCTCTGAAAAATGCGTCTAAAACGCTGGCGCACGTCGAATACGGTATGGGTAAGTTTGGTATCCGTGAATAGAACGCTAAAGTACGCTATCATACGTCGTATTAAGTGGAGTACGTCTTGTAATTTTAAACATGTTGAAATTTTTACGACGTACTTGCCGTATGACACACGCTCCGCATGCGATGGGAATAAGTTGTACGCACGATATGCGATCGTTGACACAAATCGACACATGTTACTTGAAAGGTACTCATAAGTCGAAACATGTCAAGGTAATGGTTAGCGTCAGTGTTCCAGACTCCCGGTTTTTTTTTTCTTCGGTATGACGGAGTTCAGTGTACAGTGCGGTTATGATTTAAATCGTTGAGCGGCAGCCAATTAATTACATTATATTTTAACCGCACTAGAAATTGAAGTGTCAAAATCACCATCATACTGAAGGAAGGAAGAAAAAAAAAAACAAAAAAAAAAAACAAAAACAGGGAGTCTGGAACACTGACGCTAACCATTACCTTCATGTGTTTCGACTTATGAGCACCTTACAAGTAACGTGTGTCGATGTGTGTCACCGATCGCGTAACGTGAGTACAACACGTTACTCATAGGTTAGAAATAACTTTCGGGTATGCTAAACATTACCTCGACGTGTTTCGACTTGTGAATAACTCACAAGTAACGTGTGTCAACGATCGTGTGACGTGCCTACAACTTATGGCCAGCGTTATGCGGAACGTGTGAGTCATACGCTGGCATAAGTCTTAAAATTTCAAGCATGGAAAATTTGAGGACAACCGAAAAGTACAACGTTTAAAGCCAGCGTATAACGACGTATGGCAGTGTTTTTCAGCGTGCTCTCAATGTTATCAAAACTTACCCATAACGTATTCGACGTGTACCAGCGTTTTACACAAATTTTCCAAAAATCGGCATAAGCTGGCTAAAACGTCAAGGTGTGACTGGGCCTTTAGGGCCAGAGAGACACAGACCCATGGAGACCCTTCTTATGAATGTTAACTTTTCATGGGGTTGTGCTGCATTTCTTCATGAAGAGTAGGCAAGCTATCGCTGGCACCATGGCCGAATGACAAAAATTCCTGCCCTAATTTTATTCGAATGTCAGGCCTGGCCAGCCAGTTTGTGAAACATTTGGGCCAAGCTTCCTCCGGCCAACCCGAGAAGAACGTGCGAATAAATATGGCCGTCGAAGAAGAAGAAAATTGAGGCGTGCTGTGTGCTGTATTGTCTACTCTACTCTCGATTGCATTTGTCTGCGGATGTTTGCCACCCATTAGGGGGATTCGATATAAACTTAGCCCAAACAGAAAAACAGTTGAACTCTCCCTTGTATGGTGTCCAGTAGGATATATAAATAATTATAATGCTTTAGTTTGAAATACTGTATACGTTGCTTTCCCTCCTTCGTCTTTGTTCTCTTCAAGGAACCCACTATGAGAGACTCGATGAGGGAGGAATCCATGAGGACCTCCGAGAATGTGAACTGTAAGACCTTTTCTTTATCTATCTATCTATCTATTTATATCTATATTTATTGTTCTAAGCCTGCCTGCCCATCAGCTTATGGCGGTGGTTGTGTTTTCATTGTGTAACAAGGTGAATGGCAGTTATGTTTTCACCCTTGTTTGTCTGTTTGTGAGCAGGATATCTCAAGAAGTTTTGGTCAACAGGTTTTGTGTATGACAAGGACGAATTGATTAGACTTTGGTGAAAATGCAGATCTGGGTCTGAGAATTTTTGAAGTAATTATTCGCCACCAAGTGTGATCTTTATAATATTCTGATTATGATGTATCATACTCTGTTACAGAGTGTCAGTCCTGACAAAGCAGTTTCTTGGCAAAGGTTATGCTGGGTGGTTTGCCATTACTTTCCCGGGAGTAGTCGGAGCAGGAATTTGGAACTTGTTCAGAGTGCCAGCGATAGCTCTCCTACTCTTCGTGAAGGACACCATGGGATCTTTAACGTCCACCAACGAATGCTGGCAGATGGGACACCAAGTTTAGCGTCCATCTAAGGGACGGCACGCACAACATTTATGAATCGCCCAGCCTGTGAAACATGGACGACAGTTTATAGCTGGGTCAGGATGTGAGCATGTGTACTTCAGGTATAGGTCATAATGCCAGCCCCCTTTGATAATGTTGTGTACACAATAATAATAATAATAATAATTAATTATTAGAACTGCCACTTTATAACTGCTGGCAGTAATGAACGGGTACCAAGGCACCCTGCTTTGATACAACATGGGATTGATGAGTTACAGACCTAGTAACAGGCCACGTTCCATCTCTTTATTATGTATGCAGGTGACCCTTTTTCCTGACAACATTGTCGGTATCAATTCAATTGGTGTTTAAATAACCTGAACATGAAGTAAGAAATATTCACACCATGGATCCACAGAGTAAACCAGGACTCAGAGTAAACAATTGATACCATCAGTGGTATCAATTGAATTGATACTCTTCTACCCTCAAACCCATCCAGGCAGAACTCAAGTGAGCCCAATTAAAAAAAAAAAATTCTCAGATTAAAACAATGAAATCATTCTAGTTGCTGCACCGTGTGGCCGATCAGGTTGAAATTTGAAATGCACGTTCCACATCCCAACTAGATCATAATTATGAAGTTTTACATTGATTGATGAAACAGTTCCAGAGAAAACATGAGTTTCATCTTTTCCTTCAATCCTATGTGGCCGATTGGGTTGAAATTTAAAATGTACGTTTCCCTTCTCCACTAGACAATAATTATGAAGTTTCACTTTGATTGATGAAGCGGTTCCAGAAAAAACATTGTTCAATATTTTTCTTCAATCCAATATGGCTGCCAAACCACATGACCAATCAATTATTGTGACTCAAACCACAAGTGAACTACAAGTCTTCAAGCTCCACTTCCCAACTCTAAGGCATCACTCGCCTCCTCACTCCAAGCCTTCAAACCCATTTTCACAACTCCTCCACCCCCTTCCTCAACAAAGTCCTTAACCAGCTTCCAACTCTGCCATCCTTGCTCTCCACACACCCCCCCTTTGAACCCCAAGTTCTCACCCTTCCCCATTAAGGGGGGGGGGTCTACTATGAAGGGGTATCCTTGGTTCCCCTTGGACTTACCATGCCTGAGGCCGTCGAGCACAAATGACAGTGTTGTGGTGGGAATGCCAATTAGTCAACCACCTGGTCCAGTGTCCTCTGCATAATTTCCATTCAACTGGAATCACGCGGTCTCCTGATAAGGGGACGCGCCCTCGGCTCTTCACTAAGCTTATCTGAATGAGATCTTAACTGGGGTGGCCGAGCAACCACGAGTGCATTTCGGACTTGGATGAAAGCCAATTAATGAGGGAATTTTAACTTCCCAGACGAACCTATGTGCGAACAGTGCTGGACCAATGGGGAAAAGACGAACACAGACAGATTGGAAATGAGGCTCAACAAAAGTGGATTTATTATTTACAGGACAGTGTAAAATGTGCAGAATTTTAATGCACAAGCAAGCATTCAAAAAGGGGAAATGCAGTAAGAAATGTACACAAGGATAATAGTCACAAGCAAGGAAGAATGTAAACGAGTACAGGAAAGAAAATGGACAAGAAGCAGAACTTAACTCTATGCCTTACTTATACACAAGACATGGGTACCCAATCAGACCAATGTGGAAAGAGAAGATGAGAATAAAAAGAGGAGAGAAAGCATGAGGTTTATCTCCCCCTCTGCTCACCGGGCGGGGCAGTAGTGTGTCCGTGACCCAAACGCTAAAGGGAGTGGTCAAAAGGAGGAATACTGATGGTGTCTAAAGGTGCTTTATCGTGGAGGTGCGGTGGGTGCTCATGGTGCATGTGGTGCAAGAGAAAACTGTGAAACTGCATATCAGTGGTGGTACCCTAAAAAGGGCAGTTAGTTCCAGCGAAGGCCTTCTCGAGCTCCAGCTCCGGCTAACGGCTCCGGCTTACCAGTGAGTCCGACCCGCCAATGTGAGCACCACCGTTCGAGCCCCGATCATTCTCTCACAAAGCCCCACAAAGCAAGCACAGGATAAGCACTGTAGCCTACACCAACATAGGACCAAATCCAAGAACATTGCAGAGAACCAAACAGCGGTCCTCTGTCCTTTTTATAATCATTCAGCGAGGGCAGGGCCTAAAGGTGCACCAAAACGGCCTCTTGTGATAATCTCAGCTGCCGATTGGCGCATCACCACTTTAGCCCCCCTTCCCCTCATGCCAGACCTCCAATGATTTCTGCCCAGTTGGTCGCTCAACCATGGCACGCGATTAGTCCTTCCGTGATTAACGTAGGTGGGTGCTCAGGACGCGTTACAGGTGTGGGGGCAAACGCTGGTAGCTCGTAATTGCTTGTAGGGGAGAACGGAGCAATTATTTAGCCAATTAGCACTTGTTGTCCTGAAGTTTGGATAAAGGCCGTCGAATGGAGGCACTTGCCGCTGTCGCAGTTTCCTGCGCTACCTCCCCCGTGCTTCCAAGCCACGGTCGCATTTGTGGCGGGGGCGGGGGCAGGGGGGGGTATGTTGTGTTGATGATTTGATGAAGATTGAGAAAGGTGGGTGGTTTGTGTGTGGTAGAGGTGACATGGTTAGCAGCCAGCGAGTTGAGGTTTTTGGTACTTGGTGTGATAAATGGCATGTATAATGTCTTGATGCAATGTAAATTAACATGTGTAAATAAAAATGTGCACTGATAAATGATGAGGTTTATGTTCTTATTGTGCTGTCTGAAGGAAGAGTATGGGGAGGTTGAGTCAATGGGGCAGTTTGATCTTGGCGCGAGATATTCAAATTAGCCAGCGCCCGCACCATGAAACTCGTAGGTGATTTACAATAATTACCCCCTGAGGGTTATATTGTTACGAATTTGGAAGTTTACTGCACACAACATTCAGGTCCTCTCGCTGAGTTATATTGGTATGTGTTTTATAGAAAGTTTCCTTTTCCTTGTCTAAGGCCTTAGTTATTTTTTTATAACTTGGTTTACGCAGTTTTCAGCTAAAATGTAGGGTTGGTAGGTCGAAATATAAATATAATTTCAATTTTTAGAAATTATATATTTTAATGATTTTTTTTTCGGACGTTCCATGGAAAAGACGAGGGTAGGTGGGGGAAAAATAAATATAAATCCCGGACCAGGAGGATCTAAGAAAACATTGAAGTTGGAAGACCATTCAAATGCAGGATGCTCATGTTCACTGTATCATCTGATGTGAAAAACAATAAAGAAGGATTAAAACTTGTTTTTACAATATAGTCTGGCATGTTTTTCTTATAGAAACCTGTTGGATCATCAGACAAATGGAAACAATGATGAGGAAATTACTGTCCAAGTCGTAGATGTGTGCGTGCACACCAGTGCATAGTGCTGGATATGATAAAAAAAGGTGTCTACTCGGAGTCAACACGCTCAAAACGGTCAATCAGAGCCATAACCAGCTCCTACTTTTCAGCGGGCATCTGATCATACCGTCTCCCATCCCCATGAGCACATCAAAGGCTGATTTCTGGTCCGTTGAAGGCAGAATATCAGCATCTCGCAGGGAAACTTTGACACACTTTGCAGCGAAATCTTTCAATACGAACAGCGGTGTACAACTTTCGACGGAAACAAAATCGGCACGATCGAGAGTAGCCTGCGAATCCATCATTGCTGCTGCACTGAATTGATGCAATCGCTCGGCCAGAATATTCGTCATCAAGATGTTGCGTGATTAAATCACCAATACAGTCACTCGAATTTATACCGCTGACATACTTCTTAACAATCACTTTCGCCCCAGAAACCACAGTCAATCTGAATCACGCTGGCCACTGCTCAGGCGCCATGACCAAAGACGACTGCACAGTAGAACTGCGTAGTTTGGTTAAAGGTGACTCGGCATTTTGGTGTGCGCGCACAAAATTATATTTTGAAAATAAATGCCGACGTTTACATTTCGGGTTTTGAAACTTTTACACCTTCGGTGGAAAATGTATAAATATAAAAGGCTAAAAATGTGTTTTATATTTCATTTCGGCAAATATACCGTAGGCGGCTCCATAAACCAAGTTATAAAATAACTAAGGCCTAATGGGTAAATTTATGTTCATGTGCTGTGAGTTACTTTTGATAGTAAGGATTTCCTTTTATTTTGTAACACCATCAACAACGACAGCAAAGGATTACTACAGCTCTGCAGAGAACAACGACATCCCTCTGCTCCCAGATTCTCCGCGCGCTCAGTGGGGGAGGGGTCATGCCCCCACCCACCGATGCGCTGGGCAGCGGGCCAAGTGGGGGAGGCGTCGAGCCCCGCCGGAGCGCATAAAAGGGGAGTCAGTAAAACGGGACATTCAGTCTGTCTGGCTGGTCTTGGTTGATGTCTTCGTCTTTGTCCTCTCCTCGCGTATGAGGAGCCTGAGAAGCTGGTCTTGGTCGTCGTCGTCGTCTTCCTCCTTCTCCGCCGCACGATCGAGCGCTCGAGAGACACCTTCCCCCCCCGCAAGAACCGCAAGGGTCGCTCGCCGGTGTCCGGGTTCGGCTTGCCTCTCGCTGGTCCCCGGGTCGATACGAGGTGGACAGGTCCAAGACAGACCCTGGTCTTCAGCCCGACTGTCCTCCGGGCTGGAGGTCTGAATAAAGACCATTCGGTCCGATTCTTTGGGTGTGTGTGCGTGTGTGTGTTCGTGGGCCCGTCTATTAAGTCGTGAACTGTATCTGCTCTTGTTGTACATACCTTGCATACCTCCATTTATTAATACTAGCCGAAACCCCGTCACAGACGGATGAGCCCAATATAACAACCAGTGGCGGCTCTTGAAGAGCCGGATCCCAGTCGATGTATTCCATGGCCTTACCTAATGAGGCCTACAAAACGTCCTTGTACACGACATTTTTGGTGTACACTACTCCTTTTTAATTTTTGGACTCCGGTTTTCACTGTCGGTCGCACAAATTATGACCACACAAATATGACACTGAATTTTTTGGGACTCAAAATAGTTACATAGGACATAGATCACACAGATAGGTACCAAATATGAAGTCTCTAACGTGAGACCTTAACCCGGTAGGGACTTCGATGACGGGGCTGTGACGTTTCATGATGGAGTAAAGTATTCATCTGCTAAGGATTTTTTGGACGAAAAGTGTTTATTCTGCTTCAGAGTTGAAGGTTGACTATTGCCACTATGTGCGATGCACTCTTACAGGTACGAAGTTTCTTTCAGTCCAGGTCACAGTACCGAGAAAAACCTGACGCGACCGCCAGCAGGAGCACAAAATTGGTCCTTCAGTATTAATATATAGATTCGGTTTAGCTCTGCCCTTATGTGCTCCCCTCATCCCCAATTGTGAATAAATACCCCGATTGTTAAATGTTTCAGCTCCTTCGTGTCTATTCTTTCATTGGCTTCACGTGCTGCGTGTTGGAAAATTAGCCAGGCCGTTGCCGTTGTAACGGGATATTTGGGACCTACGTATCTCTGCGATCAAACCGCTCGGATCGTACACAGAACGGGTACGCTAAGCGGTTTGTTCTGTACGGGAGCTGTCGAGGATGAATTTCCCCTGTAGGTTGGACCACGTGTGTATTTAGGTAAATTGAAATTGGCAATCGACCCTACCCCACGTGGTCTGTCTATTAGCGAACTTCGGTCCGAAAGGGACCCGTACTTTTCCGAAAAGGTACGATCTAAATTCCGAGTGATCGGTCGACCTGACTCCACAGCTCCATCTCGCGGCCGTGCTCGCGGCCGACGCCTGGCCCCGCAACAATATATGGGGAGAAAAGAGGAAAAACCTATCTCACCCTTTACTAATGCATTTGATCACATTCAACCCACGACACAAGGGGAAGTGATTATTCTGAACCTGCACCATGGAAATTACGAAACTGAGGGACCTGTATGTTGTGTGCAATTGCCTTTGGGGCCGGTTCCTCAAACCACAACAGTATCAATATAATCACTTGAGGTTTCATAGAGCTAGCTATATCGATTTTCTCGGAATCATTTTCTCAACATTTGCCCGAATAAAAAAAGAGCAATACCCCAGGATACTCACCTGGTAGAATAATGCTGAGGAGGAAGTCAACGTGGCACGGAATTAGCAAAATGAATCGATATTATGGCAAATACCTATTTTAGGGCGCAACCCCCACCCCTCCCCACCATCAATCCCTTTCGATCCTGATGTTTTTTCAAAATTATTTATTTTAATTTTTTTTCAATATAGCATGAACAAATATTTTGGTGCATCATGGGTAATGAAGGTTGTGGTCAAGTTTCATTGAAATTGTGTATGTAGTTTTGGAGAAGAGAACAAAAGCACATTTTGGTGGGCACCCCCCCCCATAACTCCCTCCGAAGACCCTCTCCGACCCCCAATTTTTTTCATTTTTATTTATTAAATGCCATGAACAAACTTTGTTCCATACAGGGTGATGAAGGTTGTGGTCAAGTTTCATCAAAATCGTATGTTTAGTTTCAGACAAGAAGTTGCAAGTACAGTAGACTAGGCGTAAGTCGGCAGCGTGTAACTCGTCACTTCGCCTAAGTCGGCAGCGTCAAAAAGTCCCGAATTTATCTCATGTTAAATCCCTATGAATAAAGGGTCATCCCTCTCTAAGTCGTCACTTCGTCCAAGTCATCAGATGTTGTCCGTTCCCACGTAATGGAAACTCAAGTAAATTACCACTCCTAACTCGTCACACGGAACTGCTGCCTCGTGAGAATCCCGATTTCATGGAATCGTGATGCTCGCTCATTGGTTTACACCGCCAGTGATAGGCTACTTATAACTGCGTACACACGTTGATCGCACTGCAGGCAGGACAATGGCGACTAAGCGTAAGCTTACAACTAAAACCTACCAAGAAAAATACGACATTATCCAGTTTTGCGAGGCAAACCCACTGATGAAGAAAACAGCCATAGCTGAGAAGTTGGACATCAAACGGCAGACATTGAACGATATCTTGAAGAATAAGGGCACGATGTTTGGACAAGTGGAGAAGATCGCGAGGCCGGTGGTAAGTGTGAAACTCGTGAAATGTGTGTCCTTTGAAGATGTCGATGGCGCGCTCATCATCTGGTTTCGGCAAATGTCGGCTCAGCCAAATATTCGGTTGGACGGTGAAATGTTGCTGCTGAAGGTACGTAAATTTGCTGCGGACCTCGGGCATGATGATGCCGAGACCTTGCCGATGCACTGGATAGACAGGTTCAAAGTGAGGTGGGGAATCGGCAAGGTCAAGAAGTGCGGCGAATCAGGCAGCGTGGATTCGGCAGTGGTGCACGACTGGAAGGATGGCAAATTGAAAGACATCTTGGAAAGGTATCGGCCTCGGGACGTGTACAATGCCGATGAGACTGGGCTTTTCTGGCAGATGCTGGCAGAAAAGTCTCTGGGGTTCGTTGGTCAATCCCATCATGGTGATAAGCAGGCGAAGTTGTTGTCTTACAGTTCATTATCTTTACTTTTGATAAACTGATTCATTAATTCCATCTTTGCTTGATCACTTTCCAACTCACCAATGAACCCCCACCTATGCCCCGAGGATTGTGTTTTCCTTTTGGTACAATAGCCGGCTCTCACACATACGTGTCCAGGCCACGCGCGACTTCATCCTTCACCCCACAGTCATCATGAATGTTCGCATACGCATAAGTCGTCACATTTCTAAGTCGTCACTTTTTTCTCGGTCCCGATGGTGACGACGTACGCCTAGTCTACTGTATTTGTGGACGGACGGACAGACTGACTGACGCACGGATGACACACCAACCCATAAGCTCCCTGAACTACGTTCTAGGTAAGCTAATAAAAATGATATTTAGAAGAACAATAGGCTTCCAGTGGACAACCCACTGGAAGCCTAATAATAATGGAGAATGAGAACAATAATAAAGGTTCTAAAAATCATTGGAAGCCTTAATAATGTGTAAATTAAAGACTTTCACTCATTTGGAATTACATTTACTTCTTGTGCACCAGTCGGCTTTTCCTCGTATCATCACGAGGGTCATTTCCTGATGTGGACCCGATGGTTAGTTTGAAGCGATTTAAACCGTTTTATTTTTGCAATCGCGATGCTCGTTTTATTTTGTAATCTTGCGTTCTCTTTAACATATCCTGACATTTCCATGCAGTTTAATCGTGCCATGAGGAAGAAACCCAGATGCCCACCATACATTGTCAATGCTGGTGTCATTCATCTTTAGAGGGGCCTGATGAGCATTGCAATTCACACGCTCTGCACTTGCTGGGTGAATTCGTGACTGATTCAGTCGTCACATGTCATGTCATCACTCCAAGCCAAGTTTGCTCACCTGTGCCCGAAACGGTGTTTAGTGCAGTTGAGCAATGATAGGGATCAATGCAAATGCTCGAACATTGCAAAAGTATTGAAGGGATCCAGCTTGATTGTAAAATTAACCTCTAATCGCAGTAGGTCGTCGTGATGGAACTTGGAAAATAATTAACCATTGTACTTTGAGTTGTTGATCGCCACGGGGATTGAAAATGAACAATCTTTATGGCAAATTGTATTTTTATGATCTAAAATTTCATTGCTGAGGTCATTTTGTAATCTAATTCCTTATCCCTCCCACCCCTACCCTCCCATGAAAAGTCAGTTGAGACATCGTATCCCCCAAGGAGAAAGAGATTTGCCTCTTTTACGGCCTGTTATTATCAAGGTTAAAATCGTGTAATTGTACAAAGCCACTTCCTGAGAAGGCAGGTCAAACGTCCTGCATTCTGTTTTTTTTCATCACCAATCATTCATCACCAATGGCACATGCTGGCGACTTTCTGGTTTCATCCTTTCTCATTCCTCATTCCTTGTTCCAAGCTATCCCAGAGTAAATTTTTCTTATTACAGAGAGTTTAAACAGACTTTTTGACATTTATTTATGGAAAAAAAAATTAATACAGAAATCTAGGCTCTTGGAGCTAAATCGCAGAGGGCAGTTGCTTCACAGATTGACAGAGGATCAGATTTAGACAAAGACATGACACGTGAGTGGTGGGTGTAAGGCAGGAAGGTGGAAGGAAGGGAGGGAGGAGGACAGTGTGAGCAGGTATGGCGGAGAGTACAAGGTGGCAATGAGCAGCACTTGAAAGACTGACTGGAGGTTGGGGTATGAGATGATAGACACGGAGTCAATGATAAGCAAATGCAGAAATGGAGGTGGGAATTAAGCTTGGAATTTGGAGAGGGTAACCAGGTAACGAGGAAAGATTTCCTGGGTGTGCTGGGGAAGATGGGGGGGGGGGGGGTGAGGACCAAAGTGAGGAGATAGAAAACTAAGAATCCACAAACCTGTCTGATGGGTGATTTTTTGAGACTTTCCAAGACTCACTTTTCTCAATCCATATAACCATTTTTAACGCACGCACGCACGCACGCACGCACGCACGCACGCACGCATACACATACACATACACACCATTTTGGGTTGTGGTCCATGGTAATGACTTGGCAATATTATATACAGCACACAAGTTGAAATAAATTTAAACGAGAAAATGATGTGACACTCAATTGTACATTTAGTTTGTAGTGAGGTTTGGTTAAAGTTGAAAAGGAAATTTGGAGATGTTACTCTTACCTCCTGAGACATGTCAGTAAAACACCAAGAGCCTTGGGGCCCTGAGTGTGAGATACTGGTCAGTCCAGGGTGAGTGCATCAGAAAAGTATGAAGAACATTTATCTGTTTCAAGAATAAGGTTACTCCGAAAGTTGCCATGTGTGACATTAGCCTCAGGAGGGTGATCACAAGATGATGTCCTCAAGATAATCCTGTTGTTTCTGCTCACAGATAAAGGTCTGATTGCCATTTTGGGGTATTAACAGCTTGGAATGTAAGACTTAATGCTGGAGAGATGGCCCTGATCTCTTATTTGAGATTTGGTACACCAATCCATTGTTAGGTTAAAATAATCAACATGTCCATCGTATAATTCGAAGAAGAAGCCAAGCTGTTAAATGGAGACTCGAGGAGGAGATAATGAGGTCTGTAGCAATGATGGATTCAATCACTTTCCTTATGATTAGAAGGTTGACCGGTCTAAGTTGAGTGGATCAGACTTGGAACCCTTCTTGTGAACAGGAGTGACATTTGTAACTTTCCAAGATGAAGGCAGGATACCACTTGGAGAAGAGAGATTAGAGAATGGGGCCGAAGCACAGTTCTTGAGGACTACAGATTACGTTACGTTCCACCGTGCGTTAGTTCATTTACTAATGAGGGGATGTTTTGTGATCGTATAATAAATTGTAGTGCAGATTTGTTAAACAATATTTATATGTATCAACATTAGGAATTATACAAATTTTCTTGTGATTTTTGTTGCATTTGTATGCATTAAACGTAGTTGTTATTCCACTTGCTTTCTCGACTAACCTTGCTCGTTCATTTTAGAATAGTCATGTCTAGTTAAACACCAGGGGAAACATTTTTTTGGTTAATCGATTCATTATGTGACAATGCTTTCTTTTCTTGAGATAGAACATTCCCTTTACGCTGTGTTTATCACCACTCGCAACTTATGTTTTGTCGGCAAAGTGAGAATCTACCCTCAGGGACCCATCTCAAAAGATTGTGAATCACGATCGGTCATGTGGGGGCCCTTCGTTATCTCAGGGCCCCATGCAAATGCATGGCTTGTACGCCCCTTATGCTGCCTCTGGGTGGGAGAGAGGTTCACATGCTGCAGAGAGTAATCTGTGATTTGGGGAAGGGAGGGATTTGGTCCCTTTGC
>NC_140976.1:7089350-7141850 GCF_056783735.1 Eptatretus burgeri | reverse complement strand
ACAGGGTAAAATATTGCCTGACGAAGTGAAATCCGCCGTAACCGAATTTTACCGAAGTGATGAGGTCAGCCGAATAATGCTGGGAAAAAGGACTGTGTGGTGGTCAGGAATGAACATGAAAATGACCGTTTTTACAGCCATTTTTCCCTGCTGTGCAGGGGTTTGGCTTTTTCTTGAGGCAATGTTTTATGGCCAGATGCCCTTCCTGACGCCAACCCTGGTCGCCTCTTACGACACACAGGGATATGGTACACCTATTCTAACCGGGGCATACACCGGGACCAGTACACTGGCACTCATTTCGCCGACCTCGGAAGGATGACAGGCTGAGTCAACCCCCTGGTGTTAATTCAGCAGCCAACGGGGCTTGACCTCAGGACCCTTGGATCCCAAGCCGCCACCCTAACCACTAAGCCAACACCAGGCTTCAGGAATGAACATGGAAAAGACAAAATTCAAAAGTGCCTGGTACTAAACAATCTCAAGGGACTGTTTTAGAAATTCAAAGAGAAGAACCTTGGCTTGAAAGTTGGATTCGCGAAGTTCGCCATGCTCTGTCCCTCAGAGTGTGTCCTGGCCGGTTCAGGCGGTACACACAGTGCATGTGTATGTACGATCCATCAAAATGTGAAACTCATGATGTTTGGTTCCAAAATGCCTCAGATAGCCGAACTTCCTCGCCATTATCATGTGATAGCACCCATAGTTTGTAACCCAGCACAACCAGCATGGTATTTCAGAACTTGTGAAAGTTGCCCATCAATTGAAGACTTCAAAACTGAGATACTGAGTGCTTATGAACGAGAGGATATTGATGAAATTCAGTTTTAACGGTGGACATCCACCGACATATCTGAACTGAGCTCCATGGTCCTGCCTTTGGAAGAATTCATTCATCAATTCTGTGAACGCGCGGTAAAATTGGTGAGACACGACTTCATTGCCAAGGCCCAATCTCAGTTTCTGAAAAATAAGAAAGACGAAATTGGTGAAGGAGAATTTGTCATTATTGGAGACTTCTCAGAGAACTATTCGTTTGTCGTAAAGGATGCGGCCCAAGGATTCCATTGGAACTGCTCTCAAGCAACAATTCACCCCTGGGTTTACTATTTCAAATCGGACGATGGCAAATTAAACCATGATTCGTTCACGATTATATCAGAATGCAATACTCACGACGTTGTCTCAGTCCACCTCTTCCAAAGAATGCTCATTGAACACTTGAAATCTAGCTTTGGAAATGTAAAGAAACTTTACTATTTCTCAGATGGTTGCGCTGGCCAATATAAGAATTGCAAAGCCTTCATAAACCTATGTCGTCACAAATCGGAGTATGGTATTGATGCAGAATGGCATTTTTTGCCACAAGTCATGGCAAGGGCCCTTCAGATGGCGTGGGAGGTACAGTCAAATGAGAAGCAACATGTGAGAGCCTGCGTAGACCTTACGGCAGTCAAATTATTTCTCCAAAATATATTTTCGCCTTTGCTAAAAATGGTTTGAATGAAATTAAGTTCGGTTACGGGATCCAAGAGGCATATGACTAGAAAGAACGAAATCTGTAAGAAAGGTTAAAAACTGCCAAAACCATAGCTGGAACTCAAAAACTTCATGCTTTCATCCCTATTTCTTTAAACTGCTCTTCAAATACGCGAATTCAGCCTTAGCGAGGAACACTGTATCGAGTCAGCTATTTAAAAATCTACACCAACTTTTAACGAGAAACTCTCAGGTTATGTCACAGTGCACCCTGATGGAAAATGGTGGCTTGCCTGCATCATGGAAGCCTTTCAGGACACTCGCGAAGTGAAAGTGAATTTTCTTAATCCAAATGGGCCCGCAAATAGTTTATTTTTTCCTGACATTGAAGATCACTGCATTTTAGACATTTCTGATATACTTCTTTCTGAAGAACCAAAAACTGCTACAGGTAGAACCTACACAATCAGTAAAAAAGAAACACAGCTGTCAAATAAAACGATGATTGGCAAAAAATCTTGACGATAATATGCGAGGAAAAACTCTTACTCGTACTATTATCGCTTCCAGTTCCTGCATGTGCATGTGGAAAATTTATGTACAATATACTGATATATTGTATTGGTAATCTTGTGTTCAAATATTGTGCTATGTATTGTGGCGTATTGTGTGTCCAGCACCCGAGTCCCCGAACAATAAAACCATCATCACACTTGAACCCATTGAGATCCCATTTTCATTTATGCTGAGGTGTTGGAGTACATGAAGGGGTATTCTCACACGAAAAAATCGGGACCATCAGTTTGGCTGGGGAGTGAGGGCCCAAGGTCAAAGGGCGCCCCAAACTATGACTGAATTGCTGTTTCGGAGTGATTTTACTTCACGCGATTCGAAAGATCTCGCTTTTACGAGCATTTTGATACCAAGATCATCCAAATCGGACCACTACAACCTGCAATATGGCCACTGGAAGATTGTGGGTCAACCAGGGGTGCCCAAATTTGGGGGGGGGGGTCTAAAATGGGCCCTGATTGGCCCCCAGGTCTGAAAATTGACACATAATGTTTTCCCGTGGATACAAAAACTTGCACAAAAATAGAGTGAAATCTAAGACGATGTGTCAAAATTTTGCTGAAAATGTGTGCACTTGACATGGAACGCTCCACTAGGGAGTGTCTGTCCTGGGGGCCCAGCGACCAAGTTGTCTGTCAGTGCTCCTTTTGTACTCAGGGGACCTGGTACTACAATTCTGCGTTGGTTTTAGCCGTTCCGCTGTTTGGTTGAGCTAGCGCAACCAAAGGGTCCCGAATTGGGGAGTGTCTGTCCTGGGGGGCCCAGCGACAAAGTTGGCTGACAGTGCTCCTTTTGTACTCGGGGGACCCCTTACTAGCATTCTGCGTTGGTTTTAGCCATTCTGCTGTTCGGTTGAGCGAGCATGATTTTCACGGCATCTAATTGGCGTCAGTCACCAGTATTCCAGCGGCGAAATCGTCTGTCATTGTTTATACCGTGTTACAAGCTATATGAATAATATCAGAAACCCACTTGGGGCTGTTCCACTGCCAGGTTGAGCTAGCGCCGATTATGCGATACGGATATTGACCACAGAATGCCAACCCAGCAGCAGTGTCCCAGCAGACGCAGACTTCTGAGGTGAGAATATCATCTGGCATCTTACCATGAGGATGGCAATTGTTCCCCTCTTCGGTTGAGCTCAGCCCCGCGGGCTCCCGGTCTATCTAGCTCGCTGCTTGGTAACTGAACACTTGCCTGGACATCTCGACAGCATACATTACATTCAAAATGATGACAAAAGGATATATATATATATATATATATATATATATATATATATATATATATATATATATATATATATATATATATATATATATAAAATTCAAGAGAGGTCTGGATAGGAAGGATTTTGAAGGAATATTATTCACAAGTATTTTCATTGTCATGCAAAAGTACCTTGCTCAGTTTTCAACGGATTGTTTTAAGTTTTTAAAACGTACATAAACTCAGAGGTGGCGTTTAGTACGAAAATGTACATCTACTTTGTATATGTAATAAATATCTCTGTGGAATTTCCCCAGCCTCCCAACTAATTCATTACACACTCAGGTATTTCATGACCAAGCCCATTTTCGTGTGAATTAAATGTCCATCAGTTTGTTTAAAGGCTTCAAAAGTCAGGCGAAAACCAATTTTTTTTTTTTTTTTTTAAATGAAAGACCATGATTTGCTTTCCTCTGCGTTATGAGAAAGGATTTAATCCATTACAAAATATATAAAACATTAAGCATTTTGTTGTTTGTTTATTTATTTATTTTTAATGATCATCACATCATTTCGCAAATGTGGTAATCCACAGTGGATTGAACAAAAATGCTACAATCCGACACCGCAATCCTCTTGTGGATTAGCATCATGACATCTTTTGACGTTCTGTTACAATCCCACAAAAAAGTAAAATTTAAAAAAGATGTGATGCTAATTCATAAGAGGATTGTGATGTCATTCATACCTTGCTTGGTTATTTTTTATTTGAGATTTGATCTCTCTATTTTTACTTCTTTTTAAAAAAAATTTTATTTTATTTTATTGTATATAAAGATGAACCCTGTGGCTGACTGACTTTTGGGCCACCTAATTTAGGTAAAAAACCAAAAATTAATCAAAGATTTCAAATATTAATCATAAGTATTTTCAATGTAATGAAAACGTATGTTGTTCAGTTTTCAACGCATCGTTTTAAGTTTTTGAAATGTACATAAACTCAGAGGTGGCATTGAGGGTATGAAAAATATGAAGATAATCCTTTCTCATAATTTAGGAATGAAGATATTCCACTTTTTTTAGAACATTCTCCAACATGACTCATTCCTCTTGGAGTGAATGTATACTGGAGATATTTGACCAGCTGTTAACAGGATTTGGAGGATTATGAGAGTTGAGAGGATTAACTACAGGTGAGATTGAGGTTGGATGCTGACTCGGTGAAGGACTAGTACACATTGGTTGTGTGTTATGTGAAAGCACCCTGGGTTCCTATCAGTTGACTTTGCCTGACAGGTTGAGAATGCAATATTATGATTATGATGATGATGATGATTGTTGTTATTATATATATATTTTTAGAAACTGCATTGCCACTTTCCTCAGTGTCCCAGGGTCAGGATGTTGAAGGGATGAACTTGTGAAGGAGGGAAGGCAGTCTTTTGAAGAAATTCCAGGAGCCAATGAGAAAAAATGGACCAATCTGGGGACGATAAGGGGTCAAAGCAGCTAAGTGTGAGCCAAATTGTTTCACAAGTCGTGAAAAAAATCAATTTTCATGTACAGTGAAGTTGTTGCAGCATAAAAAAATCCAAGATTCACTGAACATTTTACAAAAAAAAAAGTTTATGAAAAGGATTGGTCATCACAAAATGTCATCATTTTCAAAATAGGGTAGGATTTTTTGATTTGGTCAGGCTGACATGCAAGTTTTCAGCTCAAACAACAGCAAAGTCAGCTCTAATGATTGGTCCAGGACAAAAACATTATAGTTTCGGGGTTTTATAGCTTGTACCATTGTTTCATAATGCTATGTGAACCATTGTTTAAAATGACTGTCACCTCATCGATGACTGTCATTCGAAGGGTCAAAAACCCAAAATTGTCCAGAAATGATAACCAGAATAAAATACTGCATCAATGCTATCAGTAAGCTTAGTAATATAATCAAAAGCATTTATTATGGAAAATAACATGAATTACACAGAAAAATCACTTTTCTGAAAATGTGACGGACCGGTGGAGAAATTTTCATCGGATGAAATTTTCACTAATAGGGGGAATAAGGGAATGATACTTGGTCAGATTAATCACTCCCATTGTATTTGAGTATATAACCAACAACAATTTAATTGCCATGTTATTAGTCTAAACTATTGACTGAAATGCAAAATGTGAAGGACCGGTGGAGATTTTCACTGGCCAAACCCAATTTGCGAGCCGAGTCATATCAGTTCCCTAATCCTGATGGTACCGAGCATGAAAGTTTACTATTACACGAAGAAACTTTCAAGCAATATCATTAGAAACAACATTTATTTTCTATCGGATTGGACTCAAGGGAATTTATAGGCACCAATAAGAGCCTTCGAGTGTGAAAATGGTCAATTTCGACGTTTTCCGTCAGTTCACATGGATATACCCTTTTTGAGCTGATCCAATTCTATTTTCAAATAATATTGGGGCTATTTGTCAGACTGGGAACCAAGACTAGCATAAACAATGGAAATAATTATGTCAGCCCTACAAGAAATATCATTAATTTACAAATGTGAAAATAAAAAACAGGCCCTTATTGACAACTTCATTACAAATTTCCCAGAGTGAGCACATGAAGGACTCGATATAGACCACGAAGACCATGTATGTATATATATATGTATATATGTATGTATATATATATATATATATATATATATATATATATATATATATATATATGTATATATGTATGTATATATATATATATATATATATATATATATATATATATATATATATATATATTTTAATAGATTTTCAAATGCTTGTTTAGAATATCTCGTCCAAAATTTTGTTTAGTAAACTATTTAGGCACACTGATCACTTTCTACAATGAGGGTTCCCTGAAACACCGTGGCTCACACTTCCCTGCATTGGGCCTAAGGGATTTCACACCAGAGGAATCTTCCTTGATGAACTGCCATGCTTGTTTGTTCCTTGGCAGCTCTCTGAAGACGATAATGAGACAAACTCTTTCACAATAGCATGAGGAGAGGAGGAGCAGGACAAGCTTGAGGGGAAGTTTGACATGACTAAATTGACATTTTGGCAGTTGAAATCTTAATTGATTAGACATTTAGAACTGGGGTGTGAGGATAGGGTCTGAACTCTGGGAAGCAGTCGGAAGACAGAGCCTCTTTTGATGTAGTTGTCAAAACTGGAGGTCGATCGGCCACACACAGAAACGAGAGGTTTTTTTGGGAGAGAGAGAGATGATGCCAGAAATGCTCTGAAAGGAAAGAATTTATCACCACCATCAGGATGAGAGATGGGGAGGAGTAGCCAGGCAGGACAGATTAGTCTTGATGATCCTGTGTGAGAGAGATTTGTCAGACAGATAATGTCAGGTGATGCAGAGGTGACCAATATAGCGAGATTTTCGATACTTGTTTGAAGCCCGATGAAGTTGGAGACCCATAGTTGGGGAGAGACGTGGGACCGAGACTGAGGCTATTGGTGCATTTGGGACGGGGAAGGAAGAGTGGGACAAATATGTCATAGGAGGGATATGAGAGTGGGAGGGAGGGTTGATAGTGGGCAAACGAGCAGGTTTTAACTTGTGGATGAGGGTGGTAACAGAGGGCAGAAATAGGCTTCACCTGGATGCAAGCATTTGTAACAACCATGTTTGCACTTTTGTTGTCCATGTTTGAGCTCGTTATCGCAAACATTGCGACCTGAGTTGGACAGTGAACAAGGAAATGCTGTTTAAAGCAAGGGAAGTAGAGGACAGGGAAATGGGAATGGGAAACTCAAATATGGAGCAGAGCCTTTCAAATTGCACAGCGAAGTATGTGAATAATGAGACTGAATTAATAAATAAGGGTCAATTCGAGGACAAAAAGTGTTTTTGCAGTTTTTTTTTTTCTCTCAAATTTATTTAATTAATTTGTCTGAGGAGAGGAATTAGAGGGAGGAAGATGAGCAGAGCATGGAGATCAGGTGGAAAGTTCCAGACCACGTGGAACTCAAACGATTAACACAACAGAATACCTGTGTACAAAGTAGAAAGGGATGTAGGGTGCAATGATTAACACAAAGGGCACCGCCAAAGTTTTAAAAGAACATTTACAAAATGGCAAGTAAAGGTAAATGTACGGGACACTCGAGGATGGCAATTCGCATGATGTCCAAGGACGTAGCAAACAGTCACAACAGGGAGACTCAAATTAAACCTGCTGGTAAATTGGCTTTGACCCAGTAGTTAGACAACAGGGGCAATGAGAATTTGCTTTGATTGTGTCAGAAGATGACAGAATAATATGACTGGTAGACACCAGGGACTCAATATAATCTAACTGGTGGACTTTGCTTTGGGAGACAACTGTCCTGCAGACAATGGGAGACTTTGCTTTGCTTTGATCAGCTGATATGCAAAGTACTCAAGATACTCCACAGCAGCCATCAAATTGCTTGCTTTTTAACTATATCCCTTTAAAAAGCCTTGCATTTGCTTTTTGATGGCATTGTACTTCAATGGCATCAATGAAATCGATCTTGAGCTATTGGATCTTATATATTCATGACGGAATCCAATAATGATAAACCTAATGTAATGTACTCAGCCAGATGCTGCTTTACTAAGCACAGCTTATGGAAAAGCTCTGGCTGGGATGATGTGTTGTTGATTTTAGCATTCTGATTCGATTTCATCTTGTCAGGTGCTGTGAGCTATTCCATTGCCTGGTGTTTGATGTCTGGTCCCCAAATTTGTTTGCTGGGTCAATGCTTATGACGGAGTGTTAATTGGGTGGGTCATCTTTCTCACCTTAGCTTTCATCTCTCCCTACCCCTTCCACCTTCCTATCTCCCATCCGTTCCTGTGCAGCTTCACATCGTGGGTTATCTGCCTGTGATTATGTACTGATCATCATTTCTTCACTCCTTGTTTTGGTCACGTTCCCTCTAACCATCTGGTTCTGCATCAAGGTATTTATTCCACCGTTCCACCATCAAGGTATTTATTCTCGATTTGGCCACAAAGAAAACCATTTGAGTTGTAGAATAAACTCGGAAGAGTACTCATTCCAAGTGACGGCAAAAACTAGCAAAAGTATCCATCCTCAGTGACGGGAAAAGCCTTTAAGTTAATCTATCAATTTCAGAATACAGTTCTGATGGGAAGAGGGAAATTTTGCCGTTTTTGCTTACGTAATAAATAGATGGTAGAGTGTTTTGACCGACAGGTTTTTCAGAGAAAAAAAAATTAACTTTCACCCTTTAAAAATCATGCGAATAAATTGTTGAAATATCAGCTGCTCCCCCCCCCCTCCAAATCATTTTCTCACCTGTTGCAAGTCGAGCGACCTGCTTTGTGATGCTTTAAATGGTGGTGTAAAAGTGTACAATCAGAAACACTGTTTGGTGGGGTGACGTGAATAAAATGGAAATATTGGAAAAAAAAAAGATAAAAGTATTGAATGTCGCAAGTGTTTTTTGAATCTAATCGATCTGAGAAGCAGGATTGAATGAGACTCACCATTATTATAAGTGAAGAAGAATAAGAGATTTTCTTTTAATGTAAATTGAAACCGGCCCATCTATCCTCACCTTACTCAATTACGTCATGCTGCTTGCAGATTGGGGTTACCGTTATTGCTTGATTAGTGGTATCTGCTATCGGATGGATTGCTGATGGATGGACGCAGGCATGCCGAGACTGAGCTCCTTTTATATTATGGATGGTTCCTAAAAACAAGGACGAGGGAAATCTGATTCATGAAGAAAAAAAACAACTCTCGCTCTCCCAAAGCATTACGGAGCAGGAATAGATGGAATTTGAGCAAAAATTTGTTATTGACAATTTTGAAATATGAATATTATTCTATAAGACCATGAATCTGATGCAGCTTTTGATTTGTGGTTTTGAATAAAATTGTTTTTTTTTAATGTTTTTTTTTAAATACTAAACTTGTGTTTGTACACTAAATTGATGGCTGTTTGGAAGTCTTCACATTCCACTTCATTTAATCAAATTATACAGATGGTGAATGAGTATGAAAGAGCTGTGATTTTCCGCTTGGGGCGCATAGTTTCTGGACGTGCCAAGGGTCCTGGTGAGTTTCCTCCAATAGACTATTTCTGTACTTCACCTATCTGATTTAACTCTTACCTGCACTTGGCATTCCACCTGCCACCCATCCATCATGCATTACTCACATCTTGGTGTCTGTCTATTTGTCTTCCTCCTCGACCTTGTTTCTTTATTTGTTGTTACGCCGTGTGCCCCTGCTCTTCCTTTTGTTCAGGCATATTTTTTGTGTTGCCTTGCACGGACACGATGCGCAAAATGGATCTCCGTACCATCTCGTTCCAAATTCCTCCACAGGAGGTAAAGAGTCTTTCACCATCAAGCGTTTGGTTTTCATTTCTAAATGTGTCCTTTTTACCTTCACACTGACTGCTTTACATGCCTGTGCGTCCACAGTCATCTCACTCTCGCACTTGCGTTTGTCTCCTTCATCAGATCCTGACAAGGGACTCGGTGACTGTTTCTGTAGATGCGGTGGTTTACTATCGTATCGTAGAGCCAACAATGGCTGTGGTGAGTGTTGAGAATGCCGATGCTTCTACGAAACTCCTTGCAATGACAACGCTGAGGAACGCTCTGGGGATAAAGACCCTCTCTGAAATTCTCACAGATCGTGAAGAGATGGCTGATCGCATGGAGGTTTGTGTGCCTTTCTGCTTCCTCGGCCTCAAACGTCTTCGTAGCCCCTCTTTTTTGCTTCATTATTTTTTTGTGTTCATTGTTCTAGAACATACTTTTGGAAGCAACACGTCCGTGGGGAATCCGTGTTGAACGGGTGGAATTGAAGGATGTCCGTCTGCCTTTGGAGTTGCAAAGAGCAATGGCGGCCGAGGCTGAGGCCACCAGAGAGGCCAGGGCCAAGGTCTGCAGCTTTATCGTTCACTTTTATTCACTGATGTCGTCATCAATTTCATTAACATTTCATCAGTTGTTGGAAGAAATGCCAGTGGCGTAAACCGTTGCTCCAACTTTGGTTGTGTGTGGCAGGTGGCAGCGGCTGAAGGTGAGGTGCAAGCTTCACGAGCCCTCCGCGAGGCGGCTCAAGTGATCTCCGAGGCTCCTTCGGCTCTCCAGCTGCGATATCTGCAGACTCTCAACCAAATTGCAGCCGAATCCAACTCGACCATTGTGTTCCCCCTTCCAATGGAGCTATTGTCTGCATTCTCTCGTTAGATGAGCTTGATGGCCCATTTGCTGTGTGGTCCTTATTATTTTGCATATTATAAGTTTCCTTTCCGAACTTTATAAACCTCCAAAATTTCAACATTTACTTTCCTCATTTAAGTGAAAGTCCATACATGTTTGTTGATGAAAAAAAAAAATTGCTGTAAAATTATTTGCTTCATCAAATTAATCACTTTACTTTGTCACAATTATACTTTCTTTCTTCCCCCCCCAACAACTTGAGACGAATGGAGGGGCGAGACACTGGGGGTTGGGACAGTGTGGGAGGGAGTGTCAATTAACTGACTGCAATGAGAATGAATGATCAGGGAAGGAGGAAACTGAAAAAGCACGGTAACAGATCTGAACATGGCCTTGACGAGGACACACATGAACCCACTACGAAAGCATACGTGATGCCACTCAACTTGCGAACACGTTGCACCAACAATTGACAAAAAATTGTTAAACAAGACGATAGCAGGACAGGTATGCTGAGCTTCACATGACAGCCTCGCTGAGTAAAGAAAATGGCAATGGCGTCAGGCTCCAAAGGAACCCGGAACTGGAGATTCGTTTAATTTGTGGAACAAATACGTGGTTCTTTATTGGAGTAGTGTATAAGAGTTGTTTCTTGTAATATTTCATACACACTTTTTTTTTCTTCTCTCTGTTGAAAGACTGTCTTCTTGATATTCAATATACATGCACACTTGTATTGATTGATTGTGATGTGGCATACTCTGTGGGGCTAACAGGATGACCTCGAGGTATACACACTCGCCTCTAAGCTGTCCAACCTGGGTCGGAACTTGGCCCAGCTATAAACTGTCAGCCCTGTGTTTCACGGCATGATTTATCAATGTGTATGCTGTCCCTCGGATGGACCTCCAATGGGTGTCCCATCTGCCAGCATTCGTTGGTGGACACTGTGGGATCTTTAGTGACCTTCACAAAGAGTTGATGAGTTTTCGCTGGCACTGAATAAATTGCAAATTCCTGCCCTAATACACAGAGGGTATGGCACACCTGTGCCGTCAGACAATGATGCTACCCTGCAGCTGAAATAATAATAATAAGAAGAAGAAGAAGAATAAGACGACCATACTCTGTTGGTGTCGGTGTTGCCAAAACAGTTTCTTCGCAAGCGTTTCTTATACAAGGTGGCTTGCCGTTTCTTTCCCAGCAGTAGATAGGGGAGGAATTTGTAATTTGTTCCGGGGGCTGCTGATAGCTCACGTCCGCTTCACGAAAGATACTGTGGGATCTTCAAGGTCCACCAACTAATGCCATCGGCCGGGAAGCCCAGTTTAATGTCCATCTACAGGACTGTACACACATTGATGAATCGCCCAGCTTATAAAACACCAGAATGACAGTTTATATCTGGGTCAGGATTCAAACCCAGGTGAGACAGCTTCTATGTGGGTGTGCACAGGCTACCTCAAGGCCATCCTGTCAGTCATACAAATATCTATATGTGATTTTTTTTTCTGGTTTACTCATTTCCTTGCCACAATTGCATTGCAATTATAAAACAAAGTCGATTTTATGTTTCTGATTTATTTTTAATTGTATTTTCATTTGATAATATTAAAGGATACATTAAATGAGCTTTATTTATCTTCTTGCTTTCTTTGTAACCTCCCCAAAAATCTTTCATGAGGTTGAAAGTTAGATGACCACACACACACACACACACACACACACACACACACACACACACACACACACACACACACACACACACACACACACACACACACACACACACACACACACACACACACACACACACACACACACACACACACACACACACACACTCGCAGTATTGGCTATTCCTAAAACCCTCATGATAATTGATGGACCCGTGTTTGTGTGGGTTTGTTTGTCGGGCTCCTCCTCCTCCTCCTGAAGGCGCTGTCACACCTTGACGTTTTAGCCAGCAATGGCAACGTATAAAAATGTTTGTAAAACGTTGGCTTACGCTGAACTTTTGATGTTTTTTTTTAAAAGATTCGGTCGTATTCATAACATGTTGGTCGTATGCATAACATATTGGTAATGGGCACAGAACGTTTTGTTGTGTTATAGATAACTTGTACCAACGAATGCTTAGCCTGTTGTCGGCGTTCACAACCTATGCCCAACGATAGTTTAACTTAGGCAGAGCGCGCTGCACGTATCGCCGACGAACTCGTGGCGTTCTCTGTTAAAAACCTGCTGCACGCCGATTTAAATCATAACCGCCTGAAAATTGGAAGTGTCAACATCGCAGTCACACCTTGACGATTTAGCCAGCGTATGCCGACCTATGAAAAAGTGTCTAAAACGCTGGCACACGTCGACTACGGTCTGGGTAAGTTGTGTATATGTTAGGAGCACGTTGAAAAACAATGAAGTACGCTGTCATATTCCATGGTACGTCTCATACGTCGTGAAATTTCAAGCATGCTGAAAATTTTACAACGTACTCGCGTATGACACACGTTCCGCATGCGATGGGGATAAGTTTTACACATGATATGTGGACGCTTACACACGTCCAAAAACGCTACTTATAAGTTACTCATAAGTCGAAACACGTCGCGGTAATGTCTTTTTTACGCAAAACTTATTTCTAACTTATGTTTGACGTGCTTTGAACCAATTCTTTACGTAGTCCCAACACACATCGACGTATGTAGACGTATTCCAATGACGTCTTCCGGTCGACAAAAAAAAAATAAATGAACGTGTTTCTAGGTTACAACTGCCATATAAAGACGTGTTCCCAGCGGTTTTGGGAATTGCTATATAAAAATGCTGCTCATAAAAGGGGAACCCAACAGTGTTTTCGAGTCATTTTTGAGTCGATGTCCATGTCAGCAGTATCAGTATCAGTATCAGTATCAGTATTAGTATTAGTATTAGTAGTAGTTTGTTCATGTTGGCAGTAGTAGGTGAGTGTGAGGGGGAGGGTGTGGGTTATGATGGATCTTCCTTGCGTCCGCGTGTCCACGGGTAGGTTCATAGGCTGCCACTCAACGATTTAAATGGCTGCATCTCCACTATTGAAAGTAGACGCTTGCGCTTAACAATTGGATTTTTTTTACACTCAACGACTTTTAAACGGTACAACTCAGCTAGTTTCATTGTTTACAATGAACGATTTAAATTGCTGTCACTCACCTTTGTTTTTTGACGCTGGCGCTCGGAAATTTTAAACGTTTCTATTGAACGTGCTAAATCGCTCAAACCCCACTATAGAAAGTAGACGCTTGCGCTCAACAATTCGATTTTTTTTACACTCAACGACTTTTAAACGGTACAACTCAGCTATTTTCATTGTTTACAATGAACGATTTAAATTGCTGTCACTCGCCTTTGTTTTTTGACGCTGGGGTTTGGAAATTTGAAGCGTTTCTTCTGAACGTGTTAAAATGCTCAAACTCGACTATTTTAAATAGACGCTGCCGATGGACAATTGGAATCATAGCCAAGCTAGACATCGAAGTGTGAACATCCTCGTCATGCCGAAGAAAAGTTTGAAGAATGCTGCAAATAAGTGTCCTGGCCGTGGCCGTGGACGCTGACGTCAGGACGATCCATTATACCGACGTCTTTCAGCCCATGAGTAACTTAAAAGTAACGTCTGTCGATGTGTGGCACTATCGCGTAACGTGCCAACAACACGTTAATCATAGGTTAGAAATAAGTTTCGGGTACGCTAAACATTACCTCGGCGTGTCTCAACTTATGATTAACTTACAAGTAGCATGTGTTGACGTCTGTCAACGATCGCAGACCGTGCATACAACTTGTGGCCAGCGTAGCGGAACGTGTGAGTCATACGCCGGCATACGTCGTGAAATTTCAAGCATGAAAAAATTTGAGGACAACCGAAAAGTACAACGTTTAAAGCCAGCGTACAACGACGTATGGCAGTGTTTTTCAGCGTGCTCTCAATGTTATCAAAACTTACCCATAACGTATTCAACGTGTGCCAGCGTTTTAGAAAAAAAATTCAAAAATCGGCATACGTTGGCTAAAACGTCAAGGTGTGACCGGGCCTTAAGTTAGAAACGCGTTCAGTAAGTTCTGTGGTCGTCCTGAAGACGTCAAATACGTTTTCATACGTATTTGTGCGTAGGACATGCTTTACAAATAATTCCCAAGCATGTTACTCATAGGTTATAAATAAGTCACGGGTACCCTTAACATTACTTTGACGTGTTTCGACGTATGAGGAACTTTCAAGTAACGTGTTGCGAAGTGTGAACAACGTTCGTGTAGCGTGCTTACAAAACGTTACTCATCAGTTAGAAACATGTTTCGGGTACGCTAAACATTACCTCGACGTGTTTCGACTTATGAGTAACTTACAAGTTATGTGTGTCAACGATCGCATAACGTGCCTACAACTTATGGCCAGCGTAGCGGAACATGTGAGTCGTACGCCGGCATATGTCGTAAAATTTCAAGCATGCAAAAATTTGAGGACAACCCAAAAGTACAACGTTTAAAGCCAGCGTACTACGACGTATGGCAGTGTTTTTCAAGGTGGTCTGAACGTATACAAAACATACCCATAACGTATTTGACGTGTGCCAGTGTTTTAGACAAATTTTTCATAAATCGGCATACGCTGGCTAAATCGTCAAGGTGTGACAGCGGCTTAAAGTTCTGGGCTGATTACATCCATACTTGCTGCGGAGGATCACAATAACCCCAATTAGTGTAGAGGAGTGTTTTATTTTTTTCTTGGGTGGGGGTGGGGTGGGGAGGGAGAAGAGCAGATTCTCTGTAAATGTGTATCATGTAGTGCTGCCTCCAGGTGGGGGAGGGTCTTGCAAGTCTCCACCATTTGCAGTACATTCTTCCCATCTCCCTGTTTTCCAGTGTCATAAGGTGTTTTGAATTATAAGTAGTAGGTATGTTTATGCCTATACACCACCCAAATAAATTTATGCATCAGAAGAACAAGACTGCCCAGAGGGTGGGTACTTTGCTTGTAATAATAATTATAATAATATCATTATTATAATTATATCAAATTATTATTATAATTATTATTACACCATGGAAACTTTATAACAGCATTAGTCTTTGTTCATGTAATCGATTTCGTTGTTTAGCGTATCCAACGTAAATCAACTCGCCGTGTTTTCTCTGTTTTTTTCAAAGATCTCAATTTCTTGCGTGACGGCGACGAGGCTTCTCTTGACGTGTGTGGCTTCCTGCACTTGCTCCCACTTCCAGAAGGAACACTTTTTGAGATGAAGTCCCTCATGTGTCGTTCAAATAATGTGGGGGTGAGGTGTTTTTAATAATGTGGCAGTGAGATGTTTTTAATAATGTGGCAGTGAGGTGTTTTTAATAATGTGGAAGTGAGGTGTTTTTAATAATGTGGAAGTGAGGTGTTTTTAATAATGTGGGGGTGAGGTGTTTTTAATAATGTGGCAGTGAGATGTTTTTAATAATGTGGCAGTGAGGTGTTTTTAATAATGTGGAAGTGAGGTGTTTTTAATAATGTGGAAGTGAGGTGTTTTTAATAATGTGGAAGTGAGGTGTTTTTAATAATGTGGGGGTGAGGTGTTTTTAATAATGTGGAAGTGAGGTGTTTTTAATAATGTGGGGGTGAGGTGTTTTTAATAATGTGGGGGTGAGGTGTTTTTAATAATGTGGCAGTGAGATGTTTTTAATAATGTGGGGGTGAGATGTTTTTAATAATGTGGGGGTGAGGTGTTTTTAATAATGTGGGGATGAGGTGTTTTTAATAATGTGGGGATGAGGTGTTTTTAATAATGTGGGGATGAGGTGTTTTTAATAATGTGGGGATGAGGTGTTTTTAATAATGTGATGAGGTGTTTTTAATAATGTGGGGATGAGCTGTTTTTAATAATGTGGGGATGAGGTGTTTTTAATAATGTGGGGTAAGGTGTTTTTAATAATGTGGGGTAAGGTGTTTTTAATAATGTGGGGGTGAGGTGTTTTTAATAATGTGGGGATGAGGTGTTTTTAATAATGTGGGGATGAGGTGTTTTTAATAATGTGGGGGTGAGGTGTTTTTAATAATGTGGGGGTGAGGTGTTTTTAATAATGTGGGGATGAGGTGTTTTTAATAATGTGGGGATGAGGTGTTTTTAATAATGTGGGGTGAGGTGTTTTTAATAATGTGGGGGTGAGGTGTTTTTAATAATGTGGGGGTGAGGTGTTTTTAATAATGTGGGGATGAGGTGTTTTTAATAATGTGGGGGTGAGGTGTTTTTAATAATGTGGGGGTGAGGTGTTTTTAATAATGTGGGGGTGAGGTGTTTTTAATAATGTGGGGGTGAGGTGTTTTTAATAATGTGGGGGTGAGGTGTTTTTAATAATGTGGGGGTGAGGTGTTTTTAATAATGTGGGGGTGAGGTGTTTTTAATAATGTGGGGATGAGGTGTTTTTAATAATGTGGGGATGAGGTGTTTTTAATAATGTGGGGTGAGGTGTTTTTAATAATGTGGGGGTGAGGTGTTTTTAATTATGTGGCGGTGAGGTGTTTTTAATAATGTGGGGGTGAGGTGTTTTTAATAATGTGGGGGTGAGGTGTTTTTAACAATGTGGGGGTGAGGTGTTTTTAATAATGTGGGGGTGAGGTGTTTTTAATAATGTGGGGGTGAGGTGTTTTTAATAATGTGGGGGTGAGGTGTTTTTTAATAATGTGGGGGTGAGGTGTTTTTTAATAATGTGAGGATGAGGTGTTTTTTAATAATGTGGGGGTGAGGTGTTTTTAATAATGTGGGGATGAGGTGTTTTTAATAATGTGGGGGTGAGGTGTTTTTAATAATGTGGGGGTGAGGTGTTTTTAATAATGTTGCTAGGTAGAGAACATTGTACTTTACGGTACTTCTACATATCGACGGTCCCCTGTGCCAGTGCGCATGTGCAGCCTGAGCCGGAGCCAGGGATGTTGTGGGTGTTTCAACCTGTTCAATACTTGTTTGATTATTGTCGTTCCACGCTAATAAAGTGGTCGAACAAATTGAACCCTGTTCTTATTTATAATCAAACAACTTGATGCAGTCGAGTAAAGATCGTTGGTGCTGAGGAGGACACGACTGGGTGAAAACGGACCACGAGAACGTCGACAGTGAGTTTGGATTTCTCGGGTACTGTACCCAATCTTCGCCCCCAGGACACTGTACACACGTGTGCATCACCGAAAATAGAACGTTTACTCCAGAATAACTGTTCCTATGGCGCCCGTGGAAGCAGAGTGCCCGATTGAGGGTTGTGACTATATGGCTACACACGCAGAGGCGGCAGTGGTGGCCGCCATGTTGAGTATACACGCCACTGTGCACGTCGCCGCCCCCAGGGCGGCGAGCTCGAATGCCAAGATGGAGAAACTCAAGCGTCCCTCCATAGCACTGGCCGGAACGGGCGAGGCCTGGTCGTACTTCATAACCCGCTGAGGCGAATACAAAACAGGTACTAAGCTTGTCGGACCCGACATAGTCGCGCAGCTACTGGAGTGCTGTGAGGAGGAGCTGAGAAAGGACCTCACTCGCGCGGCGTGTTGGAGCCTCGTGGGCAGTGATGAAGAAGACGTCCTCGCCGCCATGAAGGCGCTCGCCGTCCGGACGGAGAACACGATGGTAGCTCGAGTGGCCCTGTCTAACATGCGGCAGGGACACGAGGAGCCCGTCCGGTCGTTCCACGCCCGCATCAAGGGGCAGGCGGACACGTGCAAGTATGAAATGAAGTGCACCAAGGCGGGGTGCGATCAGGTCAACGACTTCACGGAAGAGATATTGCGCAACGTGGTTGCCCGTGGCATCGCGGACCAAGCAATACAACTTGACCTACTCGGTGAGAAGAACCAGGACATGCCATTAAAGGACATGATAGAGTATATCGAGGCCAAAGAGTCTGGAAAACGCTCGGCATCGCGCCTGCTTGACACTCAGAGCACGGACGCGATCAGTAGTTCGTATCGGCGGGGAAAGCAACAGGACGTCCGTGCCAGAGTAGGAGCCAGGCCGGAAAAACGGAAGGCCAAGCCCGAAGGAGTATGCATCTACTGCGGCAAGGTGGGCCACGGCAAAACGCCTCAATGGCGCGCCAGACGCGCCGAGTGCCCCGGATACGGTAAAAAGTGCCGGAAGTGTGACCGCCAGAATCACCTCGACAAGGCGTGCCTGGGCGGCTGATCGGCAAGACCCCCATCTAAGGAGACCGACGGGATGTACGACGAGCAGACGGCAGCCTTCGTCGAGCTACGCACGGTCACCATGGCCAGCACAGAGGACGAAATGCGCGCGCTTCCCCTCGCTCACCACCTGTACGATGATATGTGCGATAAGTGGATGAAACGCATATCCGACCCGCAGCCATACGTCAACCTCACTCTCACCAACAAGCGCGAGGATTACAAAGCGCTGGGTTTTAACCTCCTGAAACACACCCGCGCGGTAACCCTACCCGCTATGGCAGACACGGGGTGCCAGAGCTGCCTGATCGGCATTAAAGTCGTCCAACAAATGGGCCTGAGTACTGAGGACCTCATACCTGTATCCATGACCATGAAGGCCGCAAACAACAAAGGAATTCGTATCCTCGGAGCCGTGGTAGTCAGATTTGCCGGTAACAGTGACGACGCTCGGAGATTGGAGACGCGCCAAATCGCGTACGTGACGGACTCTTCGGACCGCATATTCCTCTCCCGCGCGGCCTGCATGGACCTGGGAATGATCTCGGACAGATTCCCGACACTCGGAGAGGTGAATCTGACGACCTCGGAATTGTGCGACTGCCCGCGACGCGCGGAGCCGCCGACCAAGCCGACCGCACTCCCCATGCCAGCGACCGAGGCCAACAGAGAGGCACTACAGTCACATTTACTCAGGATGTATGCTCAGAGCACATTCAACACGTGCCCACACCAGCCACTACCGAGAATGACCGGCCCGCCACTACGTCTTATGCTCAGTGAGAACGCGACACCGGTTGCCCATCACACTCCCATTTCTGTGGCCATACATTGGCAAGATGAGGTAAAAGCAGGCCTCGACCAGGACGTTCGGCTCGGCGTGTTGGAGGAAGTACCCGTCGGCACGCCGGTGACATGGTGTCACCGCATGGTAATTTGCGCGAAAAAGAATGGCAAGCCGCGACGCACCGTCGACTTTCAGGCCTTGAACAAGCATGCGCTCTGTGAGACCCACCACACCCAATCCCCGTTCCACCAGGCGAGACGCGTACCTAACGGGAAGCGCAAGACAGTATTCGACGCATGGAACGGTTACCATAGCGTCCGCCTACACGAGGACGACCGCCACAAAATGACCTTCATCACTCCATGGGGGCGCTACCGGTACCTATCTGCCCCACAAGGGTATATGGCATCGGGGGACGGTTACTCACAACGATACGATGAGATCGTCGCGGACATTGGTAACAAGACCAAGTGCGTAGATGACACGCTACTATGGTCAGACACGATTGAGGGGAGCTACTTCCAGGCGGTCCAATGGCTGGATATATGCGGCCGGAATGGAATCATCCTCAACCCGGAGAAGTTTGTCTTCAGCGCACCCACGGTGGACTTCGCGGGCTTCACCATCACCATGACCGACGTGCGACCGTGCAGCCGCTACCTGGAAGCAATCCACGATTTCCCACAACCGCGTAACATCACCGACGTCAGATCGTGGTTCGGGCTTGTCAACCAGGTGGCATACGCCTTTAGTATGGCCGAACGAATGCAGCCATTCCGGAAGCTCCTGAAAAGTGGAGAACGCTTCCAGTGGTCCATGGAGTTAGAGGACATATTCCGCGAGTCGAAAGACATGATCGTACAAGAAATCGAACACGGTGTCCGCATATTTGACAAAACTAAGCCAACATGCATCGCCACGGACTGGTCGAAGGAGGGAATCGGATTCTGGTTGCTTCAAAAGCACTGCCGATGCGTGCCTGTTAGACCATTCTGCTGCACTGATGGATGGAAAATAACCCTGGTCGGCAGCAGATTTACACATGCGGCAGAATCCAGATACGCGCCCATAGAGGGCGAGGCTCTCGCAGTCGCGGATGCCTTGGACAAGGCGCGCTACTTCGTACTGGGTTGCGAGAACCTGATCGATGCGGTGGACCACAAACCACTGCTGAAACTCCTTTCGGACAGAGCGCTTGATGACATACCCAACCCCCGCCTCAGGAACCTCAAGGAGAAGACCCTGCGTTATCGCTTCCGCATCATACATATCCCGGGCATGAAGAACAAGGCGGCAGATGCCATGTCGCGCAGGCCGGTCGGCACCACGCGACCTCCACTCATGAACCTTCCAGATGACAATGCCACCATAGCGACCCACCTCCAACCAAGCACGCAAACCGACGTCCTGTCTCTCCTACGCCAAACTGAGCCGGAGTATGACGACGACGTCGAGGAGGACAACCTGGCATGGTGCGCCACGGGCCTCGAATCATTGCGATCAGTAACATGGGATCGCGCCAGGGAAGCCACCAGCAGCGATGGCGATATGCACATATTGGAGGGAATGACAATGAACGGCATCCCAGACTCAAAAATCGAGATGCCAGAGACAATTCGCGACTATCACCAGTACCGCGAGAACATTACATCGACAGATGGAGTGATCCTATACAAGGACCGAGTAGTCATACCACCCTCACTCCGCGGCGATGTGCTGAGCGCCCTACACGCTGCCCACCAGGGCGTATCAATGATGACCGCCCGCGCAGAATCCTCTGTATTCTGGCCAGGCATGTCGGCCGACATCAGCGCCACTCGGAAAAACTGCGAACACTGCCACGGGATGGCACCATCACAGCCTGGAGCACCACCAACTCCACCTATCCCGGTCGTTTACCCCTTTCAGGCAGTGTGCTCGGACTTCTTTGTACACAGGGGTGCACACTACCTTGTGACGGTGGACAGATACTCGAACTGGCCGATCATCTCAAAGTCGACGGGTGGCGCCGCCGGACTCACAAACCACTTACGTCGCGTCTTCGTGACGTACGGGACACCAGAAGAGCTCGCGTCGGATGGGGGACCGGAGTTCACCTCCACCGAGACCAGGTCATTCCTGCACAGATGGGGCGTACACCACCGCTTGTCATCGGTGGCCTTCCCTCACAGCAACTGTCGCGTGGAGATTGGAGTTAAGACAATGAAACGACTTATCACAGACAACACCAGCCCGCAGGGAGAACTTGACACTGACGCTGTGCAGAGAGCGATACTACAATATCGTAACACGCCTGACCCTGACACGAAGATCTCCCCGGCAATGTGTGTCTTCGGCCGCCCGATACGCGATTTCATCCCAATTATCCCCGGGAAGTACAGACCGCACGACACTTGGCATGAGACCCTGAAAGCGAGGGAGGAGGCCCTCCGCAAACGTCATATCCGCACAGCCGACACCTGGGCAGAACACACCAAACGCCTTCCGCCACTTGCTGTAGGGGACCTAGTCCGCATACAGAACCAGACAGGATTCCACCCCAAAAAATGGGACAAGACAGGCAGTATCGTGGAGGTACGCCAACACGACCAATACGTGATCAAGATCGACGGCTCGGGCAGAGTCACACTTCGGAACAGGAAATTCCTGCGCAAGTTTAGCCCAGTTCGCAATGACCAGCTGCCACCCTGGTCTATCTATGATGATCGAGCAACCCACATCACTGTACCTGCACCCGTTGTCACACCGCAACTGCCTGACCTCGACAGCGAACCCGTGACATCTGCGACGCCAACGGGGCCCACGCCGGCACTGACGTCAGTATGCACACCCCGGCGCAAGACGACACCCGTTTCAGACACGCCAGCAGCACCAGGACGAGGAACACCGAGGCGCGCGATCCTTCAGATGCCACCATCGGCCCCTGAAACCCCAAGAGCCCCATCCCCACTGGGGCCCGATGTAACACCACCAGCACCAGTAATAGGTCAACGCCGATCCACCAGAGCGACCAGCGTGCCTGCCTGGCACAAAGACTACTCCATGGAATAGTCACACGATGGGCGATATAAACTTTTGTTCATTCATTAAACTTAATATTTTCTCAGCCTTTATCTATTAACATAATAAAGACTCGGAGAGAGATAGAGAACATTGTACTTTACGGTACTTCTACATATCGACGGTCCCCTGCGCCAGTGCGCATGCGCAGCCTGAGCCGGAGCAGGGATGTTGTGGGCGTTTCAACCTGTTTAATACTTGTTTGATTATTGTCGTTCCACGCTAATAATGTGGTCGAACAAATTGAACTCTGTTCTTATTTACTAGGAGGTGTTTTTAATAATGTTGATGGGAGGTGTTTTTAATAATGTGGGGGTGAGGTGTTTCTTAATAATGTTGCTGGGAGGTGTTTTTAATAATGTGGGGGTAAGGTGTTTTTAATAATGTGGGGGTGAGGTGTTTTTAATAATGTGGGGGTGAGGTGTTTTTAATAATGTTGCAAGGAGGTGTTTTTAATAATGTTGATGGGAGGTGTTTTTAATAATGTGGGGGTGAGGTGTTTTTAATAATGTTGCTGGGAGGTGTTTTTAATAATGTGGGGGTAAGGTGTTTTTAATAATGTGGGGGTGAGGTGTTTTTAATAATGTTGCTGGGAGGTGTTTTTAATAATGTGGGGGTGAGGTGTTTTTAATAATGTGGGGGTGAGGTGTTTTTAATAATGTTGCAAGGAGGTGTTTTTAATAATGTTGATGGGAGGTGTTTTTAATAATGTGGGGGTGAGGTGTTTTTAATAATGTTGCTGGGAGGTGTTTTTAATAATGTGGGGGTGAGGTGTTTCTTAATAATGTTGCTGGGAGGTGTTTTTAATAATGTGGGGGTGAGGTGTTTTTAATAATGTGGGGGTGAGGTGTTTCTTAATAATCTTGCAGTGAGGTGTTTTTAATAATGTTGCTGGGAGGTGTTTCTTAATAATGTGGGGATGAGGTGTTTTTAATAATGTGGGGATGAGGTGTTTTTAATAATGTGGGGGTGAGGTGTTTCTTAATAATGTTGCTGGGAGGTGTTTTTAATAATGTCGCGGTGAGGTGTTTTTAATAATGTGGCAGTGAGGTGTTTTTAATAATGTGGGGGTGAGGTGTTTTTAATAATGTGGGTGTGAGGTGTTTTTAATAATGTTGCTAGGAGGTGTTTTTAATAATGTGGGGGTGAGGTGTTTTTAATAATGTGGCAGTGAGGTGTTTTTAATAATGTGGGGGTGAGGTGTTTTTAATAATGTGGGGGTGAGGTGTTTTTAATAATGTGGGGGTGAGGTGTTTTTAATAATGTGGGGGTGAGGTGTTTTTAATAATGTGGGGGTGAGGTGTTTTTAATAATGTGGGGGTGAGGTGTTTTTAATAATGTGGGGGTGAGGTGTTTTTAATAATGTTGCTAGGAGGTGTTTTTAATAATGTGGGGGTGAGGTGTTTTTAATAATGTGGGGGTGAGGTGTTTTTAATAATGTGGGGTGAGGTGTTTTTAATAATGTTGCTAGGAGGTGTTTTTAATAATGTGGGGGTGAGGTTTTTTTAATAATGTTGATAGGAGGTGTTTTTAATAATGTGGGGGTGAGGTGTTTTTAATAATGTGGGGGTGAGGTGTTTTTAATAATGTGGGGGTGAGGTGTTTTTAATAATGTTGCTCGGAGGTGTTTTTAATAATGTGGGGGTGAGGTGTTTTTAATAATGTGGGGGTGAGGTGTTTTTAATAATGTGGGGGTGAGGTGTTTTTAATAATGTTGCTAGGAGGTGTTTTTAATAATGTGGGGGTGAGGTGTTTTTAATAATGTGGGGGTGAGGTGTTTTTAATAATGTTGCTGGGAGGTGTTTTTAATAATGTGGGGGTGAGGTGTTTTTAATAATGTTGCTGGGAGGTGTTTTTAATAATGTGGGGGTAAGGTGTTTTTAATAATGTGGGGGTGAGGTGTTTTTAATAATGTGGGGGTGAGGTGTTTTTAATAATGTGGGGGTGAGGTGTTTTTTAATAATGTGGGGTGAGGTGTTTTTAATAATGTGGGGGTGAGGTGTTTTTAATAATGTGGGGGTAGGGTGTTTTTAATAATGTGGGGGTGAGGTGTTTTTAATAATGTGGCAGTGAGGTGTTTTCAATAATGTTGTTGGGATGTGTTTTTAATGATGTGGGGGTGAGGTGTTTCTTAATAATGTTGTTTGGAGGTGTTTTTAATAATGTGGGGTGAGGTGTTTTTAATAATGTGGGGGTGAGGTGTTTCTTAATAATCTTGCAGTGAGGTGTTTTTAATAATGTTGCTGGGAGGTGTTTCTTAATAATGTGGGAATGAGATGTTCTTAAGAATGTGGGGATGCGGTGTGTTTAATAATGTTGCTGGGAGGTGTTTTTAATAATGTGGGGCTGAGGTGTTTTTAATAATGTGGGGGTGAGGTGTTTCTTAATAATGTTGCTGGGAGGTGTTTTTAATAATGTGGGGGTGAGGTGTTTTTAATAATGTGGGGTGAGGTGTTTTTAATAATGTTGCTAGGAGGTGTTTTTAATAATGTGGGGGTAAGGTGTTTTTAATAATGTGGGGGTGAGGTGTTTTTAATAATGTGGGGGTGAGGTGTTTTTAATAATGTTGCTAGGAGGTGTTTTTAATAATGTGGGGGTGAGGTGTTTTTAATAATGTGGGGGTGAGGTGTTTTTAATAATGTTGATGGGAGGTGTTTTTAATAATGTGGGGGTGAGGGGTTTTTAATAATGTTGCTGGGAGGTGTTTTTAATAATGTGGGGGTGAGGTGTTTTTAATAATGTTGCTGGGGGGTGTTTTTAATCATGTGGGGGTGAGGTGTTTTTAATCATGTGGGGGTGATGTGTTTTTAATAATGTGGGGGTGAGGTGTTTTTAATAATGTTGCTAGGAGGTGTTTTTAATAATGTGGGGGTGAGGTGTGTTTAATAATGAGGGTGTGAGGTGTTTTTAATAATGTTGCTGGGAGGTCTTTTTAATGATGTGGGGGCAAGGTGTTGTTAATAATGCAGGTGGGTGGTGTGGTTACTAATGTGTGGGTAAGGTGTTCTTAATAATGTGGGGGTGAGGTGTTTTTAATAATGTGGGGGTGAGGTGTTTTTAATAATGTGGGGGTGAGGTGTTTTTAATAATGTGGGGGTGAGGTGTTTTTAATAATGTGGGGTGAGGTGTTTTTAATAATGTGGGGGTAGGGTGTTTTTAATAATGTGGGGGTGAGGTGTTTTTAATAATGTGGGGGTAAGGTGTTTTTAATAATGTTGCTGGGAGGTGTTTTTAATAATGTGGGGTGAGGTGTTTCTTAATAATGTTGCTGGGAGGTGTTTTTAATAATGTGGGGGTGAGGTGTTTTTAATAATGTGGGGGTGAGGTGTTTCTTAATAATCTTGCAGTGAGGTGTTTTTAATAATGTTGCTGGGAGGTGTTTCTTAATAATGTGGGGATGAGGTGTTTTTAATAATGTGGGCATGAGGTGTTTTTAATAATGTTGCTGGGAGGTGTTTTTAATAATGTGTGGATGAGGTGTTTTTAATAATGTGGCGCTGAGGTGTCTCTTAATAATGTTGCTGGGAGGTGTTTTTAATAATGTGGGGGTGAGGTGTTTTTAATAATGTGGGGTGAGGTGTTTTTAATATTGTTGTTAGGAGGTGTTTTTAATGATGTGGGGATGAGGTGATTTTAATAATGTGGGGGTCAGGTTTTATTAATAATGTGGGGGTGAGGTGTTTTTAATAATGTTGCTAGGAGGTGTTTTTAATAATGTGGGGGTGAGTTGTTTTTAATAATCTGGGGGTGAGGTGTTTTTAATAATGCTGATGGGAGGTGTTTTTAATAATGTGGGGGTGAGGGGTTTTTAATAATGTTGCTGGGAGGTGTTTTTAATAATGTGGGGGTGAGGTGTTTTTAATAATGTTGCTGGGAGGTGTTTTTAATAATGTGGGGGTAAGGTGTTTTTAATAATGTGGGGGTGAGGTGTTTTTAATAATGTGGGGGTGAGGTGTTTTTAATAATGTTGCTGGGAGGTGTTTTTAATCATGTGGGGGTGAGGTGTTTTTAATAATGTGGGGGTGATGTGTTTTTAATAATGTGGGGGTGAGGTGTTTTTAATAATGTGGGGGTAGGGTGTTTTTAATAATGTGGGGGTGAGGTGTTTTTAATAATGTGGGGGTAAGGTGTTTTTAATAATGTTGCTGGGAGGTGTTTTTAATAATGTGGGGGTGAGGTGTTTCTTAATAATGTTGCTGGGAGGTGTTTTTAATAATGTGGGGGTGAGGTGTTTTTAATAATGTGGGGGTGAGGTGTTTCTTAATAATCTTGCAGTGAGGTGTTTTTAATAATGTTGCTGGGAGGTGTTTCTTAATAATGTGGGGATGAGGTGTTTTTAATAATGTGGGGATGAGGTGTTTTTAATAATGTTGCTGGGAGGTGTTTTTAATAATGTGGGGATGAGGTGTTTTTAATAATGTGGGGGTGAGGTGTTTCTTAATAATGTTGCTGGGAGGTGTTTTTAATAATGTGGGGGTGAGGTGTTTTTAATAATGTGGGGTGAGGTGTTTTTAATAATGTTGCTAGGAGGTGTTTTTAACAATGTGGGGGTGAGGTGTTTTTAATAATGTGGGGGTGAGGTGTTTTTAATAATGTGGGGGTGAGGTGTTTTTAATAATGTTGCTAGGAGGTGTTTTTAATAATGTGGGGGTGAGGTGTTTCTTAATAATCTTGCAGTGAGGTGTTTTTAATAATGCTGCTGGGAGGTGTTTCTTAATAATGTGGGGATGAGGTGTTTTTAATAATGTGGGGGTGAGGTGTTTTTAATAATGTTGCTAGGAGGTGTTTTTAATAATGTGGGGGTGAGGTGTTTTTAATAATGTTGCTAGGAGGTGTTTTTAATAATGTGGGGGTGAGGTGTTTCTTAATAATGTTGCTGGGAGGTGTTTTTAATACCATCGCAGTGAGGTGTTTTAATGATGTTGCTGGGAGGTGTTTTTAATAATGTGGGGGTGAGGTGTTTTTAATAATGTTGCAGTGAGGTGTTTTTAATAATGTGGGGGTGAGGTGTTTTTAATAATGTTGATGGGAGGTGTTTTTAATAATGTGGGGGTGAGGTGTTTTTAATAATGTGGGGCTGAGGTGTTTTTAATAATGTTGCAAGGAGGTGTTTTTAATAATGTTGATGGGACGTCTTTTTAATAATGTGGGGGTGAGGTGTTTTTAATAATGTTGCTGGGAGGTGTTTTTAATAATGTGGGGGTGAGGTGTTTCTTAATAATGTTGCTGGGAGGTTTTTTTAATAATGGGGGGGTGAGGTGTTTTTAATAATGTGGGGGTGAGGTGTTTCTTAATAATCTTGCAGTGAGGTGTTTTTAATAATGTTGCTGGGAGGTGTTTCTTAATAATGTGGGGATGAGGTGTTTTTAATAATGTGGGGATGAGGTGTTTTTAATAATGTGGGGGTGAGGTGTTTCTTAATAATGTTGCTGGGAGGTGTTTCTAATAATGTGGGGGTGAGGTGTTTTTAATAATGTGGCAGTGAGGTGTTTTTAATAATGTGGGGGTGAGGTGTTTTTAATAATGTGGGGGTGAGGTGTTTTTAATAATGTGGGGTGAGGTGTTTTTAATAATGTGGGGGTGAGGTGTTTTTAATAATGTGGCAGTGAGGTGTTTTTAATAATGTGGGGGTGAGGTGTTTTTAATAATGTGGGGGTGAGGTGTTTTTAATAATGTGGGGGTGAGGTGTTTTTAATAATGTGGGGGTGAGGTGTTTTTAATAATGTGGGGGTGAGGTGTTTTTAATAATGTGGGGGTGAGGTGTTTTTAATAATGTGGGGGTGAGGTGTTTTTAATAATGTTGCTAGGAGGTGTTTTTAATAATGTGGGGGTGAGGTGTTTTTAATAATGTGTGGGTGAGGTGTTTTTAATAATGTGGGGGTGAGGTGTTTTTAATAATGTTGCTAGGAGTTTTTTTTAATATTGTGGGTGTGAGGTGTTTTTAATAATGTGGCGGTGACACGTTTTCAATAATGTTGCTGGGAGGTGTTTTTAATAATGTGGGGGTGAGGTGTTTTTAATAATGTTGCTGGGAGGTGTTTTTAATAATGTGGGGGTGAGGTGTTTTTAATAATGTTGATGGGAGGTGTTTTTAATAATGTGGGGGTAAGGTGTTTTTAATAATGTGGGGGTGAGGTGTTTTTAATAATGTGGGGATGAGGTGTTTTTAATAATGTGGGGGTGAGGTGTTTCTTAATAATGTTGCTGGGAGGTGTTTTTAATAATGTGGGGTTGAGGTGTTTCTTAATAATCTTGCAGTGAGGTGTTTTTAATAATGTTGCTGGGAGGTGTTTCTTAATAATGTGGGGATGAGGTGTTTTTAATAATGTGGGGATGAGGTGTTTTTGATAATGTGGGGGTGAGGTGTTTCTTAATAATGTTGCTGGGAGGTGTTTTTAATAATGTGGGGGTGAGGTGTTTTTAATAATGTGGCAGTGAGGTGTTTTTAATAATGTGGGGGTGAGGTGTTTTTAATAATGTGGGGGTGAGGTGTTTTTAATAATGTGGGGGTGAGGTGTTTTTAATAATGTGGGGGTGAGGTGTTTTTAATAATGTGGCAGTGAGGTGTTTTTAATAATGTGGCAGTGAGGTGTTTTTAATAATGTGGGGGTGAGGTGTTTTTAATAATGTGGGGGTGAGGTGTTTTTAATAATGTGGGGGTGAGGTGTTTTTAATAATGTGGGGGTGAGGTGTTTTTAATAATGTGGGGGTGAGGTGTTTTTAATAATGTGGGGGTGAGGTGTTTTAATAATGTAGGGGTGAGGTATTTTTAATAATGTTGCTAGGAGGTGTTTTTAATAATGTGGGGGTGAGGTGTTTTTAATAATGTGGGGGTGAGGTGTTTTTAATAATGTGGGGGTGAGGTGTTTTTAATAATGTTGCTAGGAGGTGTTTTTAATAATGTGGGGGTGAGGTGTTTTTAATAATGTGCGGGTGAGGTGTTTTTAATAATGTTGATGGGAGGTGTTTTTAATAATGTGGGGGTGAGGTGTTTTTAATAATGTGGGGTGAGGTGTTTTTAATAATGTTGCTAGGAGGTGTTTTTAATAATGTGGGGGTGAGGTGTTTTTAATAATGTGGGGGTGAGGTGTTTTTAATAATGTGGGGGTGAGGTGTTTTTAATAATGTTGCTAGGAGGTGTTTTTAATAATGTGGGGGTGAGGTGTTTCTTAATAATGTGCGGGTGAGGTGTTTTTAATAATGTTGATGGGAGGTGTTTTTAATAATGTGGGGGTGAGGTGTTTTTAATAATGTTGCTGGGAGGTGTTTTTAATAATGTGGGGGTGAGGTGTTTTTAATAATGTTGCTGGGAGGTGTTTTTAATAATGTGGGGGTAAGGTGTTTTTAATAATGTGGGGTGAGGTGTTTTTAATAATGTGGGGGTGAGGTGTTTTTAATAATGTGGGGGTGAGGTGTTTTTAATAATGTGGGGGTGAGGTGTTTTTAATAATGTGGGGGTGAGGTGTTTTTAATAATGTGGGGGTGAGGTGTTTTTAATAATGTGGGGGTGAGGTGTTTTTAATAATGTGGGGGTAGGGTGTTTTTAATAATGTGGGGGTGAGGTGTTTTTAATAATGTGGCAGTGAGGTGTTTTCAATAATGTTGTTGGGATGTGTTTTTAATGATGTGGGGGTGAGGTGTTTCTTAATAATGTTGTTTGGAGGTGTTTTTAATAATGTGGGGTGAGGTGTTTTTAATAATGTGGGGTGAGGTGTTTCTTAATAATCTTGCAGTGAGGTGTTTTTAATAATGTTGCTGGGAGGTGTTTCTTAATAATGTGGGGATGAGGTGTTTTTAATAATGTGGGGATGAGGTGTTTTTAATAATGTTGCTGGGAGGCGTTTTTAATAATGTGAGGATGACGTGATTTTAATAATGTGCGGGTGAGGTGTTTCTTAATAATGTTGCTGGCAGGTGTTTTTAATAATGTGGGGGTGAGGTGCTTTTAATAATGTGAGGTGAGGTGTTTTTAATAACGTTGCTAGGATGTCTTTTAAATAATGGGGGGGTGATGTGTTTTTATTAATGTGATGGTGAGGTGTTTTTAATAATGTGGGGGTGAGGTGTTTTTAATAATGTGGGGGTGAGGTGTTTATAATAATGTTGCTAGGAGGTGTTTTTAATAATGTGGGGGTGAGGTGTTTTTAATAATGCTGCTGGGAGATGTTTCTTAATAATGTGGGGATGAGGTGTTTTTAATAATGTGGGGGTGAGGTGTTTTTAATAATGTTGCTAGGAGGTGTTTTTAATAATGTGGGGGTGAGGTGTTTTTAATAATGTTGCTAGGAGGTGTTTTTAATAATGTGGGGGTGAGGTGTTTCTTAATAATGTTGCTGGGAGGTGTTTTTAATAATGTGGGGGTGAGGTGTTTTTAATAATGTGGGGGTGAGGTGTTTTTAATAATGTTGCTAGGAGGTGTTTTTAATAATGTGGGGGTGAGGTGTTTTTAATAATGTTGCTAGGAGGTGTTTTTAATAATGTGGGGGTGAGGTGTTTTTAATAATGTGGGGGTGAGGTGTTTTTAATAATGTGGGGGTGAGGTGTTTTTAATAATGTTGCTCGGAGGTGTTTTTAATAATGTGGGGGTGAGGTGTTTTTAATAATGTTGCTAGGAGGTGTTTTTAATAATGTGGGGGTGAGGTGTTTCTTAATAATGTTGCAGTGAGGTGTTTTTAATAATGCTGCGGGGAGGTGTTTTTAATAATGTGGGGATGAGGTGTTTTTAATAATGTGGGGTTGAGGTGTTTCTTAATAATCTTGCAGTGAGGTGTTTTTAATAATGCTGCTGGGAGGTGTTTTTAATAATGTGGGGGTGAGGTGTTTTTAATAATGTTGATGGGAGGTGTTTTTAATAATGTGGGGATGAGGTGTTTTTAATAATGTGGTGGTGAAGTGTTTTTAATAATTTTGATGGGAGGTGTTTTTAATAATGTGGGGATGAGGTGTTTTTAATAATGTGGTGGTGAGGTGTTTTTAATAATGTGGGGATGAGGTGTTTTTAATAATGTTGATGGGTGGTGTTTTTAATAATGTGGGGATGAGGTGTTTTTAATAATGTGGTGAGGCGTTTTTAATAATGTGGGGATGAGGTGTTTTTAATAATGTTGCTGGGAGGTGTTTTTAATAATGTTGCTGGGAGGTGTTTTTAATAATGTTGCTCGGAGGTGTTTTTAATAATGTGGGGGGTGAGGTGTTTTTTCATAATGTTGCTGGGAGGTGTTTTTAATAATGTTGATGGGAGGTGTTTTTAATAATGTGGGGATGAGGTGTTTTTAATAATGTGGTGGTGAGGTGTTTTTAATAATGTTGATGGGTGGTGTTTTTAATAATGTGGGGATGAGGTGTTTTTAATAATGTGGTGGTGAGGTGTTTTTAATAATGTTGATGGGAGGTGTTTTTAATAATGTGTGGATGAGGTGTTTTTAATAATGTGGTGGTGAGGTGTTTTTAATAATGTTGATGGGAGGTGTTTTTAATAATGTGGGGATGAGGTGTTTTTAATAATGTGGGGATGAGGTGTTTTTAATAATGTTGCTTGGAGGTGTTTTTAATAATGTTGCTGGGAGGTGTTTTTAATAATGTTGCTCGGAGGTGTTTTTAATAATGTGGCAGTGAGGTTTGTCATCTAAAGTGGTTGTCATGGCAACCAGGATGCTGCTTTCCATGTCATAGCACAATTCTGTATGTACCTTCTTGTTAATAATGTGGCAGTGAGGTGTTTTTAATACCATGGCAGTGAGGTGTCGTTTTCAACTTTCACGTTTCATATTTGGTACATAGGTACAGACTGTGGAGACGGTGTGTCGCGAAATCCATTCGTCATCTAAAGTGGTTGCCATGGCAAACAGGATGCTGTTTTCCATGTCATAGTACAATTCTGTATATACCTTCTTGTTAATAATGTGGCAGTGAGGTGTTTTTAATACCATGGCAGTGAGGTGTCGTTTTCAACTTTCACGTTTCATATTTGGTACATAGGTACAGACTGTGGAGACGGTGTGTCGCGAAATCCGTTCGTCATCTAAAGTGGTTGCCATGGCAAACAGGATGCTGTTTTCCATGTATTTGCACTATTCTGTTTTTACCTTCTTGTTCGGGCGTATATTGTGCTCACTTGCGCTCTTGTTTGTTATATGGTCCTTGTGGACACATAATTTCTGGGGATTTGAATACAATTAGTGAGAATGTAATTAGGGATCTGATGAAAATGGGAGCTAAATATCAGGAATCAGTAACTCAACCTTGGAGCTGCATTAGGTCTTCAATTGTGGATTCTGTCTCTTATTTTGTTAACAAAATGCGCACCAAGTTTAAGTTATCTGTAAACAGTTTTAATAGTCCTGGGGCTGATTCCAAAATTTTGAGTTTTGCTGCACCCCCCTGCCAACATAGGTTTGATGGTTTTTTTCATGTTATATCGTCTATAGACATCTGATTTCAAAACATTACCCCTTTCAAAAAGTGTCCAAATGACCCATTGCAAGCCATTTCATATATTGATACGTTTTGGCAAAACCTGACATTTTTTGCAGTATTGAGTATTGTAGCATTTGTATAGGACAATATTGTTGGCTTCAGGAAGCATTTTGTATTGTGCTGAGGCATTGTAACTTCACTAAACCTGCATGGACGTTTATCGAAACACTGAAAAACATGTTTATTACTGAATAATACACATATTAACCCTATTTTACACGGGGGGGGGGGGGGGCATATTTGTTTTCTGCCTATACCGTCGCGACGGTTAGAGGTATGACTTTGAAACTTGGTGACGTTTATCCTATGTCATTTCTAAAAACGTGTACCAAATTTGGGAGCAATTTGTCTAAGGGGGGGGGGGGTTCTTACTCTAAAACTTACCTACTAAAAACACGGAATTTCGCCAAAATTAATTATTCTTTACATCAGAATTAGCTCATTGTTGAGGCAAAAATTAAAATGAGTTCATTTTTATAAAATAAGCATGTGGCATTAGCAACTGGCCAAGTTTCAGGTTTCTAGCACGTTCCCATGTCATTTCAGACCCCGTGTAAAATAAGGTTAAAAGACCTATAGACAAAGCAAAATCTTACTTACCTGATAAGAAAAAGTGGATTCATATGAATTGTTCAATGTCCTATTCGTCATCTGTCTCATTGTCGGATTCCAGTGGATCAACGATAGTTTTTTTGGAATTCCCGCACTGGTCAGGCTTGCATCTGCATGCTCTGGTGCAACTTAGTTGATTCTGTCTACAGGAGCACCTCCGGTCAGCACAACGCAGACACCGGCAGCTAACACATTCCATGACAGACGTCGGGGCAGGAGAAACATCTAACCATTTGATGGTGATCTCGTTCCTGGCGACATCCCAGCCATGACCATGTGGAGTGGGTACATGTGGGCAGTTCTCGAGACATCTTCTCCAAATGGCAGCCTGGTAATTGGCACGACGTAGGTGGAACTCGGCTGCATTTTGACAGGGTGGAAGTCTGCATGGGTCTGTGGTATGCACGCCAAACATCTCATGCCTCAGTTCGATGACTCTACTGTGCTGCTGCTTCCCATACAGGGTGCAGATGGCCTCTTCTCCTCTGGCGAGTTCTGCTACTGACAGACTGAAGGACTGCCCAATGCTGTTCATAGTGGCTCTAAATTCATTTTCGATCTTTAGAAGTTTGAGTCCTGACAGCTTTCCGCGCCCAGTGAAGGCACTGGTCGAGTCACAGCCACTGAAGGCATGGTAACCTGGGAGAGCAGAGCAGATATCGCGTCCCAGGGTATGTGCCATAGCTGTAAGATAAAGGAAGCGGGTCCGCTGTTGTGTGCCGGTGCGAAAGATGAGCTGTGAGCTAATATGATGGCAGATTGAAAGGGCAATGACTGCAACATCACTGTCTTAGTACTTGATGATCACAGCAGGAGCACCGTGATCAGCTGCATGGGCTGCGTGAAGCAAAAGCCTGGTGTCTGCCTCTTCGTGTGTGCATCTCAGTTCAGCCACTTCTGCCTTCAGGACTTCTGTTAGTTGGTCATTTGCCTTCAACCTGAAGCACCTCTCTCCAACTGTCACGAGCAGTGCTTGTTGGCCCAGCTGCGCAGCATACTCTGGCTTGGACCACTCATTCAGGAGGAATTCTGTCAGGGCACATTTGAAGGATCCACTCATCAGAGACTTGTTTAGCTGCTGGTCAATCTTCTGTGTTCCTGTGCGGATCTTGGTTTCGAGGCTCTCCATACCAGCATCGCTTCTCAGGTTGCGCTCCGCGATCTTAATGGATATATCAGGGTATGTGTCAACTACCCAGTCTTTGCGCGCACCAGCTGGATAACCAGATGTGATGGTGTTGAAGAGTGAAGAGGCCAGTTGTGAGTATGTCATGTTTGGTGCCGTTTTTGCTGAATGGATGATGGCCATTGCGTGAAGCACCCAGGTTGCATCCGGGGGGATACTTGTCAGCGGTTGCACATTGTCTTCTAGTGCTCTGAGCAATTTAGCCTTGACTGTCTTCACTGGACTTCCATCTGGCATGGCGATTGAGAGTGGGAGCGGTCCAAGTGGGTAACTCAGAAGCTTCTCCATAGATAGTTCATGGCTTTGACCAATCACAAGGAGACGGCCAAACATGTCTCTTGTTGACTTCAGGACGCTGGCGTGCGGTGTCATGCCCCAGTCTCTTCTTCTTCATGGATGCGAACGTCTTCAGCTGCAGTTGTGGTAGAGTAGCGTAGAAGTCTTTGGTTCCATCTTTCCCTAATCTGTCTGCTGCAAATGTCCTCAGTGATCCTACGCCTCTTTGACGAGCATCCAAAAGGTCTCGCTTTACATCTTCGGTTGCCACGTGTCCAGAAGCCAAATGGCACAGCTGCTCGTCAGATTGGAAAGGGTTTATCCAGTTCTCGATACGTGCCGTGATACTCTGCACCAAATGCAATTCACACTGAATAAGCACCAGACACTATTTGCAACAGTCAACATCAAGAAATATACTAGAATGCGAATTTCTATAATAGTTTATGATGTTAGTGACAAAACATCATATTTTGTCATAATTTAAACAAAATTTTGATAATTTTCGCACAATTTTTTTACCATTTTCACACTTTTTTTTTTAATCATTTTCACACAATCTTTACATTATTTTTGCACAATTTCTAGCGAAAATATCTCCTAAAACAAAATCAAACACCTGGAGTTGTATTTAATGTGTCTGTGCACTCTGAGCAAACCTAACTGCAATGTAATATGCCCACCCATCCCTAGCACAAAAAACCTATTTTAGCGGTAAAGTGGTATATCTGGTATCAAAAATGCCCCCAAAAACTTCGAATGGACACTTTTTAGAAGGGGTAATGTTTTAAAATCATCACCTTATAGATCAATAAACAAGAAAAACACATAAAACCTATGTTGGCAGGGGGGTGCAGTAAACTTTCATTTTAGGCCCCTTCTGAGAATCAGCCCGAGGACTATAATGCATGATTTAACAGAGTTGTAGAAGTCCTGGATAGTAGGATTAAGTTGTTTTTTTTAGTAGTCAGGGCTTTCTTTCACTGGGTCGGTCGAAACCGGTGTTAAACAAGCTGAGTGTTTGTAAAGACATTCGGGATCTCCATGACAGCTACGTAATAGCTCCAATGGATGAAGCTGCTAATAATTTTGTTGTGGTTTGTAATAAGTTTTATGTCGAGGTTTTATTAAAAGAGTTAGGCATTGATACGGCAAGTTTCACTCGGAGAGGAAATAGCACACATGTTCCTTGTCCTAAATAGCTCCAAGATATTATCTCTGATCATCAGGAAGTTTTAGTTGATTATTTCGGAATTAAATGTGAAGAGGTAAATCTTTGTATTCCTCGGATTTTCTGCATCGCTAAGCTTCATAAGAACCTGTACAAATATAGGTTTATAGCGGGTGCCAGGCAGTCACTCGTGCAGAAACTGATGAAGGAGAAAAAAATTAGGATTCACTAAAATATTATCTCATACATGTCGTTATGTAGATTATATTTGTGTGGTTAACAATGGCTATATTTGTGTGGCGGTGGCACTAACAAAAAGACAGGAAGCGGAGCTGGAGGTGGCAGAGTTAAAGATGCTGCGATTCTCGTTGGGAGTGACGAGGATGGACAGGATAAGGAATGAGTATATTAGAGGGACAGCGCAGGTAGGACGGTTTGGAGACAAAGTGAAAGAGGCGAGATTGAGATGGTTTGGACATGTGCACAGGAGGGAAGCGGAGTATATCGGGAGAAGGATGTTGAAGATGGAGCCGCCAGGCAGGAGGAGAAGAGGAAGGCCAAATAAGAGGTTCATGGATACGGTGAGGGCGGACATGCGGGTGGTTGGAGTGTCAATGGAAGATGTGGAGGATAGAGCGAAATGCAGACGGTTGATCCGCTGTGACGACCCCTAACGGGAGCAAGCCGAAAGAGGAAGAAGAAGAAGATTTGTGTGGTTAACAATAATTTTTTTATAGGCAGCTTCATAAAATTGATCCAGATAACCTGATTCTAACCAGGAGTGGTAGTGATTGTACAGTTGCTGCATATCTGGATGTGTTGGTTAGAGTTGGACAGAATGGCTTTAGTACAAGTGTAAAGTTGATTATTTCAGTTTCCCGGTAGTCTTGTACACCTTTCCAGGTACCGATGTACCAATCAGAATGGGTTACAATGTCTTTTCATCTCAGCTACTTAGATTTACAATAATTTGTTCAGTGAAGGAGGATTTTGTGGAACGTGCTGAGGTTTTTTTCCATCATGTTAAACAAAGGATATTTGATTGATTGTTTGATCAGGTCTTGTGAGGATGTCTTTCGACTCAATCGTCACCTTTTATTTAAGTTTGGTTGGTTTTCATGTGAATAAGTTCCAATTGCATTGTATTTGATATAATAATAATGAATTAACATTATTAGTTAAGCATACTATTGATTATATATATATGTACAGGGTGTCCCCCAAAAAATATACAACTTTTCATCTGCAAAGAGGATGGTAATAACATATATTTTTAAAAAAGATATATGGCTGGATAGAAAGCTGAAAGGTTGAAGTTTATTGTACCAATGTCAAAATTGCCACCAAAATTTAAATTTTGTTATAGAATCGTCGTTTTCTTTAAGACCACATGTTCGACGTAGGCTCCACGTTGTCCCATCACTGCCTGCAAACGCGTTGTCATGTTCTCCATCACTTTGGGAAACGTTTCCTGAGGAATGTTCTGGATTTCTCGGTGGATGTTTTCCTTCAGCTGATCAAGAGTCTGAGGCCGAGGGTTTCCATAGATCCTGTCCTTGAGATACCCCCACAAGAAGAAGTCTGGAGGAGTAAGGTCAGGGGAATACGGTGGTCACTCAACGTCTTCGTAGAGGGAGATAAAGCGGCCCTCAAAATGTTGGTTGAGAAAACGCCTTGTTTCCCTGGCTATATGGAGCGGTGCCCCATCCCGCTGGAACCACTGGGTTCTCATCTGGATCAGGTTGTTTCTCCGACGGACCTGAGTACGTAGCTCAGGCAGATATAATTCCTGAATCATTTTGCGATAGTTCCTCTGGTTTACCGTGCAAGTGCGTCCCTGGTCATCTTCAAAGAAGTATGGACCAATTATCCCATACCAACCAACCGCCACCCACGTGGTGACTTTGAGAACAGATCGAGGCACCAGTTCAGTTGATCCATTACCAGGATTTTCAGTTCCCCAGTACCGAAAGTTTTGCTTGTTTACCTCCCCGGACAAGTGAGCATGGCATTCGTCCGTCATGTGAAGTTTTTTTTTGAGGAAGTCTGCATCTTCCTCCAACTTTCCTGAGAACCAATTTGCAAAGTCTCGTCATTTGCGTTTCTGTTGATCAGTAAGCACCGTTTCCGTTTGAATTTTGCATGGAAAGGCATGAATGTCTTGGTGAAGAATCCTCTGAACGGTGCTCTTATGAATGTTTGTCTCGGCAGAAAGTCGTCAAATCGATTTTTTTGGACTCTGAACGACCGCCTGTCTCACCATTTCCACATTTTCTTCACTACGACCTGTCCTCTTCCGACCACTGTGACCCTTGTGAAGGGCACAGATGGTTCCCACATTGGTAAACTTTGCGATGGTGCACTTTATTGTCCAATAGTTTGGTGCATGGAACAAGTGGATACCGAAATGTCTCGAGTAAAGACGTTGCACCTGTATGACACTTTTCGTCTGGTGCCAAAGTTCAACAATTTTCGTCCGTTGTTGTACGGTCAGTCTTGGCATTTTTCTGGCGCTTGCTTAGTATCAAAATATACTTCAGGGTCTCTGCAACAAGACATGAAGCATTGGTGACAAAATTACTGCTTTTTAGATCAAATGAAGCATTTTAAAAGTTGTATATTTTCTTGGGACACCCTATATATGTTTGTATATGTATATGTGTGTGTGTGTGTATGTATAATCAATAGTATGCTTAACTCATAATGTATGCTTGAAAATGACCGTTTTTACAGCCATTTTTCCCTGCTGTGCAGGGGTTGGGCTTTTTCTTGAGGCAATGTTTTTATGGCCGGATGCCCTTCCTGACGCCAACCCTGGTCGCCTCTTACGACACACAGGGATATGGTACACGTACACCTATTCAAACCGGGGCATACACCGGGACCAGTACACTGGTACTCATTTCGCCAACCTCGGAAGGATGACAGGCTGAGTCAACCCGCTGGTGTTAATTCAGCAGTCAACGGAGTTGAACTCAAGACCCTCGGATCCCAAGCCACCACCCTAACCAGTCAGCCAACACCAGGCTTATAATGTATGCTTAATATAATATTATATATATATATATGTAACCCTAACGGCTTTATGGTTAAGGTTGGTGGGCTTGGGATCCTAGGGTCCTGAGTTCAAACCCCGCTCAGCTGTTGAATTAATACCAGGTGGGGTTAACTCGACCTGTCATTCTTCCGAGGTCGGCAAAATGAGTGCCTGCATGCTGGTATACTGTGTTGAAGTGGTGACGCATCCAGGATTGTGCCCAATAGCCAAGGAGACTGCTTGGGCAGCACCAATGCTCTGCAAAGAGTATGGTCCCAATGGATGGATATAGATATACATACATACATACATACATACATAGTGTTTCACAAAGATTGCTACAACTTTGACTTCCTGCCATTTCTTTGTTTTTTGACCTATACCATTTTCCTTTTCAGGGTTTGGTGTTGTTCTCGTAGTATTTGTTCCCTGGGATTTCTAGCTCCGTAGCTCAACTATGCCATTGACAGTGAAGCAGAAGACAAAAGTGGTGGCTCTGTGGTATGACTCAATCATATGGAGACACCCAGCAGAGGTTCTGCCGGGAATACGACCTCAGAACACGTGATGGATCCACAATTTGTGTCATTCAACGTATTGTGAAACATTTTGAGCACGAGGGCAACAGTGGCAGGCCAGTATCAGTAACCAAGGGCCAAGCCAATATCGACGCCATGCGGGATTCTGCAGTGGATAGTCCGAAGAAGTGAAGAAGTTTTCCCCGGTGGTGGGACCCAATTAGTCCCACCGCCGGTCCCATCAAGAAGTCCCATCATGGAGATCTAGAACTACCTCTTGTTCTTCTTCTACGCAAGCCATGTGGTCCTGCATCCACAAAATGAAGTCATCCCATGCAAAAGCCAGATGATAACCCTCATCTTCACTCCATCCACGACTACGTGTTATGCAGACATTGCACGAGAAACGCTCCCAGATCCACTTGACTATCATATGGTGAGAGAACCCAGAGACCATACTCTGACTCCTGGTTCCAATGTGGCCACAGCCAGGCCCACTCTTTCAAAGTCCCCGGTCATTGCCCCTGCACATCGATACTCCAAGTTATCCCCTCTGTCCATGATGTTCCTTGGTCCATCCTGTCATGACTCACACACCCTGTCACATCCCCACATTCCATGGTACATCCTCTCTGCTTGTGGAGGGCTGAGGCCTTACCTCTTTCGTGCTCTTTTCCATCTCTTTCACACCATAAAGCTGCTTGTCCACAAACTTTTCAATGTCCTTCATCCTTACCTGTTTGTCCTTCTCCAACTCTTGGTGCCATTCATCCTGCCTTTGGAGGGACACATCCACTTCAATCCTCACTGCTTCTACCTGTTCATCAATTTTCTCCACCGTCCTTGTCAGCTATTCCTTCATCTCTATTTATCTACGCACCGAAGGTGAAGGAGATTATGTTTTCACCCCTTTCTGTCTGCTTGTTTGTTTGTGCTGAGGATATCTCAAAAAGTTTTGGACAGATTCTGGTGAAACTTGGTGGACAGGTTTGGTGTGTGGCAAGGAAGAATTAATTCGATTTTGGTGAAGATCTGAATCCGGATCTGGATGCGAGAATTATTTACTTTTTAAAGTGATTCTTCATCATTGAGAGATCAGGCCCAAAACGATATAGTACTGTCCAGCATGATATTTCAAAAATGTGTTAGGCCCGATATGTTCTCGTGGATCAGGTATTACGTGGTGGAGGTGTGCTCTCTACCGAGTGCACTTCCAGTTTATTTCTTTTTTGACTGGTTGCAATGTCTTCTCTACTGTATTCATTATTTCTTGGGCACACGATTTTGATGAAACTTGGCCACAAGCTTCATATTTGATGCCTAACGAACGTGTATTGACTGCATCAAAATCTGCATTCATTAAGGGGGTGTACGGGAGGGTTTTGACCTCCCCCCCCCCAAAAAATAGGTATTTGCTCTTTTCTCCGAATTACACGCACAATTTCAATGAAACTTGACCACAACATTCATCACCCCTGATGTACTGGTTTGTTCATGGCATCAAAAAATTCAGGGTCTAATGAGGTCAGTGGGGGGGGGGGGAGGGGGTGGGGTCGAGTGACTTGCTCCTGATCCAGGTGAGCGTCAGGACAGGCGGTCCTACGTTTTTACACTCGCTCTTCACAACTACTATCGATCTATCCTTTTAAATCCTTTTTCCCATTTTCTATTTTATTTTGTGCCTCTTCTGATTTCCCTATCATTTTTCCACTTCCCACGATCTCTTCCTTCATTCTCCCCTGTTGTTTGCTTAATCCCCTCATTTCTGTTCTAAGCCCCTCCATTTCCCCTTCTACTCTGGCTTGGCCGGCTGCTATCTGCTCTGCCAGCTTTTCTCCCATTCTGTCCTGCACAGCTGTTGCTTCGGCACGGATGGCTCCAATGCTGGATTTTAATTCTGTCATTGTTTGTCATGAGTGGCCACAGATTTTTTCCCTGCACGGCCGTAAGGTTGTCTGTTGATTTTTCTGAGGCAGCTTAACCAGCTCCCATTTTGCGCGTGAGGCTTTCCATCATGGCCATTCAGTTTCCTGCCTCTGCTGCAGGGGAAACATCATCTCGCCGGGAGTTGGAGACGTGGTTCTTGAACTTTCTGGGGAGGGGAACTGGATGGGAAAATAGCTCTGTGGTGCTTTCTATCACGACAATTATTTGCTGCACCTCCACTTCACGTGGTTCATTCTCCATTGTGGTTGTTTTAAAATTTCCCTGCCTCAAGATTAAAAAAAAAAAAAATTGCACCAACAAAACCAACGTTTCCTTTCCTTTTATCTTCGAAGGACGCTTGCTGAACAGCAACACCCACTTCGGGGCTGAATCTCTCTTTCTCCAACACCAATGTAACGGTGGCCCATGGGGTGGACTCCGGTAGAATCCTCCACTTGGACAATCACCAATTTAGTGACTGGTTGTCTCTGGAGGCTCAGGGAGGGTGGAGGGGGATTCGGATTCGCTGGACTCTTTGGTTAAGGACAGTTCACTTTAAAATAAAACAAGCCGGGAGGCGACGATGGTTCACGAGCGGTATTTGACGATGTAGATTGTTTCAGAAGTCAAGGATGAGACAATGTGATAATTTTTGACCAAGTTATAAAAATGATCAACATGATGTGGTACGAGTGACAGGTTATTAGCTGCAAAATGTCGAAAACCCGGTTTCGTTCAACAACTTTCAAAATTTGACCTTTGCATAACTTTTAAAGGCCACAAAACAATGTTGTGGACATTAAAATAAGGAAACAGGATACGTGCTATAGCTTATTGGAGTTAGTTCGTCGAAGAAGGTCTAAAACCCGGTTCGATTCCCACAACTTTGAAAATTTGACCTTTGTGGCCTTTAAAGGTCAAAGGTCAAGGATTATGACCTTTGGTGCAAAACTTCCTCTGGAACATTCCAGGAACAATAGAATGTCATATAGGCTATATGGCATTTCGCACTCCTCGGATTATCCATACTTTTGATGAAATCAGCGTAAAAACAAACTTGAAGGGGGCGCCACGGGCAAGGTGTTCGAGATAGAGCAAAATGGTTTGAAGACTTTAGGTGGGGAATGACCTCAAGATTATGCATAAAAAATATTGTCATCCTAGCTCTCAACGTTTGGGTGGTCATATGATTTTTATGTCAAAATTCGCAATTTTCTAAGTTTTTGACCTTGTGACCTTGACCTTGGGACGAAAATTAAAAATCGGACAACGACAAGTTTTAGATAATTCATTTTGCTATTCAAATACCGAAGAACCCATTCCATTCAGTGAATTCCCTCAGAGAAGATAGATTTTTAATCCAACTACTCCCTAAAAATGGCTATTTTTTGGGCGTGGCTCCGCCCACAATGGGCGTAGCCACGCCCTCATTCAGGAAAACACAACTCGACATTGATATCGAACACATAACCAAGTTTCATCAAGATCGGATCAAAGTCCACGGAGTTATGCTCTGGACAGACAGACACAGACACACAGACAGAGACAGACACACATACATAACGAATATAGTGGTCACTCTCGCTGGTGCTCGTGAACCAATAATTAGTCTTCATTCGTTTGCTACGATAGCGGGGCCTTTCCCATGATGTCAGAAGCAATGCTTGGAAATACCATCCTTTCAGAAAAGTGATGCCAATTCAGGCTGTTCTGGAATTTCAGGTTCTAAATTCCAGGAACTCAGAATCAGGTTCAAAAACAGAAATAAGTTCAGAAAATCAGGAACCAAAACAGCCAATTTAGGAATAGTCAGAACAAGATTTCTTTGAAGAAAACGTGCGAAGTGGCGTGTGAAATTGAAAGCGTGTCAAAATTCTGTGGAGTCATGGTGAAGTTTTTCGATCCAGATACGCGTGCAAACAATGGCACTCAATTGTATTTATCATGCAGTTCAATAATTCCCACAAACAATCGTCGCCTCCTGGCTTGTCTCAATCTTAGCTGCTACCCTACTATCTGTCACCGCCCATTTCTTCAAAACCTATCTTCTCCCTCAAAATTGACTGAATCAAACTGAATTTTTTTATATGTTGTACATATGACCAATGCGCACAATTTCTTTCGATAAAAAAATTTCGAGAAAAAATATGAAAAAAACAAAAATTACAAGTGGGTGTGGCTCCACCCACAATGGGCATGGGATGCCCATCGCCAGGAAGACAAAACTAGGCATTGATATCAACATCATATTCAAGTTTCATCCAAATCGGATCACATCCCACGAAGTTGTGCTCTGGACAGACAGACAGACATACATACATACAGACACAATGAATATAGTGGTCACTGGCTGGCGCTCGTGAACCAACAAATAGACAGATTACAAAGGGAATGATTTAAAGACTTAATGAGGGCAAATGGTGGGGAAGCTTGTTGACACATTATGTATGGGAGGGGGTCATGATTATCATCTCCTGAACAAACTTCGACAAGTGCTCTGTCCCTTTCACACAGAAACCACACACTTTTGCTGACGATGTACTAATGGAAAAGAAACCTCATTATTTTACACCCATTACCCATTATTCACATCCCCACAACTATATATATATATATATATATATATATATATATATATATATATATATATATATATATATATATATATATATATATATATATCTACATATATATATATCTACATATATACATACATCTATATATTTATATACATAAAGCAGTTGTGTATGTTTGTTTGTCCTCTTGTAACTCGAGAACTACGCATCACAGAGCAAAACTAAAGGCATATTCGGAATCAGCACATCACACAGGTACGACAGCACACCTTAGATGTTTAAAAAACCCCCCCAAAAAAAAAATCGGCGATTTTTTTTTTTGGCCGTTTCAATTTTTCTGCCGCAATTGATTAATTTTCTGTGTCGCGACTTTTTGTATTTACAACCTGATCAAAATAAGACAAAGACAGACCAGTGGATGGACGGACCAGTGAACGTTTACAAAGTTTCTGATCAAAATTTGACTCTCATTTTAAATGCCCTGAAGAAGGAAGAGCTCCATTGGTCCCAAGGCAGCTGCAGCTAAGCGAAAAAACACTAAGAGACAACAGGAGACTGAAGAGGAGCAAGATGCCAGGCTAAATGAATAGGCACAGCAGCAACAGCAGCAGCGACAAAATGAGACTGAAGAGGAGCGATCAGCCAGGATCAATGAACAGGTTCATCGGCAACAACAGCGGTGAGCAAATGAGACTGAAGAAGAGTGTGATGCAAGACTTAAGGCAATGCGTCACCGCACTGCAGAAGCACGAGCACTGGCCCGGGCACAAGAGCACAACAATGCCAACAGGGTGGCATTCACGTATGACCCGGCTGACCCAACAACTCATGCAGACATGGGCCGAATGGACCAAGTCTATACCCACTGCTCTGCTTACAAGATCAAGGGAGAGACCAAGGGTGTGTGCTGAGTGATGGCAAGGTCGTCCTTGAGCCCTCTCCTGCCCTTCCTCCCTTGCTGAAGGAACTTCTCTCAGGCAAAGGTCCCCTCAGCAAGCACTTCCTTGACAATATTCGGATGTATAATGGCAGCTTTGCGAGGATGAGCTTCAGGCACAAGGAAGCTGAAGTCCAGGGCTGGAACCCGAGCTTCTGGATCCAAGGTGGAGTGTTCCACCGCATTGGCAGCTTGCTCCCGCCTGAAGAGGGCCAGCCAAAGTTCCTACAGGTCTACTTCCTGGACTCACACGCCAAGGAGCCACCATGTGAAAATGTGCAAAAAAGTGATTTTGATGTGACACCCCTGCTATACAATTTTTGATACTTGGACCATGTCAGTGGGTGTGTTGGCCACTTGAAAAGTGTTATTGGACACCTCAACTCCATTGCGCAACTTCTGTGGGCAGGTTTTTTTTGATAAAAGGCCATGACTGAAAAAAAACAAAAATTTGGGGGGTAGGGGAAACTAAATTGACCATTCCTCCACAATGGAACACCCTATGACAACAAATTACCACTCATTATCTTTGTCTAGATGTATGCTACAGGTTAGTATCAAGTAAATTTCAATTGGGTGACCTTCGAGGTCACCAAAGGTCAAAAGGTCATAAAGGATCCAGTGCGATACAAAAAATGTCATAGTGCGACTTGGTGGCTTCCATATTGCACAGAACTTTCTTGGGTCTATTGGGTTTTTGATGAAAGAAAGCAGCATTGAAGAGGTACTGGTTGCTCATGATATATGTGGTCAGGGAACAGCTAATAAGGTGATGGCAGGAAAGGACTACTATAAAATGGTTCGTTACCATTCATTGCTAAGTGAGGCTTTCTTCATGCTTAAGTGGGAAGCATTCCAGCGATGGTTGTTCCAGAAAGAGTACACAGATCATGTTGAATCACTTTCAAGTGTCATTGCTGTTAGAAAGAATTTGAGTGGATTATGAAAAACAGGACAAAGACAGTGTCGTGCAACATGTTGGTGATGTGCTTAATCATCTGAAATCCCTCGATACTGCCTGGGAGGAATTTGAGAATTCTTTAGGAAAGACAGCACAGTTGTGGGGAATGTACATAAAAATGGTACTCATTCTAAAGCATTATGTGAATTCTGAGAGAGCTGGCCTTTGGAACCAACACCTCCTGGAGGAAAAAAACACGTTACCATACACTGTTTCGTCTGGACACAGCAAGTACATGTCCTGTCTTCCAATATATTTGAGTGAAATGAACAGCCTTCCCAACTCAGCACCAGATGTTCACAAAGAATTTGAGGCGGGCAACTTTGCAGTCCATCAGACGGAAGGTGCATTCAACGGTGTATGGACAGACCTCGCTTTGGAGCAAACCTACAACAAAGAAGGGAAAACAAGCCTATTTAAGGGAATAACCCAATCAGAATCAGTACGGGAGAAGTATGTAAAACACTGCCCTTCATGACAGCGGTCTCTGAGAGTGTAAAGCAGATGGTGCATATGCAGTCTCCTGGCTCAGACCACCACGAAAAAGTGAATAAAGATGACATGGCAAAAGTTCTTAAAATCAGAGACACTGTGACAGAAAGTATGAGGAATCCATTCGCTCCGACCATTGCAGCTGATAAGTTGGTCAACATTGCAATGGGAGAAATGCTCGCTTCGACGGAAGTTGTAGACTCTAAAAGACTTGGATTTGAGGCAATTGCATATGCAGGTTCCACTGATGCCAAAAGGATAATTACCCCCAAATATATTGACGTTTGCTGCACAACAGAAGCAAAGGGGAAAAAAGGAAGACCCAGTGAAACAATTGGTATCTGAGGAAGGCACAGTTACCAGAGCCCTCTGCTTTACTCAGGAGCTGACGAATGAAGGTAAAATAGAGGCCTTCAGCTACGAATGGTGCGACTACCCTCCATGCCTGTTTGAACCACACATAGCTGGATACACAATGCGTAAAGGAAACAAAGCTGACTTCCGAGATACCCTCCAAAGCAAAGTCAGTGATTCATGCGAGCCAGTCAAAGAATTGCCTCCCTCTGCTTTAAAACCAGTGTATGTCATAGATGCAACAGCATTCATTCAACGCTTCCAAACCCTTGGGGTTAGCGTTTTCACCCAACTTCAAGAAAGATACAAAAACAAGATTTTGAAGATGAAACCGATGAACTGTTCCGAGGTGCACTTTGTCGGTGATAGGTATGACTTTGGTGAAATGAGCTTGAAGGGTGATGAACGGCTTGAGACATGAAACGGGAGCCAGCATACCAGGGTTCGTTCCAAATGACAACATGAAAATACCAGTATGGAATACGTTTGTTTCGAATCCAAGGATCCAAAGCAAACATCTCATCCTGCTGGCCAAAGTCGTCCCTACCAGATGGTTTCAGTCTTGTAATTGGTGTTGATAGCGAGGGAATTTGTGTGACCAACAGCGGTGTTACACTGTTGGAGGATTTGTGCTGCAACACCCATGAAGAGGCAGACACCAGAATATTTGCACATGTAGCCAGCTGTCAGGATAGCAGTATATTCGTCATTCATGCTACTGATACTGATATCATATTACTTGCAATGTATCATTTACCACGGCTCCAAAATGTCAAGCAGTTATGGGTGGAAAAGAACAACCTTTTACTACCAAGTCATGACTTGGTCAGTGAGTTAGCAGAGGCAGTGGACAAGGACCCCTTCGAACTTACTGCCACATTACTTGTTTCCTATGTTGTATCAGGATGCGATTCTGTCAGCTACCCTTTCGGACGAGGGAAGAAGAGAGCGGCCAACGTGGCACTACAACGTGTTGGAACAATGCCACAACTGCCCGATTTCTCACATACAGATTCTTGTGTGGACATCAAAGTGTTCGATGAAGAGAGAGATTACTTTTGTCAGTTGTACTGCAGACCTGGCTGTTCATCTCTCGATCGGTTGCGTGCCCATTTATTTGCTTCCAGCAAACGAGATCTTCGTTCTCTTCCTCCTACTAAGGATGCATTTCACTATCATGTTCATGTTCTCAGAAGTCTTTGTCAAATCAATCTGTACAAGCAAGCAAATCTGTGCAACCCAACCCCTCCACCGCTGCTGGAATACGGCAGACATTTTGATAATACTGGCAGATTAATTCCTGTCATGAAGCGCAAGGATAGTAAACCAGCTTCAGCCAAACTTGCTTTCTGTAAGTGCAAGAAAGCCTGTTTAAAGAACTGCCCATGTGCTAAGGCTGGACCAGCATGTATCATTGCATGCAGCTGTAATGGTGACCGAGCCAAATGTGGTCGGCTGGCTGAGGACGGTGAAGACGAGGACTAGACAACAGTAACTTGTAGCTGGCGGCACCACTTAGGTAATTAATTCTAATAGACGTAGTGAATTGCCTTTTTAAATGCGGCAAAAGTAAACCGTCAATTCTTTCATGCTTTAAGGTGGCATGACTCTTTGTATCTTTGACAAAGCAGTAGTTGTCAGGTGACTGTTTGGCTACTGACAGTGCATTTGAAAGCAAATGTTATTGTAGTGACATATGTAGAAGAGCCTTGACAAGGCAGCTTATGCTGTGTCTGAGCTTGCAATCCATTTAGGGCATGTTACTACCTATATCACTCATTGTCCAAGTAGCATCGACTTATAGGGAGTTGATCGGCAGAATGTAACATCCTAGAATAGTTTTCATCATTTTTGTCTCTCACACATGACACCGCAGTACCTTGTGACATTTTTCAGTCTTTTCTCATCTTTATACATGTATAGCAAATTGACCATTTAAATCATTTTTGCAATAAATGATAAAATTCTCATGGACATTATCAGTACTGTACTTTCACATAACATACATAACCAAAAGTAATGAAAATCCACTTATTTTTTTAGTGATTTTAAGATTTGTGACAATCAATTTGCTGGTCATGGTGCACTTTATTGTGATCCATTTCTTCTCGAAAAACATCAGAGGGATCTAACGAGTTGATTCAAGTGGTATTTTAAGATAAAATCGTATAGGAAGGGGATCTATACAGTATTTCTTTGATAAAAGTGCCAGATTTTGGGCGTGACCCGATTTTTCTGACCTTTTGACCTCTGGTGACCTCGAAGGTCACCCAATTGAAATCTACTTGATACTAACCTGTAGCATCCATCCAGACAAAGATAATGAGTGGTAATTTGTTGTCATAGGGTGTTCCATTGTGGAGGAATGGTCAATTTAGTTTCCCTTACCCCCAAAATTTGTTTTTTTTCGGTCATGGCCTTTTATCAAAAAAAACCTGCCCACAGAAGTTGCGCAATGGAGTTGAGGTGTCCAATTACACTTTTCAGGTGGCCAACACACCCACTGATATGGCATAAGTGCCAAAAATTGTATAGCAGGGGTGTCACATCAAAAAGTGTATTTCTCAGCCTTGGCTCCCAGACTATGTCTGCCAGGAACGACAGCGGCCTCAAACCACACATCCTTGAGATGCCCACAAAGTGGTTTCACCAGAATAACCATCTGTTCCGTGAGCTCAAGACTGCAAAAGATGTACTTGCAGAAGGAGGCAACTCTTAAGAGCGCCAGATCATCATGAGAGAGAACAAGCGACCGCAAGGAGAGCACACACGCCGCTACAACGCCCAGTCTGCACCAGAAGTCGCCATCTTAATGGACAATGAGCCAACAGAATCCAGAGACATTGTCGTAAGACTTCGTGATGGGGCATCAGTGAGCTGCATGCATCTTCTGATGCACTCCAGTATCCGTAGTGTTCCCAAATGGAACAGATGGCTACAGCATCCATCTGGTGGCCGGGTCTGCTACTGGACTTATTGGACGAAAACTCACACAGCTGCAGTACTAGAGCTACCACATCATGGTGAGAGAGGGCAACCACATACTGCAGATGCGACGACTCTTTCAGCAGTTTCTGGTCGATGTCTACTGCAAGATCGAAACAGAGCGACTGGGCTTTATCTGCCGGGAGCAAAAGAACTTGCTGATAACTACGCCAACCTCCATGACAGCCTCATGAGCACTGATGACGAACGTTGACAATGACAAAGAAATGTGAAATGTGCCCAAATTAAATGTGATATATAAATGTGATATAGATTAATCACCACAATTTACCCCTTTCTTATTCATATTTTTTTTGTCCCCGGGCAATGCCGGGTACTCCAGCTAGTACAACACACACACACACACACACACACACACACACACACACACACACACACACACACACACACACACACACACACACACACACACACACACACACACACACACACACACACACACACACACACTCCTCTCAATCTTCAGTTCTCTCTTGTTTTACCCAAAACATCTCTTCACCTTATTTCCCATGACTGTTTGTGTGCCTCCCAAACTTGATTGTTCTGAGTTTGAGTTTGCTTCTCATGAATCCCTTTTTTCGTCAAGTTCCGTGAACCTCTGAAACAATCGGCTCATTGTGTTCTTCGGAGTTTTTCAGTCGGAGAGAAAGCAGCTGTCAGTAATTCATTGAGAAATGTGCAAACTAGGTGTTGTGTTACATTCACTGTGATATGCAATCCAGTTGTGATGGGAATGTTTAATTGTAAATGGATGGGAATGAGAAAAGGCATCGACAGATTGAAGTGAGACATGTAATTGGAGGTGAAATTTGAAAATAGTGGATAAACAGAACATCGAAGAGAGAAGTTCAAATCGTATCTTTACTTATTCCCTGTAAGAAGAATAAAATGGGAACAATACTAGGCCTTATAATAGGATACAGGAGGGGGAAAATTGGGGGTAAATATTGATATTGTCAAAATGAGTAAAAGACAGAAACGAAAGAGAATATCATGAAGAAGAACCCATGGGAGGGGAAAGGCTCATTGAGTGTAGAAATGGTGAGATGGGGAATGGAAGGAGAGGATGGCTGAGCTGTTGCACTTGGAGAATGGAGGGTGAGGTTTGATGAGGTGGGGATTGGAGGGTGATGATTGGTGAGGTGGGGAATGGAGGGTGAGGTTTGATGAGACGGGGAATGGATGGTGGGCTGCACATTGAAGAGTGATGATCGCTGAGCCGTAGAGTGGATGATGAGAGTTGAGTTGACTTTTTGTCTTCTGGCAAATCAGTTAACTGGGAAGAAAAGTTGTTGGGAGTAGAAGATAGAATATGAGAGAATTATATTATTGACAAAATGTTTTTACAATTCATATTTATCCAAAACCAACACAAATAAACAAGCTTGCTTCACGAAACACCATCATGTTCAAATTACCCAAATTCGTGAGACGGAGCATGTCAGTTATCAGTAAATAAAATAACCAGCTGGTTTCCTGTCTGTTCTCCTTACCTTGAATAGTTTGGAATTCTGTTGGTGAGGGGGAAGGAAAGGTAAACAGAGAAACAGAGGTTTTAAAATATACATGTATATATATAAATGTGTTATTCAACAACAACTATATATATATATATATATATATATATATATATATATATATATATATATATATATATATATATATATATATATATATATATATATATATATATATACACACACACACATATACATATACACGTTAGTGTGGCATTCTTGCACACTGCACCTACTCGGGTGCATCAAAGGTACAGACAATAAATACGAGCTCTATATATTTAATTAAGTGGATTGTGAAAGAACTTTATATATATATATATTACACAAGCAAATACAACCTGTCACTTCGCTGAAGGGATTATGAAGGTTAGGTGGGGGGAGGGATGGGAGGGAGAGGGGGAAGTCAGGAGGGGAAGGGGTGTTCTGGACATGTTTGATAGGGAGACGAGGGAAAGCTGGGGGGCGGAAAATCTCTTCCTCCTTCATCTTCTTCTTCACTTATAATAAGGTGAGTCTCATATGAATTAGATTCAGAAAACACTGATTTATACACCGCTATTTAAAGCATCACAAAGGGGGTTGTTCTACTTGCAACACAGGTGAGAAAAGTATATGAAAAGCAGCTGTTATTTCAATAATTTATTTGCATGATTTTTATCGGGTGAAAGTTAATTGTTATTCCTTTTTTTGTTTCTTATTCGCAATTACACAAAGATTGGTATTCCCATCAGCAAAGTGACTGGTCTTACTTGTGGTGGCTTTGAAATGAACAACCAAGCAGCTTGATGAGCACTCACCAAGTGGCTTAAGCACACAAGCAAGCACTCCAACTGAAGGGCTGGCTTGGCAAGTGATGACCGATTGGTCATCTAAAGTCTAAACCCATGCACCTGGAAATGCCCAATGTCCGAATTGGACAAATGAACTTTTT
>NC_140976.1:7066850-7076850 GCF_056783735.1 Eptatretus burgeri | reverse complement strand
ATGCCTGCAGGCGGGTATAATGGCGGCGCCACGTGCTGGAGCGAACGAGCTTGGGGGGAGTGCAAGGGCTGTCAGGCCCGCAATGGAGGTGGGTGAGGAGAAAATAATTCGGGAGACGCGTTGGGCAAGGGTAGCGACAGAGAAAGTGACGGTGACACAGAGGGAAAAACTAAATTGGGTGACTGCGACGTGTGAGACGAGACACAAGGTGACGACGAAGGAAATAGAATTAACAGAGACACGGAGGGAGACGCAGGAGATAAAAAAATAATAGTGGAGACAAGGGAGGTAATGGGTGAAGAGGTGACTGAGTTGGCAGAGACATGGGAGATAGAGGGTGAATTGGACGGGGTTAAGGACGAGCACACACACATGGAGGTTGTGGAGGATAATGGGGGCGAGCTCACGGAACGTGTTGGGACCCAGTGCAAGCAGCCAGATAGCCTCCTTCGGGAACGGAGGGAGACGCTATGCTCCCTTGAGGCGGATCACGACCAGGCGGGTCCGGTCGTGCCGAGCGAGGTTGAGGGGCGAGTGCTGTGGAAGAGTGCACGGAGAGCTTGGGGGGTATGGAGGCCCCAGAAACCCTTGGGGTGGCAAATCCCCAGTGTGGTTATGAGTGTGGTCCCGGTGTGTGTGGTGTCGAGTTGTGTGTTTACAAGTGTGGCGAAATGTGTGTTGAAATGCGCGCAAAGCATGGGTGAAAGGCGTTGTGTGAAAGGGACCGCGTGTGTGAGGAAAATGGTGTGCGAGGTTGCGAGTGAGCTGAGGTGCATGCTTCCCAGCACGCCGTGTGTGTGGATGAGGCAGCGAGTGAGTGTCACCGCGTGTGCGAGTGAACGGCCGAGTGCAAGGGAGACCGTGTGTGTGAGAGAGCGGTATGTGAGGGAGATGACGGTCGGTATGCGGGAGCACGCAGCCGCGTCTCCCGGCGTGAGCGTAATGGCTTGGTGTGTCAGCGTCGTGATACTCAGGAGTGCGTGGGTCGAATGGCGACGACGACTGCGACAAATGAGGGACAAAGGCCGAGGAGCGGCCGTAGTAGCATTGGGGACCGCGCCAGGTTTACCGAGCAGCGAGGTTCGGGCCATGCAGCGCACGAGGCCACCACGTGCGCGCTTGCGGGAGTGAAATCCGGTCCGGAAACGCCAGCGGTGAATGTTGCCGATCTCGCGGACGGACAAAGGTTCGGCTGGACGACGGATTTGGACCGGATGGGTTCTCCATACGAGCGTGTGTGTGAAGCCATGACGAGCAGAGCACATGTGTTCGTGTGGGGAGCCCCTCGAAACACGAGGCTTGTTTTCTTTTTGTAATGCGCAGGGTGATGTCATGGCTGCACATATGGTTGGAATCCAGCAGGAGGGTGAATCCCTGCTGGATGCTACCATCCAAGAGGGACGAGGTGTGTGAACAGCTGCCATGACGTCACGGAGAGTAGAGCGCAGGTTGCAAGTTGCCGCGCATGTGCTGCGCGAGGAAAAAAAAAAGCAAGCCTCGCTTCGGGTGAACAGGATTCCCTGGGCAAGAGGTGGAAGATCCCCTTGGCCTGGGCACAGGATACAACAAGTTAGGGGGAAGGGTTATCTTAGCTTGACCGGCTTCATTGGGTAGGGGTAAGTCCTCATGGGGCCCGTGGAATGGATTAGTTAGAGGGATTGTAGTTGAGATTTAGGAAGTGAAATGTAAATTGATTTGAGAACAGTGACAGACTGTGAATAGGTAGAGGGGACGCAGCTTAGCTACGTAGTGTTAAAAGGAACGTGCTGTAGTGTAAGGGACGACGTGGGAGCATGAGGTAGTTAGGGGATGTAGTGAGAAGGATGGCAGAGATCAGCGATGAGTGAGTTGAGAAGTGTGGAAGGAAAATGTACTTTGTGAGTGAGTGAGGCCAGCGGGTCTGAGTGAATGGAGTGATTGTGGAATGCATGGTGCGATGAGTGATTGGGGGGGATGAGTGATTCCCGCCCAAGGGACCCAGGGGTCAGTGTAGAGTGAGTTAGCTGGGTTACACAAATTGGAAAATGGAAGTCGTTTTGTTGTTGGTGGGGAAGTAGGCTCGAAACCCGTTTGGAGGGATGCAGGAGCCCTGTTGACGGGCTGGGAGCGTGGCTGCGAACGGTGAGTATCGCTGAGTGGGTACCCCGGGCACGTCGGCCACGGTAGGCCAAGGGCCCATGGGGGGCCAGGGATAGCGTAGTGGGCAGGGGTGCGCCCGCATGATGCGGGGGCCCGGGCGCCATTAGCAGCATGGGCAGTGTATTGGGCACGGGTACCCAGGGAAGGGGCCCGGGGCGCCAGCCTGCCATGTGAGTGTTTCAGGGGAGTCGCCAGGGAGGGCACTCCCCGGTGTTTAGGGAGCTGGTACGCTCAGAGGCAGTGTAGTGCCCAGGGGTGCCATCGTTGGGGAATTGGCAGAGGGTAGTGCCTGCCAAGGGAGCCACGCGTCCCAGCCATGAGACCGTGTGAGGGCACGGTAGGAAAATTGGGGGGATGGCCCGGAATTTGCGAGGACACCAACACAGTCGACGGGAATCTGGGTTGTTAGAACCAATAGATTAAGCGAGAGGCGCTTGTTGAAAGCCCCAGGGTAGTTCAAAAGTTAATGGTTAGGGTAGATTAGGAAGTGTACCCCTCTGCACCATCCATCCCTTCGCTCTCGTTGTGGGCCGCTGGACCCACTTTGGGTAAAGATCGCTGAACTCTGAGGAGGCCATCTTGAGGCTTGAGTTGGGCCTCGACACAGGACGCTAGCTCTCCCTTATTCCCCGCCGGGAAGGGAACGTAGGGGTTGGGAGTAGACTAGGAAGACTATAGGCTAGCCGAACAAGGACGTTAAAGGGGGTTAGGGGACGATTTCTAGTGGGGAAGTAAAGATAAAAATAAAATTAACAAAAAAATAAGTTGAGGCTAAATTGGTTTTTGACAAATTAAGGGGGTGGGTATGGACAGAGACAGGCAAAGGCGATAGGTTGGGAGGGAGACAGTAGGTAGGTCTGAGCCCGCCTTCCGAGTGGGCAACACCACCGCACTCCCTCCACCAACCTCCACCGAAAGGCAAAGGCTGGCCAACTTCATGGGCTGGCTGTGTTACTTCAAGGCCTGTGCCGGCCCACTTCATCGGCTGGCTGTTTACTGCAAGGCCTGTGCCGGTCGGATTGTCTGCCGGCTGTGTTTGCTGCAGCGGCCCTGTCATGCCATGCCTTGCCTGTTTACCTTTGCCATCCGTGCCTACTGCCCTAGTCATCATTTTGCCCTGTTCTGTTCTGCATTCCCCCATTTGACATATGCCAAACGAGAATTTGATGACATATGCCAAGTTTCAAATATTTTTTTCGTTGAGTGGTTTCAGAGAAAATGACGTCCAAATGATTTTCCTTTAATCCAATATGGCTGCCATACCATGTGACCTATGACATCAGAGTTAGCATTAAAATATTCTCCATGGGGAGTTCCTCCTATATTTAAAGTTTTGCATCGATCAGACAAGCGGTGGAGAGAAAAACATCTGATCACCACCCAAGAGTATTAGTTGCCCTAGAATCGGCCACAACTTGTGAGACCAAGCATGAGGACCTGATTCTAAATTATCTCGTAACAACATCTTTGTGGAGAGAAGTACACCTCCCTTGTCTGCCGATGTGGGCAAGTGACATTGTGTCCAACTTTGAATCAGTTCTTTTGCAACAAAATAAAAAAACTTCTTCATCTTGAGGTGTAACTTGCAATTTGAATGGAGGTTCCAACATTGTCTTTGTATGTTGGCTTCCTGTGCTTACTCATGCTTAATGTGTGTGGTGATGTGATTGATTGGCTGTTTCAAAAAAAAATTTAGTAAGATGAGCCAAAGACTTCTTTTTTTTTCTTGTAATAACTTCAGCTTTGTGCTGGTGATAGGGTTGCTCAAGTGGAAGCTCATAAGTAACTTTGCCAACATTCCTGGCAGGTATATCTCACACCTCGTCTATTGGTTTAACAATGACACCAATATGTGGATTATGTAAATGTACGACTCACCCATAGTACTTTGGCCTACACAATTCACATGTAGGAAGAGAAAGAAAGACGGGGGATTGGGGAGGGGGGTAGAATGGAGAGAGAGACATGATTAGAACAATAAGTCTTTAGGAACATAAAGACAGGAATAAACAACAATCCTCACCTTACTAAACATGAAACAAACTTTAAACAAAACAATAACAATAAAAAACTGCAACAACATGCATCATCTTCAATCCTCAATCTGCCGAAATATAATAATAAATGTCAGTTTTTGTGTCAGTCAATGTGTCAGTGTTTCTCCTCCATAACTCAAACATTATGAAACTTAGCGGTGTGAAACTTCGCCTGAGTACGAAGGGAACTCCAAGGGAGTGCATGAATGAAAACTGGATGTTTGGGTAAATTTAAACACCTACTTTGAAGATAATTATCATTAATGGCTTACCTTCATTAAAGGCTTATCCTTGCTCAGCTCAACTTCACCTCGCGGGGGTCTTTGCAACCATTTTGATTCGGCCTACTCAAACCACCTTTCCTTTAAAACATAATCTACTCTCACGGACTAATTAAAATACATAATTGAAATACGATTTTGGATTTGAGGCTCCGATCTCGTGGACTAAATAAGTGTCAAAATCTGGAGTGAGATCTGAAAATGTTAAGAAATTAGCGATTCTTATAACAAAGCATTTGAGTGTCTTTATTTAAGGAAGGCTATGCTCCGACATTCTCTGTATTTACACAAGAACACGTAAAATTGCAAAAACATTAAACTTGCACTTTCGGAACGGTATAAAAAAGTTAACTTCGTTGAGTGCAACAAAAATAATTTTAAACCAGGCAAAAGCTCTGTCATGTGAGCAGTGGGGCATGGCGACCGCAGCTCGGTTTTCTGTGGTCAATTCTTAATTCTTGTTTTCAATGTTTTTTAATACTCGGGCAACGCCGGGTAACTTTGCTATCAAAAGTATAATAGAGTAGGAACTGGAGAATTATATAAGCATCCAAGTCTGCACTCCACATTCTACAGAAACTGGAAGATCTGGCCTCTACCTGGAACTGTGTGACAAATTAAGGAAACACCTTTCGATCTTAAATCAATATGAACCTTTGTGGGTAGATGAATGATCCAGTAATATTGAGGAACAGATAAGTGTGTGTGTGTGTGTGTGTGTGTGTGTGTGTGTGTGTGTGTGTGTGTGTGTGTGTGTGTGTGTGTGTGTGTGTGTGTGTGTGTGTGTGTGTGTGTGTGTGTTTCAAGAGAGAGAAACAGACAGACAGACAGACATAATTCTTTGTTGGGAATATTATCTTGGTCGTACTTGGTGTATTACAAGTACTATTTTCAGCACAAATCACATTTGTAATGATGTGGTATCACACTCACTCACCAATCTTTGTATCTTGAGGGACAGATTCTGAAAATGATGGAAAATAACATTATTAGTTGGAAAACGAAAATAGATTCCATCAGCACAGAAACAGAGTCAATTGAAACTGTTAGACATGCTGTGTGTGTTTGAACATGTGCAGAAGTTCACATCATGCTTAACTTCCTCCATAAAACCAGTACATACATTATGAAGCGTGAACTCATTCCTCAAACCGATTCCATGGGTTCATCACATGATGATTAGATTGAGTCATGTTTCAGATCAAGTTCCGTTTTCTTAAAAAAAAAAAAAATCCAACAATACAAAACCTCATCCAGTTCTATGTTCAACCACGAACATTGAGAATTACAACAGGTCACATGCTGTTGGACATCATTATGTCGGTAAATACAAGGAGGATGTATAGTAGTGAACATCGGACACTTTGCAACATCGGGAAGCGCAATCTATTCGGGATGTCATTCAACTTAGCTACCCACTAACAATGTGGCTAACTAAGCTCCATCAAGACAAATGGATGAAATTAATAGGATATTGAATGCGGTATGCTACCAGACGTGGGGAACAAGGAGAAGGTGACTTTTCGAACATTAACCCTTCATCGCAGCAAAATAGCCTTCACCAGCAAGATGAGGAACTCTTCATTCTCCATCAAGATAGTCTCTCAGATCTACGTACCTGCAAAGGAAAAACTGAAGAGGTCCAGCTTCAGCTATGCCGATGAAAGAATGTCCTGTGGTCTTGACAAACCTCATCAGCCACTGCAGTTCATGCTCCTGAACGTGTTGCAATCGTTTGGAGAATGCAGCTCTCTCAGTTCTCTTGGACAACTGGTTCCTTCCATCGTCTTTTGACCTTCCCCTCTCCCTTATGTGGAAGCTGAAGCTATGTTAGCTATGTTGTCCTACTCTTTCCTTTTCCAGTAGGTGCTGCAATACCATGTCTTGTCACTCCCCCACCCCCTCCACCATCACTACACTTTATCAACTTCCTTTGACTTTAACCCTTCGATATAGTAACCTTTTGCTCCTTTCTTTTCATTAATCCAGCTCATTGTTGTCCAGGAAGCGCTTTTATTTGCTCTCTTGCTATTACATCTTCATAAAGAGATGAACAGGGGAACAACTCTGATTCCAGGTCTGTGTCTGTATAACACACAGAGCTTGGAAAAGAAAAAAGGTCTGTGTGTTGCACGTTTGGGGACTTGGTCAGCAACTTTCCTGAGAGTAAACAATGCTAATTTGATGGATAATTATTATGTATTGAACTATTTGAGCTTGCCTTGCACCCCACCTGCCCCCCCCCCCACCCACAAATATGCTCCACCCTCACATTGTCCTTGTGTTATCCATCAGCTGCAGTTTGATCCATTTAAGTTTAAATTTTGATATTCCACTTTTATGATCTTTACTTGCAAATAGAGGAAGGTTCTTGACTTGAGGTGCAACAAAAGCAATATGGACTGCACGGCCTTTCCCTGCATTTTTGTCAAACCAATTTATATTGCCCGTTTATCTGAGGCAGTTAGTGCTCACCTGGTGTACTGCCCTCTTCATCAACACGATGGATCAAGGGAAAGGAGGGGAAGAAGATGTGAGGAAGATATTTAGCACACAATGATGAATCCAAAAAACAACATCTTAAACAACATATCTGAAAATCAAACAAAGTTCAGGCGAGTGGTAGAAAATGTAATACATGCAAATATGTTGATGGAGACAACGACTTGAGTAGATTCATTGGAGAACAAGTAAAAAAGCAATCAGAGGTTGCAAACCCACGCCAGGACTTGTTTCGTGTGGTGTTTGTGTAGTTTTGTGTCGTGTATTTTGTGTGGTGTTTGTGTACTGGTGTGTTACATAATTAATACGATATAACTGGAAGTGCCACTTTAAAACTGCTGGCAGTGATGACCGGGTACCAAGACGTCCCGCTTTGAACCGATACTTGACACTGACCTACGATGTTTATTATTATTCCAATGAATTCAGAATGGGATTAAAATAAATTCAATTCAAATCGAATGGAAGACCAAATACTGTCGGTACATTCCTGCATTGGAGTCATCAGAAGGAACCCGAACAAGCAAAGAGCAAAGATGACGTCATCAGGAGGAACCTGTTTCAGATTCACATTTCAGATGTTACTCCTCTACCCTCAAACCCATCCAGGCATAGCGTGCAATCCAGGCAATGAACCTTATTCAGAAAAAAAAAAAAAATCAGAAAGAACCCAGATTCAAAAAATTAAAATAATTCTGGCTGCCAGACCATGAGTTGGATCAGGATGAAATTTAAAAAATAAAAAATACCCCATCACTACTACATGAGAATTGTGAGGTTTCATGTTGCTCGATGAAGCGGTTCAAGAGAAATAATTTTTTAAAAAGATTTTCACTCAATCCAATATGGCTGCCAGACCATGTGACCTGTCAATTACTTGTTTACACCCTGGTATCCCCAAGGATTGGGCAACATGTGTGTGAAGTTTCCCCTCAATCTGAACAGCCATTCTGGAGAAGAAGATTTTTTATTTGTATAGATTTTAGGGTAAATCCAATATGGCTGCCAAATCACATGACCGATGACATCATAGGTGTGAATGTTTTGTTCCTCATGGATAGGCAGACATACCTGTATCACCAATGACATCATCAATTTTTTTTCTGTGGACCAATTTATCCCAAGATGACCCTCAAAAATGTTCATACTGATCGGATGTAGCGTTCTACGTATGTAATGACGTCATAACAAAGGCACCTATGACATCATAAAAATCATGTTTATTCCCCACAAGGAGTACTTGCTACATGCCAAATTTAAATTTTTTCCATGATGCAGTTTTGAAGATACAGAGGTCCAAAGTTTTTCCTTTTTTCCAACATGGGTCCCACAACACATGACCTATGATGTCACAATCATCATTAAAACATTCCACATGAGTAGTCGCTCCTATGGTGGAAACTTCGTCTCAATCCGACAAGCGGTTGCACAGAACAACACAAGTTCTGTGTGGTCAAACGGTCCCAAATGGAATACCCTCTTCTCTGGCGAGGCTAATAAGCCATGAGGTTGTGATCACGATGAGTAATTTAACTTAGTGGATACAAACCTCCAACTATCGTCTCAGAACTTCAAAACCACATCCTGTAGAAGTCTGTGTGTTGTCCCGTCCCCTGAAGTGATGAACTTTTACCTACATCTCTCTCAGACAAAATGGACAAACTTTTAACCACTCATCCAACTCTGTCTTCCTCACATGTGGCAATTTCAGTGATCACCGTGCAAATTGGCTCGGTGTCGATACCTCTCTCACCATGGCACTTCACCAGAGGACTTTTGTGACTCCACTGGACTGACTCAACCTGTGAACTTTCCCACCCGGATTTCTCCCAATGGCAAATCCTCCCTTCTGGATTTGGTGATTACTAACTTTCCCACTAATGCCTCCTGCCATTACTCTGCTCCAATTGGTTCATCTGATTATATGATAGTGAAAGTCAATAAGTCCTCTATCGTGCAAAGTCCTTCCTTGGCACACTTGAGCTCCTGTCCATCCACACCACAAGACTTTCATCCGCAGCTCGATAGGGTACTGCTCTCCCATCTGGGCTGGCTCCCCTGCCTGACATCTTGCTCAGCTTGACGCCTTGGAAACCAAGGCCTCCAATATCATTGGAATGTCTCGCGATGCAGCTGAGTTTATTGGCCTATCACTTCGCCATTGCTGACAGGTCAGTGGTCTCTCTGTCTTCTTCTGCCTCATTTCTAAACTTGTACCCCCTACCCTCTCCATGCTATGTCCCCCCAGGCATCTTCAGGACACAGGCAGTCTGCCAGAAACACCCTCCTAGTGAAACTGTCTAAATCCAGAACCAATGCTCACCTCCACCCATTTATTCCCCTCTTTTTCATGCCTGTGGTACCACCTTACACATTCTCTTCAATATCATTGTTCCCTCCAGGTCTTCAAGACAGCTGTTCACCACTATTTCATGTCACCCCCCCCCTGCCCACCCCCCCCTCCGCATCCAAAATCATGATCTTTTCTACACCCATTAAACCATCCCCCACCTTTCACCCCTCCCAAAATTTTGCTTGTGTGTCCATATTGTCCACTCTTTGTGTTTCTCCCTTACCCCTCATCGTTACATGCAACGCTTGTTTGTCCATCTCCATTGACTATCTCCCTCCACCCTGCTGTTGGTATTTCCCCTTTCTCCTGCTGTTGTCTTTGTTATCCTGTGTCCTCATTTGTTCTGTATCATAGCTCTTCCACAAGTCTAGAGCACGGATAAAAAAATATTTTTTTTAATCTCACACTCTCCATATCGCTCTCTGAAAGGAACATCTGGCAAATTCCCCAATATATTTTCTTAACAATCTTCTTGAGGAAGTTCAGTCATTCAAACTCCTGGGTCTCACCATCAGCCATGATCTCTCTTGGGCAAACCACTTTTCTATGTTGGCCTCCAAAGCCAGCCGCCAACTGGGCATCCTCCATCATTACTTAGCACACCTGAACTCCTATTCATCGAGAAGGCCTTCGTCTGTAACTCGATGGAGTACTGCTCTCCCCTCTGGGCTGGCTCCCCTGCCTCACAT
>NC_140976.1:6936850-7064350 GCF_056783735.1 Eptatretus burgeri | reverse complement strand
TTCGTATCACAAGGTAGTCGAAAGACAAAAAGAAAGTCGTTGTTGTTGGGTATCCCTGGTCAGTCCTGCTCGAACAGGCACACGTCACGGAGATAGCCGATCAATTTCCCAGAAGCGACCCAGAGATCTCTCGCTTTCATTATGTTGTGATCTTATCTTGGTGGAGCCAGGACCACACAATTTACCATGATGTGTTATATTTTGTGTGGGGAGCCTGGCAGAGGCTGCAGGTGTTGTCAGTAGTGTCGTCAAGTCACTGACTGTCACGGTGTCACGTCAAGTCACGGTATGTGTGCTGTAAAAGCTGTGGGTAGTGTCCACAGCGGAGGCATGAAAGGTGAACACGACAAGATTTGGAGAGTAGTTTCTCAGTTTTATAAATAGGTGTGGGTTTTATGCCCAAGATACTGTTTGGGCCGAGGTTATTGATTGCATCCGTGGTGATGTGGGTCTAGATGTGTTTTTTGTAGTTGTTTTTGTCCAGTGGGGGATGATTTTAAGGATGGTACTGTAGTGTCTTTGTGGTGTAGTTCTAATGTGTCTAGGGATCTGTGGGTGGTTGGACATGTCATGGCATGGGTGATTAGGGTTGGCACTTGCTGTTGAAAGGAACTGTGCACCTCACATATCCATGTGGTTCTGTGTGTAGGTGCTCAATGGGTGTTGTTAATGTGCAACCTGTGATGATGTGAATGGCTTTGTTTTGTGTGGTCTGTTGGGTGTTGAGATGAGTGTTTGATAGGCTGGAGGCCCAGGATGAGCTGGTGTAGTTAATGACTGATCTAATGTACTGTTTGTATATTAGTGATATTGTTTCTTTGTGGTGTCTGAAGTCGATGCCTGTGAGTGCCATAAGTGTGTTCAGCCTGGGTGTGCATGTTTTTTTTTTTTAATGTTTGTGATGCGAGAATGACATAGATGTGTTAAAAGTGATGCCGAGTATTTTTGTTTGGTGTGTGTGATTGGGATGTTGTTCAGTGCGATGCGTGGTGCAGCGCTATGTTCCTCGGTGTAATTTGTTAAAAGAGTGATCGTTGGTTTTGAGGGGGTGACTTTCAGTCTGTTGATGGTGAGCCAGGTTTGTAGGGTGCTGAGGAAGGGTTGAAGTTGTGCTGTGGCAGTGTTGATGTTGCTATGAGTAGAGGTAATGGTTATATCATCCACATATGAGGCTATTTGAATGCTCTATTTGTATGAAGTTGTGATATGAAGCTATTTGTATGTTCTCAGGTAGTTGTGGAATGTCGTGCATGAACGGATTAAAGAGTGTGGGGGAGAGGAATGAGCCTTGAGGGACTCTGTTGGGCAAGTATCATGTGCGTGATGACTTTCCATTAAAATTACGAATGATTGTCTGCATGATGGGTCGTTGTATTGGCCAGCCAGTGTTTGGTGTTGTTGTTCATGTTTGTGTTGAGTATTTTGTTTGCGAGTCAGAGTTTTGGGAGTGTGTCACATGCTTTGCTCATGTCTACATGGTGAGAATAGTGCATTTTGGTGGTGTTTTTTTAGACTATTGAAGCCATTAAAGGTGTTTTGTGTGAGGAGAGTGGTTGTGGAGTGGTTTGGTCTGAATCTGTGTTGGGTGTGTGAGAGAGAGATGTGAGGGTCTGTGAGTGTGAGTATTCGGTGTTCTGTAACTTTGGAGGTTGTGCAGAGTAATGCGATAGGTCTGTAGGAGGCTACTTTGGTGGGATCTTTGTTTGGTTTAAGGAGGGAAAAGATTTTGCCTTGTTTCGAAATTTGGGGAATTCTTGAGTGTTGGTAGGAGAAATTGCTTATACTCGTAGGGCTGATATACCGTGTGGTCAAAGGTGTTTAAAATGTAAATTGGAGACATTGCCAGGGCCTGCAGCCAGTGAATTTTTGTTGTTTTTGATGATTTGTATTGTTTGTGTGGGAGTGAAAGGCATGATGGTGGTGTCAAGTTGAAGGTTGAGTTTACGTCGTGTAATACTTCCGTATTACACGTCCTCTTTTCTGGGTCCGATATGACTTGTGTGCGCGCGGAATGGCCTATGAGGATGTTAGCATGTTGCTTATGAGGATGTCAAACTACGATTGGGGATGCTTCATCGTGGTGGTTGTACCCTCCCACGCAAGATGGGGGCCAAATCTTCCCCACTTTTCCCTGCTGCACAGATTCATCAGGGCAGTGTGGTCACAGTCAGATACTAGAAGTTGATTGAACACACACAAATCAAGTTTGCTCTCATGTAAGGCTCGTTGTTCAGTCTCCTCTTTAACATACCAGTCGTGAGGGAAAAGCTCTCCAACATTCCAAATGAGTTGTAAGTGCTGACAAAGTCCGGAGATGAAGCGATGGCTTCCAGGGCCGTTGTGTCCGAATAGGCGACACCAACAATCAGCACGGAGATGCCCAGGTTTCTCAGCTCTTTCACTGGACCGGTGACATCGTCTGCAGTTGCGCCACCCACCACCATAACGACCATCTGCAGGTAGCACAAGTAAGAGTAGTCAGATGCGGTGAGAAATTACAGCACCGAATGACGGTTTAGTGAATGGTCCATGATCGGGTTCGAGCAACCGTGTCCAACCACACCTTGCCGGTGTATGGCCTGGCTCCGTGCTGAGTGTTCAGCACATTGGTCAGTACGTATGTCAGTGCTTGGCCCACATTCCGTGCACCCTTAGTACGGCTCATTTTACTTATGGCCGCCAAAGCTGCCTTCTTCCCACCGGTCGAGTCCAGAAAGAGGTCGGTGTGGGGCTGCCCACCAATCTGTGATGGTCAAGAAGATTTCTCATCAGTTTCCTTCATTCAAGTAAAGACCAGGTAGCACATCAACTTAATCTGATAATGCTTTTATCATTATTACCACGAAGAGAACACAAGTGCATATTCAGACACTGAAAGGACACCAGAGATTACAAGATATTTTGTAGAAAAGGAATGTCATCTATGACTCTAAAAAGACTTTTGGCCTGACGAAGTATGTTTGGTTAGCGAATGAAACGCCACCTGAGACTGGAGTGGAGTTATAGATTTTGAGACATCGCCCTGCTAATGCATCATTTGCTAAAATGCATCATTTTGCATGTATGTCTTTTACTCTTTGTTTGTCAAGCATTAACAGTATACGTATATGTATATATACATATATATATACAATCAAAACACACCTGTACAATGGCCAGGCGGTGTCTGTCTGGCCGTACATCAATGCTGCTCACAGAGTTGGACAGGAAGCGTCGAATCTCCACAAAATCTGTGTCTGAGACACCGTTCGAACCATCCACCAGGAAGACGAGGTCCATGTTTGTGGTGCTTGGATTAGTCTCCACAATAACTGCATGTAAACAAAACCCAAACAATTTAATCCCTGAAGCCTGTTCTTGGTCGATATTACAAATCTGGCAGGATAGCACAGAGGTAACACCTTATCTTCATAGTATGTGCTACTAACACCATTTTCCGCCACGTTTAAAGAACTGCACAAAAGGGATTGACTCACTAGGTTCATATACGAGAGTAATGAATGAACTCGAGTAGGAAACCAAAGACGAGAGACTGGTCCAGCTGACGAACAGGCTGTGGCTGCTGGCGATCTGCTCCAGGATTTGAGCATCCAAGCCAGCGCCCAGTGCGATCACGCTTCCTCCCATGGACTCCACGTCAGCCAAACCGATGCTGAAATCATCAGCTGGAGGACCTCCCAGAATCGTGACGATGAACTGGGGGAGGACGAGACGATGCGAACACCTTTTGTATGCTCTTATGGAGTGGAACCCTGAGACATAACATGAGGTTATAAATTTTGCATTTGCCTGTTGTTCAGAACAAAGAATAAAAGCCGAGAAAATTTGACATTAAACAGAAGAATCACAGTTATTGCTTTCTGGAATGTTTTGTTTGTATTTTTGTTATTTATTTTGTCTTTTCAGTCTTCAGCCATTTTTTTACTACAAGCATCAAGGAGATCGCTTAATTAAAATGAATAACTTTTATGGCATTCAAATGAGCCAATGGGAAAACAGATTGACTTCCGCAAACAGAATGGCCTCAATAAAGAGGACAATAAGATATGAAGAAATGACAAAGGTAAAACTTGTGTAGGAGTTTGAGGATCCGATGGATGTCGAGGAGCCCGAACCCTCGGATACCTTAGCGGCGTTGGGCCTGGCCTTGTTCAGCAAGTTGGAGGCCACATACTTCAACGCTAGTCCGAGGTTTCTTGATCCAGATACAGCATGCAGCTTCAAAAACGAGGAAACGAGTTCGGTACGGGAACCAGAAAATGGAACCGCGTATGATGTCTCGGTTCCGATCTGGGAGGAGATAATTTTCAGAATGAGGGATGCCAACTGGTTGGCGGCATGGGCTAACAGCTCCCTAAAAATGAGGAGTGTGCAATTATCACAAAAAATATATAAAGGTGTCAATCAACACAAAATCGTGCGCAGCCTCTTTTGGAGCTTTTGGCAACAAAGACAAAACATTTTATCCATCTATATAGTACTAAAACTCTCATCTTGTGTATATATATGTGTATGTATATATATATGCATGTATGTTCCCGAAATATAGCCAAAACGGTACACGATAGCGCAAAAACTTTCAGCCCACCTTACTGACCATTCGCCTGCGGTGTGCAGTATCAAGTTTCGTTTAAAATCGGGCAATGAAAAAAAATGTAAAAAAATCAATTTCCAATTCAGTCAAGTACTCCTCGGGAGTATTTGATCAATGCAAACAACCTTAGCGGTATAGTTCACTGGAGCTATCTTTTTGTTTTTTTTCTTGAAATGATTTTTTTTCATCAACCGCTGTGACAGCGGGAACCCAACGGGTTCACGGGTCGTCTCGTATCCCATAAAGCTGAAGGGTAACATCAAGGTAGAGTGATAAAATGAGGGAAACTTTGACTGGCAAAGTTAAATCAAAATAGAGATGGAGAAGTATTTTAACGTATTTCCGTATTTTTCTTCAACGTACAACGTATTTTCAGCCCATTGCAAATGATTTGGTGACCCATTTACAGAAGAGGAGAGAGGGGGTATTGAAAGGTTGATTGATGGCCACAGGCAAAGGAAACAAGATATTAAAGCTGAAGTCGAACACTTGAGCTCCAATGCAATTACAATACTGAGAGACCTTCCTCATTTACTCTTCTTCTGTGTGCAGCACATGGCTGTGGGTAGCATCATTTGATGGGGGGGGGGGGGGATGGCTGTGCTGCTGATGCAGTGCCCCTGCTAAAACACGAATTTGTAATTTGATCATGGTGCTCGCCTCCTCTTAATGAAGGACACCAAGGGATCTTTAACATCGAGAAACTGATGCTGACCGGATGCCTCGATCAAGGTCCATCAAAGGGATTGTGCACAAACTGATGAATCGCCCTGCCTGTTAAATACCAGGGTGACAGTTTATAGTTGGCTTGATATTCAAACCCAGGTTGGACAGCTCAGTGGGGAGTGCAAGTAGCTCTCGGCCATCCTGCCAGCTGATACTTCACTCAAACATTCTAAATCAAGAAACATTCAAACCACAGCTGAAATTTGGATTCGCAAATTTGCTCAGGCTCAATCTGATTTGATGTCTTCATAGAGGTTCACTCGGACTGCCAAATAAATTAACTGCATCGGTCCTCACGAGTCAAGTCATTCAACCCAACACACCAGCCACACAGGGAGTGGGAAATTTGGACCGAGTGCCCTCTGTATTGAAAAATAATCTTGGATCTTTCACATTCAGATGACTGCAGATACAGGATAGCCAGCTTTCCAAGCTCCCAACCCAAAGAACAGCTTGCTTCATGGTGCAGCACTCCCTGCAAGCAGTGCACCGAAGGCAGTTTTAATCGCATTGGAGAGCACGAGCTGCTCTGCCACCAAACCAATAATGATGTTTATCCGTGACATACACAGACGTTGTTGACAAGTTTGTTTGTAATGGTGTGAGTGTTCTGGTTTTTTTTTCTTCTGAATGACAAGGTTCAACAGGTATTTGAAGAATGTTCTGAGAGATGAGTCAAAAGAATACATTGGGTAACCATGTCAGTCATGATAGGTTCTGCCATCCTTCCCCAGAACGAACCAGTTACATGAGTGACCTCACATCCTTTATGCATTGTATGAATCATATTATTAGCTTTTATATCTCTGAATATTTTGTCCCCCTAATTCCTTTTTCAGATTTTTCTCACTCCTGTAAATTTTCTCGTTGTACCTCAAACACAGGTATAATGTAGCATGATGTAACATTGCCAAAGTGACCAGCTCCTTACAAGAGCATCCGTAAGATGGACCACCGGCGACGTACCACAACGATGGCGATACGAGTGTAGTCGTTTCCGAGGCTCAGGCGTCCTACGATGGCATTCAGGAATTTGATGATGTATGCAAACTGTGATTGAGGGATCGTCCCATCGATTAGGAAAATCAGTTCCAACTCCAGCTCTGTGAGGAGACAAAGAAGGGAGACGATTGAATACAGGATTATACAGGCCTCGATCTGGATTCATAAAATACTTCTGAACTGCAGTTGCACCATATATCCACAGATTCAGTCCCAGAAACCTTCTACATAGACTACAGGAATTGTCCATCAGCTGCAGGTCTAACTGTGGGTTTGCTTGGGCCTAGAATCAGCATCAAATGCGGCTGCATATTGCAAACCACGTACCATTCTCAGGCTTTGGTTCTGGTGCTGGCTGAAGTGGTGGAGGTCGTGGCAATGGTATTGGTTGAGGCTTCGGTTTTTCCTGAGCGGCACTGCACACGCTTTTCAACAATGTTTCTCCAATGCTCTTAAGCGCCCCAACGTTGTTCACCGTCAAGATGTGGGTGTTTTTGGGATTACTGGCTATTTCCTCGAGTTGGTGTCGGTTGAACTTGCCAACGCCAATGGTGAATATCTCGATTCCTGAATTACGAAGGTGTTTCCCAGGTCCAGAAACATGATCTTGGGACTTCCCGTCGGTGATGAGGACGAGAATCTGTAAAGAGAGTATATTTCAGTGAGGACTACAAAGATAGGTTTGGGAGACCTTTAAAGGGAGTGGAGCTCAACAAAATTAATGTGAAATAAATCGATAAAATAAAGATTGAAAAATCACTCACAGTGACACTTGGCGAAACGGAACGGCACTCAGTAGAGTGCATGCCTCCACCAGGCTGAACAGTTTAAATTTTGTATTCCATTGATAGGCCGGATCTGAATCCGGACCTGAACCAAAATCGAATCGGCTTGTTCTTGTCACCTAACCAACTCATCCACCTCGTTTTGTCATAACTCGTCTACAACTTTTAGAGATATCATGCCACACATAGTTTTGGCCCCATCTCTCAATGGTGAAGAATCAGTGAAAAATTAAATAATTCTTGTATCCAGATCTGGATTCAGATCCTCACCAAAATTGAATCAATTCTTCCTAGTGGCACACCCAACCCGTCCACTAAGTTTCGTGTGAATCCATCCATAACCTTTTGAGATATCGTGCTATAGATCGTTTGTGGCCCCGTCGCTCAATGGCGAAGAATCACTCAAGAAATTATCAGATCCGGATCCAGATTCGGATCTTCACCAAAATTAAGCATTGCTGTCCTTGGCCAGAATAAATCGATGTCAGAATAAAATGAGGCTTACTAGAAATAAAAATGGGAAAGGGATGAAAATTGACAAGGATGCAAAAGATGGAATGAATGATGCAGATGAATGAATAATGAGATGAAGAAAAATATCTCATCTGCCAAGAAATCAAGATAGTGGGTGAACATCTACATGACGACTACGAGGATGGGAAGAAATGTATCAGGGATGCCGTAGCTGATGGAGAAAGGCTTACTGATCGAGCTTCTTTACCCATTCCAAATTGACTCAAGAACATTTCAGGCCATGGCTGGAGGGATTTGGAGATGAAGTGGCACAATATCTGCTTTGTCGACTTTTCCTCAGAGAGACATTTGAACAGGCTGTGCAGTAGGACAAAGGACAAAGGGAACAGCAGGAGAAAGGGGAAACAGCAACAGCAGGGCAGAGAGAGAAAGCAAATGGAGATGGACAAACAAGGGATGCAGGTATCGACGAGGGGTAAGGGAGAATGCAAAGGGTGGAAAACATGGCTACATAAGCAAAATTATGGGAGGGGTGGGGTAGACAAATTTAACAGGTGTAGAAAAGATCATGATTTTGGATGGGGGATGTATTGAGATGGTGGTGAACAGTAGCCTTGAAGACGTAGAGGGAAGAATGAGGTTGAAGAGAGTGTGGAAGGTGGATCCACAGGTAGGAAAAAAAGAGGAATAAATGATTTGAGGTGAGCAGTGGTTCTGGATTTAGGCAGTTTCACTAGGAAAGGGATGAGGGTGGACCACATGCGTCTCACAGATGCCTGGTGGGGGATTGGGGGGGAGCATGGAGAGGACACAAGGTGCAAGTTCAGAAATGAGGCAGAAGAAGACAGCGAGACCACCAACCTGTCGGCAATGGCAAAGTGATGGGCCAATACACTCGGCTTGATCGTGAGACATTCCAATGATATTGAAGGCCTTGGTTTCCATACTAGGATCAGCAGACAACTTAGATGCACTTGAGGATGCGATAGGTGTCCAGGGAACCTTCCATTACTGTCAGTGGAACGCATGGCAATGAGGTCCACTTCCACCATGACCGGTGGTCATGCTTAGCTTCGGCAGAGACGTGGCTTTAAAGAAAGATATCATTGAGGTGCTGCATGATGTTGATGTTCCACAATTACTGATTGGAACATGGGTCAAGCTTATATTTCACAATGCATCACAGATCAAGGCAGAGGACTGGTTTGTTACAAATCAATGCAGAAATGAGGCCAAATTGATAAATAATGCCTGGGTCATGTCGAGGATGGACAGTGTCAGTGATGAAGAAGTTCCACCATTGTCAATTTCTAATGAGATTGCAAGCACAGGAGATTTCAGTAGAAATGGCTCCCATCTTGAAGGCCTCGGCAGACAACTACAATGCCCAAGCAGATGTTACCCCCAACCAGTGATGCCCGAGAACTGCACCTCAAGCATGAAAATTTCCAGTCAAAGGATTGGCTGCAGGCAAATAAGACCTAGATGGAGCTAAGCAATCCAGCAGACACAGGAGGGTGGAAGTAGACTCGCAAGCCATCTATGCCAAGCAGTTGTCTCAAAGTCATTACCTGTGGATGCAAAACCAAATGCTGCACTGGAGCTTGCCAATGCCAGCCATTGGGACAGATGTGCATGCCAGATGTGCATGTATACAGATGGGTGGTGCTTGAATACAGTTAGTTGATAAATCACCAATATCAATCAACCAGTGAGTACACATCTCATGCAAATTAAGGTAAATTCAGGATTCTGGATACAACTGAAATTTGACTTTCATTGACCTCTGACCTGAATTTTTCTTTTATCTCCAAGGTCGTGTCATCGTGATTCAAATCCCATTGAAGCCAATATAAAATGTTTCACTAGGGTTACACTCTCCACCATAAATTGATAATTCTCAGCTCCTGTAACAAAGGTAAACTAGAATGGTACTCAGTAGAGCGCATACCTCCGCCAAGCTGAACAGTTTACCTTTTGTAGCCCAATGATAGGCCAGATCTGCATCCAGACCTGATGAAAAATCCAATCAGCTGATTCTTGTCATCTCCCTAACTCATCCACCAAGTTTTGTCACAATCAGTCCACAACCTTTTGAGATATCGTTTTTGGCCCTATCTATAAAAAAAAAATATATATATATATTCTTAAAAGTACTATAACTCATTTGCTCACCAACAAAATCAAAACGATCAAGATGAAAATATTATGTTTCGATCACTTTGGTTTTGGAAAGCATCCAGATGGGAGATTATTTTTGAAGAAAATTGAAATTTGACCTCATTGGACCTTTTCACCTCAATATTTGACCTTGAAGGTCAAATGCCACGATGCCAACCGAGACAATCTGAAACCTTGGACAATGTTGATACTTTTTAGCACGATTGACCACTTTTAGCCTATTTGTCTCTGTGTCTTTGCTCCTCTCTTTCACTCATATTCTCTGATGCCACAATCATTTTTACATCATAATAATAATAATACTACTAATAATAATAAGATCCACGGTGAAGAGACCAAATGAACACCACACCAAATAGAGGTGTATATTAAAAGCAAAGCTCACTCTGGGCACACCAGATCGGGGTGCGCGAGCAAATACGTCTCCCAATGTGTATTGCAGCGCAGCCCCTGTCCTTGTGGAACCCCTCATGTACGGAGTTTTGCGTATGGCTTTCAAGACTGCTTCTTGCGATTTGTGCTGTGGGAGGTGAAAGAATGTACGATGCCTGGGGCGCTTTCTCCAGCCACTGAACTCGACGAGTCCCACGCGTACTGCATCAGGCCTGATGGCCAGGCCTTGGGTAACACTGATGGTTACAGGGGGACACATGATGTAAAGAAGAGCAATGGGAAGAAGGAAAAACATATCAAAACAGGGAATTAAAAGTCATGAATAAATAGAAAGTGCAAGTGATGTATGTTTCTGACCTGATGATAAATTTTTTGATGACACGAAATTTTGACAAGCCAATGCTTCCAGAACCATCCACCAAGAATACAAGATCTCCCTTCTGTCTTGCCAGATCACAGCCTTTAGGAAGTAATAGGAGAGCTCATTTCTGATGACAACCCACATAAGTTCTCAATTTGCCTTATTCGCAGTAATATCAAAGCTCCAAAAAGGGTATTATAAACACCATGACGTGAGACAAAGAAAGAGACAGAGACAAAGGTGCATACCTTGAATATGTACAGCGGGCTCCACCGCATTTCCATGACCGTGACCGTGACCGTGACCGTGACCATGACCAAACAAGAATCCAGGCATATGGAGATGACCAAAGAAACCGCCATGGTGACCTCCATGATGGCCATGGCCATGATGACCTCCATGGTGACCATGATGGCCTCCAAATCCAAAGAAACCGTGGTGACCATGGCCATGGTGACCATGGCCATGGTGACCATGGCCATGGTGACCATGATGGCCTCCTAATCCAAAGAAACCGTGGTGACCATGGCCATGATGACCTCCGTGATGATGGGCATGACCGCCATGATGATGGGCATGACCGCCGTGATGATGGGCATGACCGCCGTGGTGATGGGCATGACCGCCGTGGTGATGGGCATGACCGCCGTGGTGATGGGCATGACCGCCGTGGTGATGGGCATGACCGCCGTGGTGATGGGCATGACCGCCGTGGTGATGGGCATGACCACCATGGTGATGGGCATGACCGCCGTGATGATGATGCCATCCAAAATGACGTTTGTCTGAATGTGCAGAACAAATAAATGAAGTTAAAATCAGAGTTAGACAACAAGGCCATCAAAGAACATTTACCAATTTTCTAAAAACTGCAGAGGCAATAAAATGATTTAAAGCAGCTTTTTATTTTTTTTTGTCCATCGATAAGGCTTGTGGAAGAGCTAGTATACTCAATGGATCAGGAAGCAAAAAGGCAAAAAGAAGACACAAAAAAACATGCATGGGGTGGACAAGATGGATACAGAAGGAAACTCCAAGGAGGGAAAACAGTAAAATTGGAAGGAGGGATACGGGTGGGGTTAACGGGGGTAGAAAAGATCATGGTTTCGGATTGGAGATGAGATGGCAGTGAACAGCTGTGCTGAAGACCTGGAGGGAAGAACGAGATTGAAGAGAATGTGGATGCTGATTCCACAGGTGGGGAAAAAGAGAAACAAATGAGTGGAAGTGAGGAGTGATCTTGGATTTAGGCAGCTTCACCAGAAGGACATTGTGGTGGACTGTGTGAGCCTTCCAGAAACATGGGGGGGGGGGAGAGGGGGTTAAAGCACAGAGAGAGTAGAGGGTGCAAGACCAGAAAGGAGGTGGTAGAAGAAGACAGAGAGACCACCAACCTGCCTGTGATAGCAAAGTGAGAAGCCCATAGACTCAGCTTCATTGGTGAAGATGTCAGTGAGCCTTGTATGGAGTTGGCCTTGAATGACATAGGCAGAGAGTTTGGCGAGTAAGATGGGATGCCAGACTGTATCAAAAGCATGTTATATGTCCAGAGATAAGGCCCTGATGTCATGTCTGATATTGAGGGCCTCCAACCATTGTTGGGAGAAGCAGCATGTCCAAGGTAAATTGACTTGGTCTGAAACAAAATTGGTGAGCTGAGATGAGGTTGTTGGAGAAATCGAAGGATTTCATAGAAAAGGAATGTTTAAACACAAATAGAGCATCACATCTTCCGATCTGATATAATAGATATAATCTCACACAAGAGACTTGAATCTCACATCTGGAATCTCACAGTCTTGTATCTGATCACCAATACAACCTTCGCAAGGCAAGATCTACAGGTGATATCCTTTCTTACATTACGAATGTCTGGGCCTCTTCTTTGAGAGATTTTGGGGAATCCTTTGTTGAAGGCCTTGATATCTCAAAGACTTTGACAGAGTTTGGCATCGGGGTCTGATGTCCAAGCTTCCCTCTTTCAGCTTTCCTCCTTCACTCTGCTCTCTCATATCGAGCTTTCTCTCCGACCGCTCTATCTCCATAATTGTTGATGGTTCAACATCTCCCCCCCCCTTCCCTATCAACAGCGGTGTACCTCAGGGTTCCGTTCTGTCTCCAACACTCTTCCTTCTTTTTTATCAATGACCTCCTTTCTTCCACAAATAACCAAATGCACTCATCTGCTGATGACTCAACATTACATTCCTCCATGTCTTTCCCATCTTCCCTCACTCGATCAACATCTCGTCTCATCACAGCCACCTCTTTAAATTCAGATTTGGACAAGATCTCCCAGTGGGACAAATGTCATCAAGTTAAGTTTAATGTTTCAAAAACTCAATTTCTTCTCATCTCTCTCTCTAAAACTCCTCTCAACCCTCCAATCTCCTTCGAAAGCTCCACAATTACACCATGTGATACAATAAACCGACTAGCTATTACTCTAAAATCAAATTTGTCCTGGAATACACACATTACACAAATAGCTCAGCCTGCTTTGAAGAAATTAGGAGTCCTGTTCAGATGTCGAAGATTCTTCTCCTCTGAACAGTTGCTCCAACGATATAAAGGATTTATTTGTCCTTGTATAGAGTACTGCTCTCACATCTGGGGAGGTTCCAGCTCTACATACTTTCTGGACAGAATTGAATCCAAAGTTATTCGACTTGTCAGCTCCACCAATGTGACCTCAAAACTCGACCCGCTGAAATTACGCTGCATAGTTGGCTCTCTTTCTCTTTTTTACAGATATTACTTTGGTTTCTGCTCGCGTGAACCTCCACCATTATCGAGACCAAGGAATACTCGACAAGCCACTACATCAGATGATTTTTGTGTGGCCATTGGCAACTCAAGGGTGGGCCGTTATGATGTTTGTTTCTTCCCCTCCACTGCCAAACTCTGGAACTCTTTACCTTCTCACGTCTTCCCAAACACTGATGACCTTCCCCTTTTCAAAAAGCAGATTTTTTACTTCCTCAAAAACTCTTAGACTATTCTCTTTCCTTACTTTTCAATTAATGCAGTTATGTTATTTAAGACTTGGCCTTGATGAGGACTATATAGTCCGTGACTGAAGCCTTCAACATAAAAAAAGAAAAAAAAACAGACTGTCGATGCCAAGAGGAAATGTAACCAACGCCTTCATAAACACCTTGATGGAGTACTGCTCTCCCCTCTGGGCTTGCACCCCCGCCTCACACCTTACTCAGATTGACACCAAGGAAGCAAAGGCTTTCAAAATCATTGGAATCTCCTGTGATGAAGCTAAGTGGATGGGCCTATCAGTTTCACATCGGAGACAGGTCAATGGTCTCTCTGTCTTCTATCGCCTCCTTTCTGATCTTGCACCCTCTGCTCTTTCCATGCTCTGAACTTCCTAAGTTTTGGGGATTTTTTTTCCCTCTAAGGATGCTATTTAACTCCAAACAGAAAGGTGACTTTGATAAATTTTCCATGATACTGTGGCTGACAAAATTATTCACCCCCCCTTCCTCCAAAGTTTTCACATTTTTATGCCACCTGAGCATATTTCACGATGTTCACCTGCATGTGCCTTTCTAGTTCCCCTCCCCTTAATCTCACTCTCACATCTACTCTGCTGTTGGTGTTCTGGGTTGGTGCCCCAGCATCATATCTGCTTCTCTTGGATTCTGTGGAATCTAAAACTCTCGGCATCATTGGAATCTCCTGTGATGAGGCCGAAGCACAAAGTCTCTTGCTCGTTTTTTTTATGGACTGACAGAATGAATCACTCACTCACTCACCTATGACTAAAGTCCAGGTGAGCTAAAAATGAATATGACAAAGATAAAACCGTTGTTCAACCGTGATGTGCAAAAGGAAGACATTCAAATCGGTCATTCGTGTAAAATTGAAGAAGCCAGAAATTACCTTTACTTTGAACAACTCGTACAAAAGGATAGACACAGATCAGTTTGAAAAAAAGGGAGGAGATGTACTGGAGCAGGATAGATGGAATTTGGGAATTAAATAATGTCATGAAAAACAAACCGTCCTTGTATTTGAAAATTAAAGTTTGCAATTGACGTGTTCTACCGGCAATGTCATGTGGCAGAGGAACATGATCTCCAACGAATAAGATGATCCCTGGAAAGCAGAGAGCCATGGAAAGATGGCATATTGGTGAAAGTGTAACTAAATGGGACAAGACTAGAAATCAATGGATCAGACGGAAAACAAAATTTCATGACGTTTTGGTCACACAATAAAAAGAAAGTGAAACGGAACTTGGCCCTGGGCACGAAGCAAGAAGAACGGACAACCAGTGGACAGCAATATTTACAAAATTGGAAACCGGTGGATAAGCCGGAGAAGACCCTTGAAGAAGCAGAAGTAGTCCGAAGAAAGTGATATCAAATTGGTAGAAGGGGAGATTGAATTGAAACATTTATTGAAAGTACAATGACCTAAGTTTTCATCGAATGGACCACAATGAACCATATTCGAGGGAGGACTTCATCCTACAGTGAATTAATAAGTTGGGAAGGTGAAGTCAAGTTGTTCAGCATTTATTCCTTTGGCTTTGGTGTAAAATAAACCATTTTTGATCCCCGTATTTGAAGATTCTCGCACGAGGGTATATACTTGACAATCTCACCTGGTCACGGGTACAAACTGGTCAAAGATGAAAGTTCAAAAGTACCTGCAGAAATAGAGAGAAATTACGATGCGGGCGCAACACGGACATGATGTGCCAAATTACCTTTCTCATCTGAGGCTTCTTCTCCAGTAACCTGTACAAGTGCAAGAGTTCAGGTAATCAGCAATGAAAGGTAAACAATGCGAGGACATTCCATATCAACATTAATATAACACCTTACCCCGCACAGTCTTGGGGAAAAGGGACATGGGAAGGGTCTTTTAAACTTTTGCTTTGCGTTTCTGAGCATGATTTATATTTCCTACGAGTCACAATTTGTCTGAATCTTGATATTCCCCGATGGTGAGAGAGCGAGCAGTAAATTTGATTGGTCGACATGATGTAAAACGGCGTGATATTTTGTCCAATTCCTCTAAAACTGGAGGTTTTTGAAAGTGCCAGGAATTTGTGTTCTTCCGTGTTCAGGTATATAATTCAATTGAAATGAAATAAAGATTTAAATGTTGTCAGAAAAAAAAACAGAAACTTTTTTTTCGGATGTTTACCACCGTTGATGCGCTTTCTTTTATGCCACCTTATCGAACACGTTAAATTAGTTAGTTCTTCCTCCCTTTTGTTAGTGTCCTTTATAACGTCCCTAAAAACTGCAAATTTCATGTTTGAAATGATTTTCAATTTTGTTTGATTGGCAGACAGTCAGACAGAGTAAAAAAAAATATTACCTCGCTCCTCTGTACGCATGTGAAATCGGGACGACATTCCATATAATTTGCTAAATATCGAGTTAAGTTTAAATGAAACTTTTTCTGCCAATCTCTGAGGACTTTTGGAATGAAATTTTGCCTCAATAAAATATAAAGTATGTGTGGTTGACACGATTTTTTTTGACCGTGACTAATTTTAAGGTCATGACCTAATTATAGACATTTTTACATTTTCACCAAAACTCAACCAATTTTGGCTGACCAATCCTTGACCTAATTTTTTTCAGATTTTGACCTCATTAAAATAAAAAAACACCTTTTTGATCATAACTTGAATCGTTTTCCTCCGATTTTCATGATGTTTAGTTTTATGGATGGATTGTAGATGGGGACACATTTTCTTTAATTACACTCTATCCCTAAATGTTGATGGTCAAGGTCATGTGGTGGTCCGAGTAAAATATGGCCATCATTGGATCGTGGGCCAAGGGTAGGCTGGGGGAGGTTTACAATCACTTTGTGATCACAGATATCTAGTAATAATGTCGTGCTCTCTCATTACTCTGTCCTTCTCCAGTCTCTCCTAGTTGTGCACGTTCTACCATCAATCCAAGCTCACCACTCACCTCCACTCCTCCGTTCCCCTTTACTCCCAACCCTCCATTGCTTCATGTTGGTAGAGTACCTCCTTCGCAAGTCATCCACCATTGCTACCCATGATGTTTTCTCTTCTCATTAACCCCCATCTTCTTCACATGTATACCTTTCTCTTTCGTCCTTCTCTTTGTTCATCCCCTTGCTTGTGTCCACGTATTGTCCAACTGTCCCATTAGCAACGCGTTACCCTCTGTACACCATGTATCCTGAATCTCCCATAATCCGAGACTCGGTTTAACCAACCAAAAATTTAAACAGTAAACATTTCTTAAGGTCACTTGTTTGAGAGATAAACGTAAGCCAAACGAACCAGCCTTGCCGAAATAGCACGGAACGTATCCATTTCAAATTTGATGTTTTCAGCCATACGAACTCCCAATCCCAGCTCAGTGTTCCACACCACAAATCAGTTTGTACTTGCAAAACACAGTCCTTTAACTCGAAGATGAACAAGCAAATCAAAACATCAATAAAATAAAAGACAAGGTGAAGCAGAATGCAGACAAATAGTGCAAAGGGCTCCGATAAGGACGGCTACTTGTACCTGGAGCACAATGAGCAAGGAAATGGAGATTAGGACGGCAAGCCACACGAGCCGTCCCATGATGTCTGTCTGTCTGTCCTTCCAGCGATGGATGGAATTGAACAGGATCGAGGTGTGCCAACCACCGAAGAAAAGCTTAAGTTTGGGCGTTAGCCTTTCAGTGAAGCAGAAGAAAGTCCTTGGAGTAGTGTGTTCTCGATCCGTCTCATCCAAACTTATATACTTGTATAAGGACCGCCTGAGGCTGGGGTGGAAGCTTTTTGGGGATGCTAATAAGTTTGCTTCATGTAAAGGGGAATAATGTAAAAAAAAAAAAAAATCAAACAAAATCAAAGCCATTCGGTGATAAAAGATGATAAAAACAAAATAAATGCTCAGTGCCAAGTAAATAACAACCAGCAATGAAGAACCCATAACCATGTCAGGTGTACGTATGCAGGTCCACTGATGGATTCGGACTCTCCTGACAGGTATACGCTTGTCTCTACTTTCAGGTTATTATTGGTTCCACCGTTACTCATACTCTGCACAGAGCTGTCTTTCTACTCAATAACTTTGTGCAAGTTAGTGTGCTCTTTGACCTCAAGGTCACGATTTCCATTAGTCTTTCAATGAATCATTTGTTTCATCCAAATGTGTACGATCTGGCCCGGATTTAGAGTCATGGGGGTGGCCCCAGCATCAAAATAGTACCGTCAAACGAGAACGGCACTTGGTAGAGCACGTACCTCCACCTGGCTGAACAGTTTATGTTTCGCATCCCACCGATAGGTCGGGTCCGGATCCAGACCTGAACCAGAATCGAAGCGGCTTGTTATTGTCACCGAACGAACTCGTCCACCAAGTTTTGTCCGAATCCGTCTTTACCTTTTGAGATATCGTGCGATATATCGTATCTCTCCCTGTCACTCAATAGTGAAGAACCACTTAAAAACTTCTCGTATCCAGATTTGGATCTTCACCAAAATTGAATCATTTCGTCCTTGTCGCACACCCAACATCTCAACCGAGTTTCATCCAATTCCGTCTTAACTTTTTTGAGATATCCTGTTCACAGACAGACGGACAGACAGACATGGGTGAAAACAATCGTCGTCCACCTTCGGTGGTGGAGGTAACTATTGATTGATATAAAATTTAATGTACCATCAAATTTTGTTTTTCATGAATGCTCCTCTTCCACTTCCATGTGGGGTTTTGCGTCGGTCACTCATGTTTACCTGAAAAAAAAGAAGCAATTAGTGGCTGCCGGATGGCTAGCAAATAATTTTTGTAACTTCCAGTGGTGGCAAAACCTCTGAAACATCTGCATACGATTTGCCTCAAGGTGTCCATAAATTTATTTCCTTAAAAGTCCATAAAAATTGTAACGGTCATTTTTGTGGGGGTCCCGGGACTAGCAGCCCGTGCGCCCCCGCACCGTGTCCGTACTCATATTGAGACGAGTCGTTGTGATGGACTGGGATCATCAGATGGTTTTTCATCCCTTCACATTGATGAAATACAACATCACGTTTGTGTAAATTCCTGTCCCGTTCTCAATTCTTTTGGAATGTCCATGCAATCACCACCGCCAGTCGACCACCGAGGACTACCATCAGGAGGGCGTCCAACATTGTCCCATGTGGGTGAGTCACATTGTCCCATGTGGGTGTCCGCACCCTGTGGGTGAGTCACATGCTTTGACATTGTTGAGTCACATGCTTTGACCAACTCTGGGATGTGGTTAAACCGCACACTCATATCCACCAGGAGGAACGTGTGACTGTCGCATCACCGAGGAGAGTCCCACCACTCCCATGTGAGTGCACCCGAGTTTTATACGCCCGAGAGATTTCGTGCATTAAAAACAAAACGGAATGTTTTACACATTTTCATCAAATGAGTGTTTTGTGATCAGAGTCCATCGAATAATAAATACCTTGGTTGTTCACTCCAAAACATTTGCTTAATCCCGAAGGTTTGGAAAATATCATACCTCCCATCCAAGTTGTGATGAAGCCAAGGCGCACTCTCACTCAAACTGTCACTGCACCTCGCTTGAGAAGTGCAGGTAAGTGCAATGGCTGAAGTGGGAATGGAAGAGAATTCCAATAATGAGGAGGAATAAAAAAGGAGAAAAAAGAACGAAGATGACTTACGGAGAAGGCGAGAAACGAAGAAATAAACAAGACTGAAGTGAGAAAAGTTGGAACTCATGATGGAGGAGGAGGAGGAGGTGATGCATTGAGGAGACCGAGTGAGTAAGTGAAACGACAGAGAAACAAAGGGTCAAAAAGTTATTTCTTATTCCCAGGAATATGGCAGATGAGAAGTCGGAGGTCCACTCCGGAGAGGATATTCCATTGGAATGACTCGAAGGGCACTCGGTAGAGTGCATACGTCGGCCCCACCATGCCTGATCCACGAGAACATATCGGACCCAATACATTTTTGAAATATCATCCCATATATAGTTTTTGGCCAGATCTCTCAATGGTGATGATTCACTTAAAATAATTAAATAATTATTGTAACCAGATCCACAATGGGATCTTCACCAAAATCGAATCTATTCGTCGTCGTGACACTCCAAACCTGTCCACCAAGTTTCATCCGAATCCGTTTACAACTTTTTGAGATATCGTACTACATATAGTTTTTGGTCAGATCTCTCAATGGTGATGAATCACTTAAAATAATTAAATAATTATTGTAACCAGATCCACAATGGGATCTTCACCAAAGTCGAATCTATTCGTCCTTGTGACACTCCAAACCTGTCCACCAAGTTTCATCCGAATCCGTTTACAAACTTTTTGAAATATCATGCAACATATAGTTTTTGGTCCTATCTCTCAATGGTGATGAATCACTCAAAAAAATTAAATAATTATTGTAACCAGATCCACAATCGGATCTTCACCAAAATCGAAACGATTCGTCCTTGTGATGCTCCAAACCTGTCCACCAAGTTTCATCCGAATCCGTTCACAACTTTTTGAGATATCGTGCTATATATCGTTTTCGGTCTAATCCCTCAATGGTGAAGAATCACTTAAAAAATTCTAGTAGTCGGATCCAGATCCGGATCTTCACCAAAATCTAATCAGTTCATCCTTGACACCCAACTTGTCCATAAAATTTCATCCGGATCCGTCCACAACTTTTTGAGATATCCTGTACAAAGACAAACAAACAGACAAGCCGGTAGGCGGCCATGGGTCGCTGAGCATGTGATGACCTTTGACCCCTGATCTCAGTTAATCTAATACAAAGTACTTACGAAATTGCAATCGAATCGGTTAACCACCGTATGAGCAAGGGGGCTTTGAATGGTAATTTTGCCCGAAAAATGCACTCATTGACCTTTGACCCCTGACATAGCCGAGATAGGTCAATATGTCCTGAAGCAAAGTTGTAATACTCATTGAGTACTATGTACTTATGAACTTTCATTTGTATCGGTTAATCCGTGTAGGAGCAAGGGTGCCTTGAATGGTAATTTCGCCCGAAAAATGCGCTTATTGACCTTTGACCCCTGACCTACTCGAGATAGGTCATTATGCAAATGAGCAAAGTTGTAGTACTCATTACGGTCTATAAGCATGTAAAGATTCATTCGATTCGGTTCAACCGTCTTGGAGCCAGTGTACTTTGAATTTTCAGGGGGAATGCTCAAAGGCCCTCGGACACCAAAGTTGAGAGGGTTTCCATTTGGAAACTATAAGATATAGAACAAAATGGATGTCATATAGCGGATAGGGAATCACCTTAAGATTATGCAAACCAAATCTCATCGAGTTCCATCTCCTGATAACTACTCGGTATCAATTTGAATGAAAAGTTCCGAAAATCAAAGGGCGGAGGAGCTCCTTGTGAGCCAACGGCCATCCATATCTAGTGCCCAACTGTGTCTGCGGACGTCCTCCTGCAGTTGGGTTACTTCTTATTAGGAGGTTGGTGGCAGGATTTGCACTCCGGCCACCGTAAAACCCTTCATTCCGCAAAACGCAAAAACGCAAAAAAAATCTGAAAACCCACTCCGTGGGAGTACCTCCTGTGCAGCTTCCCTTCGCAGGGCAGCTCACCGGATGACGGGATTGGGGCAAAGCCTTCGGGACCCCCAATCTTTGATAGGAGGGAAACCACGGGGTAACATCCCTGGGTCAGATTGCGGGAGAGTGTGTCGGAGTGGTGCTGAGGTGTCGTCCACCAGACGGCGGTCTCCTTGGGTTAACCTGAGGCGGTCCCTTCGGGTGGGTGCCTGGAATGTCCTATCCCTAAGAGAGGATGATCACCTGTCTCTGTTATCATCTGAGCTCAAGCGTTTGGACATCGGGATTGCAGCTCTCTCTGAGGTTCGGAGACCGGATTGCGGCGAGATCATGGTGGGTGGTTACACCTACTATTGGTCTGGTCGCTCTGATGGTTACCATACCCAAGGAGTTGCTGTAGCTGTGTCCAATAAGCTGACCCCAATGATAATTGAGGTAACACCGGTCAACGAGCATATTATGAGACTAAGGATTCGTCACTCCTTAGGTGTCATTTCCCTGGTCTCTGTTTATGCTCCGACTGAAGCGAGTGATCTCACCGTGAAGGATGCATTCTACGCCACACTCGAGTCTGTGGTTGATCAGTGCCCCAGACGAGATACACTTCTAGTCTTGGGGGATTTCAATGCATCGACTGGAACTGATAGGGACGGTTATGAGGTGTGTGTTGGTCCCCATGGGTCAGGAACTATGAACCAGAATGGCACTAAGTTCCTTGACTTTGCAAGAAGTCATGGACTTAGGGTGGCTGGTTCATGGTTTCAGCGCCCACAAGCTCATCGCTGGACTTGGTATTCCAACGCTGGTGGTGTGGCAAAGGAGATTGACCATGTCCTCATTGACGGTCGTTGGAGGATGATCCAGAACTGCAGGGTCTACCGGAGTGCTCAGTTCCTCAATACTCTAAATACAACTCTAAAGCTGCACCTTAAATCCTGGAGAATGGTACCATCCCAGCCGAGGCTGGATGTTGCCAAGCTCAGGGATGAGAGAGTAGCTGAGGAATTTGCGAACAGGCTGAGTGGACACTTGGGGGGTCTGGGTACTTTGGGGGGTCCTGAAGAGTTGTGGAGCGCCTTCAAGACCACCGTCCTTGATGTTGCCGGTGGATGCCTTGGAGCTCACCGCAGGGCAAAGAAGAATTTTGTCTCTCAAGGGACACTGGATACCATTGACCAGAGTCGCAGGGCCAGGCTGAATGGCAGAGCTGAGCTGTTCAGGGAGCTGAGGCGTAAAACTGTACGTGCACTGAGGGTGGACAAGGAGGCCTATGTGCGAGGAATCTGTGAGGGGGTAGAGCATCACCTGTGGACAGGTGATTCTCGTCCCGCTTACAGGGGAATTCGCGCATTACGTTCATCCAAGCCCATCCCTCGGAGCACTACAGTTCGAGCAGAGAGTGGTAGGCTCTTGACAGAGGAGTCTGAAGTGAAGGCCCGCTGGGCCGGTTACTTTGAGCGGTTGTACCAGGCTGATCCCCCAACTGTCGAGTTGGACGTCAAGGGTGTTACAATCCCTGTTGCTGACCCTCGAATCAACTGTGGTCCACCTTTGCTTGTGGAAACACGGGCTGCGGTGAACCAGTTGAAACGGGGCAAAGCTCCAGGGATCTGTGGCATCCATGCCGAACTTCTCAAGGCTGGTGGAAATGCTGCACTCGTGTCGTTGCATGCAGTTTTGTGCTCTGCCTGGAACACAGGCATCATCCCAACTGACTGGAAGAGGGGCCTTGTTGTCCCTCTCTGGAAAGGGAAGGGTGATCGCCAAGACTGCAACAACTACCGAGGGGTGACGCTGCTCTCAGTGCCGGGCAAGGTCTTTGCTCGGATAATTCTCGATAGGGTTCGCCACCATCTGCTTGAGCACCAGCGTCCAGAGCAGTCAGGCTTTACACCAAAGAGGTCAACGATTGACCGTATCCTTGCACTTCGTGTCCTCACCGAACACAGACGAGAGTTTCGGCAGGGGCTGCTTGCAGCCTATGTTGATCTCTGTAAAGCGTTCGATTCAGTGAATCGGGATGTCCTCTGGAGGATTCTTGGTCTTCGTGGGGTGCCACCAAAACTGATTGATCTGATGTCTGAACTCTACTCTGGTACTGAGAGTGCTGTGAAGTGTGGTGGTACCATCTCTGACTTATTTCCAGTTGTTACTGGAGTTCGTCAGGGATGTGTACTTGCCCCCACACTTTTCAGCACTTGTATGGACTGGATTCTAGGGAGGATGTCGGAGAGATCAAGTTGTGGTGCGTCATTTGGGAATGTCAAGATCTCGGACCTTGAATTTGCAGATGATGCAGTCATCTTTGCGGAGACTTTAGACATCCGCTTGGGGGCCCTCGAGGTGCTGAATGAGGAGTCGGAGCCGTTGGGATTACGGGTTTCTTGGGTCAAAACTAAGATCCAGGCTTTCGGTGACATCTTGGATGCTGCTGTCCTGTCTGTGTCTGTTTGTGGTGAGGATGTTGAGGTCGTGGAGAGATTCACTTACCTTGGCAGTGATATTCATGTCTCTGCTGGCTGCGAGTCAAAGGTCAATAGACGTCTGGGTCGGACCTGGGGAGTCATGGATTCACTGGATCATGGGGTGTGGTGCTGCCGGTACCTGTGCGGGAGGACGAAAGTCCGAGTCTTCAGGTCCTTGGTACTTCCAGTCTTGCTCTATGGGTGCGAGACTTGGACTCTGACCAAGGATCTTAGACGGAGACTTAATTCCTTTGCTACCAGGTCTCTTCGGAGAATCCTTGGCTATCGCTGGTCGGATTTTGTGTCCAACGAGCGGTTGCTGAGAGAGACTCGGATGAGATTTGTTACCTGCATAGTCCGTGAGCGTCAGTTGCGGCTGTATGGACATGTGGCTCGTTTTCCTGACTCTGATCCTGCTCACCAGATTCTCTCAGCGAGGGAGTCTCATGAGTGGAGGAGGCCAGTGGGTCGACCACGTGCCTCATGGTTGCAACAGGTTGACCATCATCCTAAGGAGATGGGAATGGGCCTGGCATCTGCCTGGGGGATGGCCAGACGGAGGCCCCTGGAGTACCGGCGGAAAGTGGACGCAGCGACGTGCTGTTCTGGCACATGCTCCCATACCTGACCTGACCTGACCGAAAATGCGGTTTGAAATCAGAAATCCCCAAAGTTCGAGGGGGTGATGTGGGTGAACAAAGATATAAATCGAAAATCCGACGCGACTCTTTGTGCACAATGTATTCCAGACGATTAGTGTGAATTTTCATGACCATCCGACCATAACCCTAGGAGGAGTAGCATTTGGCGCGAAGGCATCTCCAGCTCTCGCATATTATCGATTTTTGCACTAATTGACCTTTGACCCCTGACCTAAGCAATATCGGTCAATATGTCCTGAGGCAAAGTTGTAGTACTCATTGCGTGCTATGAACCTGCAAAGTTTCATTCAGATCGATGCACTCACCTGGTCGCTAGGGGGCCTTCAATTTTCGCCAATTTTCGGGAATACCCCATTTGTAGGGGGCGCTGCCGGTAAACTATTCCATATATCAAAAAAAAAACGGAATATATTTGGTAGAGCATCACCTGTAGATGATGCATGCCAGATTTCATAAGCCGACGTGTGATAATGGCTTTCGGAATTGATTTTGCGTGAACGGTACCGATTTTGAAGGTTTTTCGGCTGTTGCTCGGGAACCAAAGCGTCCCAAGCAAACACCACAATTTCCAAAGCACGAGGTCATAAGATGTATCTACCACCCGAGTTTGGTCAAAATCGGCCCATGTTTACTAGCAATTATGCTGATGACAAATGAACAAACATCCAAATAAACAGACAGAATTACTGACAATAAGGGTCACCTATTTCGGCGACCCAACGGAGGGGAGTGAAAACATCACCTCCTTCCATCTTCGGTGGAAGGAGGTTAATTTGACACTTCAAAGCCTTAAAGTACAATTCTTCATCTCCATGAAGACCCTTTGAAAGTAACTCAAACTTGAACAACAGGCTTTCCAAAGCCAGGAAAAGCCAATTTCAGGGACGGTAGCTCACTCCACAACTCAATTGACAAAGGTATCAACTCCGGGTCCTTTAAATCCTTCTGCATCACACAGTTAACAGAAAGCGAGTTTACCTGCATTCGGCGTTGCTGCTGTTATTCGTTTCACACCTGTTTCATACATGAACACTTGGATGAGTCAGGCTGTACACAAGCCGCGTGTCAAACAGCGTGGCAGCTGTGGAGTCACACAACGTATCATAATGTTCCTCTGCACAGGGAATAATAGGAACAGAGTCAGGAGCAGAACAACCCACTTGAGGTTCTCCATCTGAAAACAAAAGCTCAGGTGTCCGACGCTTCGACCACAGGTGCTTTGTGGCGTCACAAACAGTGAGGGTGACAATGGTTCGAGTGAGTTTTGTTTACTCGATAGAAATGAAACGAAACACAATTAGGGTTTCGATGGCACACCGGGTAAGGTCCACACCTGTAACTCATGATGGAGATGGAAGCGCAATCAACACCTCCCCGAACACGCTTGATTCTCGATTTCAAGAACCCTCAAAGTCACACGAACCATGGTGTTTATCCCAAACGTAGAGGACGTAAAATTACATTTGATTACACGTCCACACACCGAACGTTAAAATAACCTGCTCGTGATCGTTGAAGAAAAGGTTAAACTCGCCTGTCCGTGAACAATGTCCGTCCGTTAGTAATTTAGGGTTTTCTGCCTCATGTGTTTTTTTGCACACAATGTCGAGGCTCGTATGAGAGCGAACACACAGAAGGCACAACAATGGGAGCAGGAGACAAGAAGGGTGGGAGAGAGGGAAGCACAAAACAGGGGGAACAGAGACATGAGGAGATCTGTGGAAGGGAGAGGGATGCCGTGGGGAACAAGGGGGTGAACAAGATGGACACGACAGGGACTTTCAGGAAGGAAAGCAGGGAATTTGAAGGAGGTGGGTTTGGGGTGGATTAACGGGAGGAGAAAACATCGTGGGTTTGGATAGGGGAAGATAAGAGTTGGTGGTGAACAGCTGTTTTGAAGAAGAGTGTGATTGAAGAGAGTGTGGGAGGTTGTTCCAAAAGGCGGGAAAAAAAGAGGAATGAAAGAGTGAAGATGAGCAGTGATTCTTGATTTTGGTAGTTATACCAGAGAAAGGGGTTGTTGGCAGACCTCGAGTGCCCTGCGGAAATATGAGGGGAGGACATATCTCAGACAGAGCAGGGAGGGCGAGGCCGAAGAGGCGACAGCAGAAAGCAGAAAGACTACTGACCTGCCTGCAGTGAGAGAGTGAGAGGCCCAAAGACTCAGCCTCATCGTGGGAGATGTCAATGATCCCAAATGCCTTGGTTTCCACAGCGTGAAGCCGAGAAAGGTGAGAGGCAGGAGCACCAGCCCAGAGGGGAGAGCAGTACTCCATGAGGCTGTGGACGAAAGCTTTGTATACGGTCTGGAGCTCAGGTGGGCCGAGGAAGGAATTTGCATGATGGAGGATTCCCAGTCAGCGACTGCCTTTGGAGGCCAGCTTGGAAATGTGGCTTTCCCAGGAAGGATGATGGTGGATAGTGAGACCCAGAAGCTTGAAGAAGAATGAAAGGACTTCTTCAAGAGGATTGTTGAGAAAGTATATTGGGGGGGGGGGGCGTTTCCAGAGGGTAATTTTGTGGAGATGTAGTGAGAGTGAGATTTGTCAGGATTTAAAGACATGTTCCACGTGTTGGACCAGTTTGTGATTTTATCCAGATCTGCAGAGAGTGAAGAAGCTGCTGCTTGCTGATCTGAGGGATGAAATATGGTACAACAGAGGGTGGAGTCATCAGCAAATAGATAAAAAGGATTTTCCAGAGAGTCGGAGAGATCATTGATGAAAATCAGAAAAAGCACAGGGTCCAGAACGCTACCTTGAGGAACTCCAGCCTGGACAGGAAGAGGAGAAGAAAGAACTCCATTTAGGGCCACACGTTGACTGTGACAGGAGAGGAAGTCTGCGAGCCATGAGTGGAGATGGCCTTGGATACCATTGGAAGAGAGTTTCGTGAGTAGAGCAGGGTGTCAGACTGTGTCAAAAGCACGTGATATGTCCAGGGATACGGCTCGGATTTCCTGTCTGGCATTGAGGACCTCCATCCATTGTTGGGAGAGCAGAATCAGCATGTCCAGGGTAGAGTGACCTGGTCTGAAACCAAATTGATTATCGGAAATCAAGCCATTGGAGAAGAGGAAGGATTTAATGTCTGAAGCGATGATGGATTCCATAACCTTGCTGATGATTGGGAGAAGGCTGATTGGTCTGTAGTTGCAGGGATGTGTTTTTGCACCTTTTTTATGCAGGGCAGTGATGTCAGCTGATTTCCAAGCAGATGGCAGATGACCTTAAGCAAATGAGAGGGTGAATAGAACAGAGAGTGGGTGAGCAAGAGCAGAAGAGCAGGTTTTTAGGACACGTGGGCTGATGCCGTCTGGACCGGTTGTAGAATCTGAGTCGAGGTTTGACAGCAAGCTCTCCACCTTGTCAGGAGAAAAGGACACCGAGTCCAGGGACAGTTGGGTGCGACTGGGTAAGGTGGATACAGAAAGCGATGGGTTTGAGACAAAAGGTTTAGAAGCAAACACGGACATTAGGCATTCAGCCTTTTCACGTACGTTATCAGCAGTGCAGCCATTTGAGGTAAGGGAGGGGATGGAGGGGGAACAGACACCAGAAACAGATTTGATTAGACACCACCAGAATTTGTAGGATGGAGATGGGTTTGAGAATCCAGACTTGAGATGAGAAAGATGTTGTTTTCTGGCTCTCCTGAGGGTAGACACACACTTGTTCCGAGCTTTGTGGAAGGAACTGAGATTGCCCTCAGTTGGGTTTGCTTTCCATGAGGCAAAAGCAAGTTGTTTCAGGACAACTGCCTCGCCACAAGCTTCAGTGAACTATCGGTGGGAAGAAGGGTCGGACAACTGAACACGAGAGGGGATAAATCTGTGCATGAGGGAGAGCAAGTTTCTTTGAAAGAATTCCCAGGATGAGTTGATGTCGGAGAAAGTAGAGATGGGAGACCAGTCTAGAAGTTTGAGGGCTGCTTGGAGACCCTGCCTGTCGGCTTGAGTGAAATGCCAGACTCGACGGCGCTGAGGTGGTTCTCTAATAGCAGCCATAGAGATGTCCACTTTGACAAGCACGTGGTCAGAAGAACCGATTGGATCAGCGGAAGAGCAGCAGATATTTTCAGGGAAATTGATCAAAATCAGATCTAGAAGAAATGGAATATCATTGGTTGAGATCTGGGTCGGGAAGTTGACAGATTGTGTCAGTCCCAATGAGTCGCAGAAGTCTTTTGTTGAAGTGCCATGGCAGGTCAGAGAGGTAAACACAACCAACCAGCTGGCATGATGACAATTGAAGTCACCACATATGAGGAAGAGAGAGTTGGGATGAGAGAATAGAAGTTGGTCCATGTTTTTGGAAAGCGAGATGTAAATGGAGTCATCACTGTTTGGGTGGAAGGAACAGCACACTTATAAACATGAGGTGGGAATAGAAGGGAAGCTGTAGGCAGAGGTATTTCTGGGGGTGAGGGAGAGTGAGGGCAGTGCATGGAGAGTGGGGAATAGAGTCTTTGATGAAGAAAGCAACTCCTCCACCAGGGAGTAACCAGGGAGAGATACTCGGGAGTCAGTTCATCGTACAAATCACAAAATGCAGCTCGTGTTGTAGATACAGTCTCAGGTTGTGCACTGAGGACAGCATCACAGGCAGTGTTTATTTCAGCAGTTCCTTGAACACTAGTTTTAACAGGTTTTTTGTGGTGGCAATACAGTCGAACCAACTTTACGACATATATCAACGAAATCTTTACATGTGCTTGACTGATTTCTTTCTAACATGTCCCATTCAGTAGAAATTTTATTTTCGATTTGGGAGGATTGGAAGAGACAATATCTCAATGAAGTCCGGACCTGTGCATGTTCTTCTTTGATCTTTATCTTCGATCAAACGATTCTGTGATCAGAGCCAACAGGGTCTCATGAAGAGTGAGCTTGAGGATCCATGAAACTGTTCCTCCATCTTTAAAGACACAGGATGAACTCAATTTGAGATGTGGTTTTGGTTGGAGCACGGGATGTCCAGAGTCTTGATTTGAGTTTTTGAAAGATACCAGAAATGCCCAGAAAAGTTTTCTGATGGTGGAGCTTTGGTAAGAAAATCCCCTCCAAGTATAAGACAAGAATGTGTCGGGATAGATGACTACCCAGGTTAGGCTTTCATAGAACTCTTTCACACTTGATGGAGCACTGACGTATCATGCTACTCTCCAACCAACAACGTATGTTTGCGGGTTCCCGTTAAATATTACAAATACAATCCGATGTCATGCTTGGTGTTGGCTTAATGGTTAGGGTGGTGGGCTTGGGATCCAAGGATTCTGGGTTCAAATCCCCCTCGGCTGTTGAATTAATACCAGGTGGGGTTGACTCTGCCTGTCATCCTTCCGAGGTCGGCAAAATGAGTGCCAGCTTACTGGTATACTGTGTCGGAGTGGTGACCCGTCAAGGATTGTGCCCAATAGCCAAGGAGACTGCTGAGCAGCACCAACGCTCTGCACAGAGTGTGGTCCCAATGGATGGATGGATGGAATCCGATCTGATACTTTGGTGATTGATATAAGACTGTTGAGTAAGGAAGCTTTAACTTTTATTCCAACTCCACCAATTGCTGCACCTATTTGATTACGTGTGGCTGTAAACAAGGTGGATCTGCCAATTCTGCTATTTTGAATATCTAAGTCTAATAGTTGGTGAACTATTCTGTGCTCTTGAATACAAATCGCTAAGATATTGAAGTCATTAATGTACTTGTCAAGTTCTTCAATTGCACAAGTGGAAGATAAATTATGAGAGTTGAGCTTCCCAAGAAACAAAGGTTTCACAGGGCAGCAAAGTCCTTTCATTGGTCTCATTTGAGATGAGATCCGTCCTTGCGGGTTTAGGATGTCATTGTCATTAAAGGCCAGTAAACCCATGAGATGAATGAAAGTTTAAGGTAGGGTCTTGAAACCTGGTGCTGTTATGCGAATTCATCATGCTTTCAACTGGCTATGACTGTTGGTTATTATTACCTCCACCACCGAAGGGTGAAGGACGTGATGTTTTCATTCCTCTCTGTCTACCTGTTTGTCGCCTACAGGTCACAATTTAAACTGATCTTCACGAACCTTCACCACATGCTAAAGTTTGTCATAAGGAAGAAGCCTATTCTTTTTGAGGTCAAAAGGTCAACATAGACCCAATGTCAACAACTTAGGTGGGATTTTTAAAATCCTCAATTTTCATCCGATTGACTTGAAATTTGAAGAGGATTTGCATATTTGGTCGTGGAATTCAACCAGCAATTGTTATTGAGGTCAAATTTGTTTGATGGTTTGTCTGTCTGTCTGTGTGCAGGACATCTCAAAAACTTGTGGACGGATCCGGAAGAAATTTGGTGGACATGTTGGGTGTGTGACAAGGAAGAATTGACTCAATTTTGGTGAAGATCCGAATCAGGATCCAACAATTTTTTAAGTGATTCTTCACCATTGAGAGATAGGACTAAATTCATATATAGCACGATATCTCAAAAAGTTGCAGATGGATTATAATAACTTTGTGGATGAGTTGAGTAGGTGACAAGAACAGGCTGATTAGATTTTGGTTCAGGTACGGATACAGTTCCAGCCTATCAGTGAGATACATAACGGTAACCTGTTCAGCCTGGCGGAGGTATGCACTGTCCTGAAGGTTGTTTTCGTTTGCTTGTGTTTTGATCGTGGAGTTTGAAAGTCATCGCCTGCGTTTATTGAAAATCCTCTTGCTCTATCATTGCACACCGCTCCTTCCCAATTCCATTTCCAGGCGATGCATGACGTCATCTCCGGGCACCGAAGGAAGGGAGTACTCAGTTTTCACTCCGCAGCCATCCTTTGAGCTCGGAAGCTGCAATTTGGGGACAAAAGTGAAGATGTGCTTTTGCAAAAATGTAATTTTTTGATTAATCAATTAATTGATTAATTACTTAATTATTATCGATTTATTTATTGCATATTTATTTTATTTCTCCAGTACCTTTTGAGCTAGGAAGCTGATATTTGGAGAGGACAGTAAACAAGTGATTTGGCGAGAAAGGGTATTTTTGATTTATTGATTAATCAATGAATCGATTAATTATTTTATTTTTTGCATGTTCGGGCGATATCTCAGCCATCCTTTGAGCAAGGAAGCTGAAATTTGGGGACAAAAGTGAAGATGTTCATTGGCAAAAATGTTTTTTCTTTTTTGACTAATCAATTAATTGATTCATTGTTATCGATTTGTTAATTACTTATTTATTTTATTTCTCATCCTGGCAATATCTCAGGCATATTTTGAGCTTGGAAGCCAATATTTGGACATGTAATTTGGCAAAAAAGGGTATATTTGATTTATTCATTAATCAATCGGTTAATTACTTAATTTTCAAAAAGTTACAGATTCGGATGAAACAGTGGTGGTTTAGGTATGCAATCAATTGAGAAATTAATTATTTTACGATTATTATGTATTTTAATTCTGCAATTAATCAATCAATTATTGTACACCACTCCCTCCTAATTCCGACTCCACGTGCTGCAAGGCGGCATCGCCAGGCGCCGAAGGTGCCCCGGTGATGTCCTGCGCTGGAGGATTGTTATCTATTTATTTGGCATGGCTGCGGTGCACTTTGAATGTACCGCTACTTGTTTTTTGTTTCATCAGTACTGATGATGAAACTAATTGGAGGCACCTGGCTCTGATATAATCTGAGTTTGATTCCAAACCAGATTTTACATTGTGATTCGCCGGCAAGGTGTGATAATACAAAGTGTGCCATCTCCAAGATGGTCCTTAAGTTGGTTATCCTGTCTTCCAGCATTAGTTGGTGGACGTTAAATATGTCCACGGTGTTTTTCACAAAGGGTAAACCACAATTATCACTGGCACTCTGAACAAATTATAATTCCTGTCTTTTGTGACAACGCCTACGGTCGAGCAACAATGCCGTCTTCGTTAGGTGCTTGGCAGATTCCATCCGGTGCATGACCCAGGATAAAAAGGTGCTGCCCTATCATAAGAGGTGTTGGCCAGCCAAGTTAAAAGGTCGTAAAGAAAAGAGAGACCCATTTTCGTGTTTTAGTCAAACAACTTGCATGTTAACAGACTTTCCTTTTTGGAATTCTTCGTACACACAAAGTTCCAGGTAATAAAACGTGCCTTTATTTTATGACAAAATGGCTTCACTAGCAATTTACACTTCAGATAAGTCAGGAACGATAAATGAGTGCTGAACAATATGTTTGCGTCCCAAAATAAATACTAACCAAACGTAATGAAACTGCCATTTTATATAAATATTACAGCATTGTTAATCAAACAATCATGCTCAATTTGTTTATCCAACCTTCGGAGCCCATTATTTATGTGAAGGAAGGACCAATCGGACTTTTAAAATGTAAACTAGTAAAACCGCTTAAAGCTGTTTTTACCGTAGATGTGATGCTGCCCTCCTTGTCATTCCACGTATTTGTCCTTTCAACTGGAATCGTCGCTCGGTCGATGAGGAATTGTCGCTCTCCAGCATCTTTATATTTAAAAACTTTAAGTTACATTAAATGTCAGTCTATCTCCAACAACATCTACTCACCAATCTGGATGTGAACAAAGTTACCCACACACCAATTCACAAACCGTTCAGCTGCTTTCTTGTATCATGTAATTCAATGGGGGATTTTTTTATATTACATGTTTACCCATTTCCACAGTTACGATCCTCACAAAATGGCCAACCCAAAAATCCAAATTTTATTCACCGCATCGTCCCGACCGAAGTCTTACAATTTCTCGGAAGTGGGGCAGATATGTGAAAGAATTGTGCAATTTGTGGCAAAAGCTTGAAAGCTGATGAGATGCAGACAAATATATATATATATATATATATATATATATATATATATATATATATGTAAAAATAAATATATATATATATATATATATATATATATATATATATATATATATATATATATATACATATATAAACATTTTCAGGGATGGAGCCAAGTCAAAATAAAGCAATTGCGGCCGCCATCTTGGATTTTAAAAACAGCCGTGGTTGTGTCTGTCTGGTCGTTTGTTGCTGTGTTGTATAACGTCACAGGAAGATGGGTTATGGTACTTTGCCTCTTGTGTTACAAGATCCCCAGCACTATGCTTGGCAAGTAAACGAGAATTTTGTATCTGGAGAACACACCTGTGAGTATGACGTATGTCCAGGTTAAAAGTATGAACTTCATTTAATGAAGGATGGATCACTCCCACAGACCCTTCCTCGTTGGCAGCATCCTCATCTGTACTCTCTCGTACTCACTGTAGTTCAACCGACAGCTTCTGTACTCGAGCACTCAACTTATGTCAATAACATCCCTCTTAACTCGTCTGCATCAGCCTTAATGAAAGTCTAAAGTGAATAAGGTTCTTTGGCCAAAAATCTGGATCTACTTATCAACTTTGTTCAACCTCCTGTCTGCTTTAGAAGTGAAAATTTTGAGCCCGTTGGTCGATGGTGGCCATTTTGAAATCCAAGATGGTAATTTCAGCTTGGATTTCAGCACGAGGCAACAAGGCCATTTCAGCTTGGATCCCCTCCTGAAATCATTTAGGATATGTTTCCCCAGCATCCTGCGAAATTTCATGGTTCATCATAAAGTGCAAATTGCTTCATCCTATATTACATATCTGCCTCACTCTGGTATACTCCAAGAGCTGGAATGAACAAACTGTACCACCCTGCCATGGACGTTTTGATCACGTTTTGCAAAGGAGTTTTATCCTCTAAGGAAGGAATGAAGAGCTAAGGTAGTCAGTTGATGAATCCCAGGAAGTAACAATGAACGTCGAGAGCTACATTGCTATTTTGAGAAAGGCCAATTAACTTAACTCGAGACACAGAATCAAACACACAACCCCATCTTCATCTCCTGCTGGACAACCTTAATGGCACAAAAGGATGACATACCACCAGGGTTTCAATACCCCTTCTCCCACCACCCCTCCGACCCCTCCACCAAACAAAATATCCACATGTCACTTTATACGGTTCTACCTGCAATTAACGTTTGGCTATAATAGAGAGCTTTTCTTGTTTGTCATTCTATAGTTTTTAGACATAAAAATTGGACATTTCACTTTGTTTCTTGAGTTTCAATTTGTTCTTGAAAAGGGTTTGTCAACCAAAAGTGCTGTTGATTCCAATGTAACGAATGTACCTTACAACAGGACTGTGTATATATGTATGTACATAAACATAAACATATATATATATATATATATATATATATATATATATATATATATATATATATATATATATATATATATTTGCATAAGAGATGGGCGAACAGAATCACTCTCTCCTGCCCTCACATGAATGTCCTTGGTATCCATGTGCTCCAAGTCTATTTTGCGACACGTTTTTGTCCAATCACCCATCCTGGGCAGTTGTTGCTGGTCCTGCACCATCACCGCCTGCAATCAGGAACACCGATGAGGGTGTGGCTTGGGGTGTGGCTTGTGGTGCCGTGACCACGGTGCACTCTTGTGAATGACTGACACCACCGTCAGACAGGGAGCCATCTGTAGCTGCTGCAACTGTGTCAGTAATGACATAATGTGCCTGGAGTTGGTGAAAGCAAAGAAAATCAAAATGAGGAAGAAACAAATGAGAGGACGTGTGAAACAAAGGAAGGAAATAATATGAGGAAAGGGAAAAGATGTGGGATAAAATGGGGAGAAGAGAGAGGAGAGGGAGAGGGACAGGGAAGAGAGGAGAGGGAGAGGGTGAGAGAGGGGGGGTGGGAAGAGAGGAGAGAGAGAGAGAGAGGGGTGGGGGGGGGGAGGGGCAGAGGCAGAGGCAGAGGCAGAGACAGAGACAGAGACAGACAGGTAAATTATTTAATTAATATTGTTGATTAAAGGTATATGGATATATATTAGGTGAATGTACCCGGAGTTGCCCAAGTTCTTTTTGAATGAATTTAATCTTCTGTAAATAGGTCTGACACAAGCCCAGTATCAGTTTCCTATTGGGCCATGGCAGTCATAGCCTAAAGGGGTTGGTGAGAGGGAAACAACCCCCCCCCCTTCCCAGCTGAGGGGCCTCGCCACCTAGCCGAGAACCTTCCCGGAGCCCGTCCCCACATTTTTTGTTTCAGAGGTTTCCTCCGATCTTTCACCGTTCAGGAGATTAGCACATGCAGACAAACAAACAAAAACTTCAAATTATATATTACTAGTACGTGCCCGTAAAAAAAAAAAAAAGATAATAATAATAATAAATAAATAAACCACACAGGCCGTTTTTTCGCTCTCACGTGCCCATACGTGCGTGACCCGGAAGTTCGATATTATTCGCAGTTACGATAATTCGCAATTTATTCTTAATACCCAATTATTCAATTCGCGCCAACGTATTTTACCTTTTTGCAATGTCGTGGCAAGGGAAAACAAAGAGAGAAGAGAAGAGAGAGAAAAAATTTACTTCCTGGTTCGGAGCACACCAGCACTCTGATGTTCCCGAAATTTATACACCGTCTAATATGAAAACGATCATAACTTGGGCCATTGTGTTTATCTATAAATGCGCATAAGAAATCGAGAAATTATTAGAATACACGAAGTCATCACTCTCCGGAAGCCCATACGTTGTAACCCGTAATGGGGAACGCGGCTGAGCTTCCCTTCCCCATCGGCCACGCCCACACAACAACGTGTCTTCCCATTGGTTTGGTAAATAAATGGCCATAACTTGGGAAGCACTTGTCCGATTAATATCAAACCTTGAAAAGGCACATCCTCAGGTCCCCAGCAATATACCTGGCAAGTTTCAATTAGATCGGACCAGTGGTTGTCGAGAAACAGCGGTCACACACACACACACACACACACACACACACACACACACACACACACACACACACACACACACACACACACACACACACACACACACACACACACACACACACACACACACACACACACACACACACACACACACACACACACACACACACACTGCTGGAATTATAGATAGATATTGTTACGGTTGTGGAAATTCGCATTACACCATAAAGAGTCCTCAGGTGAGATTTCTCGGTAAGTCCATGTGTTGTTAGCCCAAACCCATTGTATAGAGGGAATATGTGTGATTCATCCGGGCTGCGACGCTTTGAGTTAGCCATTTTTCTGTTCTATCTTTGATTTCAAACAAACAGCATCTCAACAACCACGCCATTCCCACCACAGCGCCAACCACACTACAATGACGCCACCTCCAACACCTACGCTACCACATCATCGCTTCTACAACCATTCGCAAACACCACCACCTTCGCCTTTACCTTCACAACTTCATCCCACATCATCGCTTCTACGGCCATTCCCAAACACCACCAGTCAACACCAAACGTCGTGTTCCCGGAGCCATTCGGCAGTGGAGGCCGAACGCGTCGATCCGCGGATCAGGAATGCTTCACGCACACGTCTCCTCCGTCCAATGGGCAAGCGCGAGGCGGCTTGGCCCGCCTCCAGGCGCGTGGAAGTGAATTCCGTCTATGTCCGTCTATGCAAATTTTAGGATCAGGGGAGGTTCAAGCACATTTTTGCCCGACCAATGGCTGACCGGGGGGGGGGTGCGGTGTAGCCCCGCCTCCAATCGCGTTCTGATCCGGGAATTTGCATATCGGCGCCTCCTGAGAGCTCTTAAGATGCGAGCGGAGGGCGGAAGCGTGAGTTAAGCAAGAAGCGTGGAGCGTGGAGAGTTGAGCGAGAAGCGTGGAGCGTTGAGCGTTGGGCATTGGGGAGCGGAGCTGAGAGTTGAGCTGGAAGAAGTAGAGTGCGCGTGGTGGAGCTGCAGGCGGAGGGTCGGGGCAAGGGAGCTCGGGTCCGAGGCAAGGAGGACGGTGGCCGGCGACGAGGTTGTGGTGTGGGGGATCGCTCGTCTCGTTGCGGGACCCAAGCCAGCCAGCCACTCCCCTCCCCCAGGGCATCAACGATTTCCCCTTCCCCCACGCTGAGATCGTGCAAAGGGGGCCCCGTTCCTCCCCCACCCCATACGTGGTGCCAACGAGCAAGCCAGGGGTACGGAGTCGGGGCACAGCAGCGCGGACATTTTGCGGCTTGCCCGCCAACGCGTCACGAGGACGCGGGTAAGATCTCCCCGGTCTCGCGGACCTGGCTGCTCCTCTAGGTCCCACGCACATTTGGCCTACGGGCCTGTCTGCCTCCTTGTCTGTGAGGGTGGCTTCCTTCTTTTGCTTTTGTGTAAATGTGTGTTTTCGCCGTCTGTGAAGTAAAACTGTGTAAGTGTTGCCGTGTGTACGCGTTAGGTCGGTGACAACTGTTCTTCTTGCTTTTGCTTTTTCTGTATTCCGTATGGCTGTATATACGTGCTTTCCGTGTGTCGCGAAATAAAATGCTTGCTTGTTGAACTGTGCCTGTTTCGCTTCGTCTTTTCTCTATTTGAATCTCCATCTTGCATCACGTAAGGGGTTCGGAGTGGGTTCAACATCCCGGTAATTAATCTGAACCGTGCAGGTCGACGATAACACCGCTCGGTTATCCCGATAGTACGGAACGGGCCGCCCAAGCGGCTCGTGTCCAGAGTCGACCTGTGGCGAGGTACGATCGCCCGGTTAACCATCCGCGTGGGTACTTAGGTAGGTCGAGTTTGGCGAACAACCCTACCCTACGCGGGTGGCCGATTGGCACGATGGTGGTGAAGTCGAAAGGCCCACCTGTGACTAGCTCCCAGCGTTGGTCCGAGAGGGTCACGACAGAATTGTCCGTCCGGTGGGCGACGTGCCGCGATTCGGGTTACGTGGCCATTTGCACGCCAGCGGCCGTGAATTCGCAACAATATTGTATGTATGTATGTACATATACATATACATATACATATACATATACATATACATATACATATACATATACACATACACATACACATACATATACATATACATATACATATACATATACATATACATATACATATATATATATATATATATATATATATATATATATATATATATATATATATATATATATATATATATATATATATATATATATATATATATATATATATATATATATATATATATATATATATATATATATATATATATATATATATATATATATATATATATATATATATATATATATAGATATATATATATATATATCTCTCTTGGTGTTGGCGCAGTGGTTAGCGCAGCGGCTTGGGATCCAAGAGGTCCTGAGTTCAAGCCCCGTTGGGCCACTGAATTAATACACCAGGGGGTTGACTCAGCCTGTCATCCTTCCGAGGTCGACGAAATGAGTACCAGAAAAAACTGGGCCGGTGTATACCTCGGTTAAGATAGGTGTACCATATCCCTGTGTCGTAAGAGGCGACCAGGGTTGCGTCAGGAAGGGCATCCGGCGTAAAACAAGTGCCAAATCACAATGCGGATCATACGGATGATCCGCTGTGGCGACCCCTAACGGGAGCAGCCGAAAGAAGAAGATATATATATATATATATATATATATATATATATATATATATATATATATGTATATATATATATATATATATATATGTATATATATATATATATATATGTATATATATATATATATATATATATATATATATATATATATATATATATATATATGTGTTGGGATTTGTACCTTTTTCTTTGAAGCTTTTGTTTCTTCGCAAACTGAATTCACTCACCTCAGTGGGGCAACTTAGCTAAATATCGCATAACAATTGTGCATTTTGTGAGGAAAGCACCAAATTTGGCACACTAGTAGCCTATCATATTGTTGCGAATTCGCGCCCGCCGGCGTGCGAACGGCCGCGTAACTCGAATCGCGGCACGTCGCCCACTGGACGGACAATTCTGTCGTGACCCTCTTGGAACAACGCCGGGAGTTCGTCACGGGTGGGGGTTTAACCTCACCACGATCGTGCCAATTGCCCACCCGCGCAGGATAGGGTTGCTCGCCAAATTCTATCTACCTTAGTACCTGCGCGAATGGTCAACGGGGCGATCGTACCACGCCACAGGCCGACTCCGGACACGAACCGCTTAAGCAGTCCGTTCCGTGCTGCAGTGATAACCGAGCGGTGTTATCGTCGGCCTTGTCGGTTCCGATTAATTACTGGGATGTTGCACCCATTACGAACCCCTTTCCGTGATGCAAGATGGAGGGTCAATAAAAAGGAAAAGAGACGAAGCAGAGCGGGAACAGTCAACAAGCAAGTGTTGTATTCACACACACACACACACAGACAAGCATGTATATACAGCCATACACAAAAAGTAAATGCACATATAACAGCCAAAACAAAAGTAACAATGCAGAGCTACAACCGAATATGTGTACACATGGCAACACTGAAAACAATTCTACTTTAGCCAGACTGGCGCCACCCACGGACATTCACACCAAAACCCCAAAGAAAAGAAACCCCGACCTCTCTCGACCTGAGAGACCGCCTGACCCCGACCTCTCTCGTGGCCGGCAAACCCTCTCTGGCACTCCCCGTCCGGACGCACAGGTCCACCTCGCAACGGGCGCTGCCGCTTCTCCTGTACATGCCTTTGTGACAGGGCCGCTCGCCAAGGCGTGGGCGCAGGACCTCTTCCCGAAGACCAACCAGTCCACCAGCCAAGACAACAAAGAAAAGGTGGAAGTGGAAGCGCTCCAGAGGAAGAGGCTGAAGAGGAAGAGGCGAAAGAGGAAGCTCTAGCGCGCCCACCCGTGTCCGTCTTTTATCGCGCGGGGCTCCGCCCTTCGCCCCGCCCCGTTCCCGGCTCCACCTTCCTTCGAGAGGGTTCCCGAAAAGGGCGTTCCCTCATGCTTTCCCTCCACCCCGCTCCGTGCGGGGGCCGGGGGAGTCAGTTTTTGGCTCTGGGCCAGAGAATTATTCCCCCTAAAAGAGGCCCCACCTTTACATGACCTCTGACCTTTGACCTGCATCGCCCTTCCTCCACTCCAAAGCGCGGGGAAGTCAGACGGGAGAAACAGGCGGGAAAACCTGCGCATCCTCGCAGTTCCCTCCTTTGCGCCTTTGTTTGCCATTCGGAAGCGGACGTAGTGGCGAAGATGTGGTAGCGTAGATGGTGGCGGTGGCGTGGTTGCAGTGTGGTTGGCGCTGTGATGGGGATGGCGTGGTTGTTGAAATGTTGTGTTTGAAATAAAAGATAGAAAAAGAAAAACGCCTAATTCAAAGGATCGCAGCCCGAATGGATCACGTAAATTCCCTCTATTCAACGGGTTTGGGCTAACTACACATGTACCTATGAAGATATCTCACCTGAGGGTCCTTATTGGTGGTTCGCGAATTTCCACAGCCGTAACAATATTATGAACAGATTTGCATATTGGGCCATCTCAAAATTTTTGATGGCAGTGGAAAATGGCTGCCACAGCCATCAGCGGCTGAATTTGAGATGGCCCAATATCCAAATCTGTTCATAATATGATGGGCTACTCGTGTGCCAAATTTGGTGCTTTCCTCACAAAATACACAATTGTTATGCTAAGTTGCCCCACTAACTGCAATTAATGAAAATATATTCCTGCCTGGGACATTGTGTGTGAGATAAGTAAGGTCATACTTGAGTGATTCCAGGGAGCATTGTGTTGCAGAATCTGGGAGGAAAACCTTTGATCTTGCTTATCAGTTTGATATATATCGCCAGGATATAAGCCAGCTGGTAATCCAGCTGGCTCTTGGGATGAAAAGAAGAAATTGTGCATAGTGGAATTTGTTGGAGATAAAAAATCCAAATATAAGGAGTTGACTTGACTATTTTGCAGAGCACTCTCTGGGTTCCTCAAATGCAAATTGTTGTGCCTGTGGTGTGTTTTCCATGCGCACGTATTGTTCGACAATAAACAATTTTCTCTTAAGTACATCGACATCTTCATGCCTCAGTAAAGGTTGATCGATGACTCGACAATTGGCGCAGTGAGCAGGGCGAGACAAGGAGGAGGAGAGGTGGGGATGGACCCTTGGTGACCAATTTGAATGAGGTAAGCCTTTATGCTGGGGAGTTTAAATTAGATATTCTCTTTCTCACCCCAGGTTTTGTCCATCCCTGCTTCTGCCCCTTGTCTTCGCCCAAGAACCGGTAAAGATAAGTGTGGAGAAAATTGTTTAATGTCTATCAAGGGGTAGCTATCTTAAGGTCTGGAAAGGGAGGTTTGAGGGCCGAGGGCAAGTGGCTGAGGCTGACTAGTCAGATCCAAGAAAATTCCGGGAATGGTTCGACAACAGTGAAATATGAGAAACAAATCAGGAAAATGAGAGGAGAAGAAAGAACCTCCTCAGGATGACAAGATGATTGCTGGGCAGGATAGACGGTTAAAGATACCTTATCATGGCCAAAGGGGTGGGTCGTTTGACCTCCCAGTAGTGCAGAATCTGTGGAAAGAGTTGCTAAGACGCCAAAGACTATCCAGTAAGAAAACGCCAGTGAATTGGCTGGGATTTGGGTTATACTAGGTGTGGGTACCTCTCTCACCTGTCATGGCACTTCAACAAAAGCTTTCTGTGACTCATTGGGACTGACTCAATTGGTCAACTTCCCGACCCGGATCTCAACCAATGGTACTCCATCTCTTCTGGATCTGATTTTGACAAATTTCCCTGACAATGTCTGCTACTCTTCCTCCGCTCCAATCGGTTCTTCTGACCACGTCCTTGTCAAAGTGGACATCTCTCTGGATATTATCAGAGAACCACATCACTGCCGTCGAGTCTGGCATTTCACTCAAGCTGACTGACGGGGTCTCCAAGCAGCCATCAAACTTATAGACTGGTCTCCTATGGCTACTTTCTCCAACATCAACTCATCCTGGGAATTCTTTCAAAGAAACGTGCTCTCCCTCATGCACAGATTTATCCCCTCTCGTCTTCAGTTGTCCTACCCTTCCTCCCACCATGGCTCACTGAAGCTTGCAGCGTGGCAGTTGTCCTGAAACAACTTGCTTTTGCCTCATAGAAAGCAAACCCAACTGAGGGTAATCTCATTTCCTTCCATAATACTTGGAACAAGTGTGTGTCTACCCTCAGGACAGCCAGAAAATAACATCATTCTAAGCTTGAGTCTGAACTCTCAAACCTCTCTACCTCCTCCATATCCTGGTGGTGTCGAATCAAATGTGTTTCTGGTACAAGTTCCCCCTCCATCCCCTCCCTTACCTCAAATGGCCGCACTGCTGATACCGCACCTGATAAGGCTGAATGCCTAAACTCGGTGTTTGCAGCTAAATCTTATGTCCAAAACCCATCACTTTCTCTACCCACCTTACCCAGTCGCACCCAACTGTCCCTGGACGCTGTGTCCTTTTCTCCTGACAAGGTGGAGAGCTTGCTGTCAAACCTCAACTCAGATTCTGCAACCGGTCCAGACGGCATCAGCTCACGTGCCCTAAAAACCTGCTCTTCTGCTCTTGATCACCCTCTCTCTGTTCTATTCACCCTCTCATTTGCTCAAGGTCATCTGCCATCTGCTTGGAAATCAGCAAACATTAACACTGCATAAAAAGGTGCAAAAACAGATCCCTGAAACTACAGACCAATCAGCCTTCTCCCAATCATCAGCAAGGTTATGGAATCCATCATCGCTTCACACATTAAATCCTTCCACTTCTCCAATGGCTTGATTTCCGATCATCAATTTGGCTTCAGACCAGGTCACTCTTCCCTGGATATACTGCTTCTGCTCTCCCAAAAATGGATGGAGGTCCTCAATTCTCGACATGAAATCTGAGCCGTATCCCTGGACATATCACTTGCTTTTGACACAGTCTGGCACCTTGCCCTGCTCACCAAACTCTCTTCCTCTGGTATCCAAGGCCACCTCCACTCATGGCTCGCAGACTTCCTCTCCTGTCGCAGTCAACGTGTAGCCCTAAATGGAGTTCTTTCATCCCCTCTTCCTGTCCAGGCTGGAATTCCTCAAGGTAGCGTTTTGGGCCCTGTTCTTTTTCTGGTTTTCATCAATTATCTCTCCGACTCTGGAAAATCCTCTATATGTCTTTGCTGATGACTCCACCCTCTGCCGTACCATCGGTCATCCCTCAGACCGGCAAGCAGCAGCTTCTTCGCTCACTGCAGATCTGGATAAAATCACAATCTGGTCCAACGCGTGGAACATGTATTTCAATCTGGACAAATCTCACACTCTCACTATGTCTCTCCGAAAGGACCGTTTAGAAAACCCCCCCATCCACTTTCTCAACAATCCTCTGGAAGAAGTCCTTTCTTTCAAGCTTCTGGGTCTCACTATCTGCCATGACCTTTCCTGGGAAAGCCACATTTCAAACCTCGCCTCCAAAGCCATCCGCCGATTGGGAATCCTCCGTCGTGCAAGGTCCTTCCTCGGCCCACCTGAGCTCCTGACCACTTACAAACTTTCGTCCGCAGCCTGACGGAGTACTGCTCTCCCCTCTGGGCTGGTGCTCCTGCCTCCCACCTTTCTCGGCTTCACGTTGTGGAAACCAAGGCATTTCGGATCATTGGCATCTCCCGCAATGAGGCTGAGTCTTTGGGCCTCTCACTCTCTCACTGCAGGTTGGTCGGTGGTCTTTCTGTCTTCTACCGTCTCCTCTCCAGTCTCGCCTCCCCCCTTTGTTCTCTCTGCGATTTGTCCCCACCACATTTCCGCAGGGCGCTTAAGGTCCACCAACAACCCCCTTCTGGTAAAACTACCAAAATCACAAATCACTGCTCACCTTCACTCTTTCATTCCTCTTTTTTCCCGCTTTTGGAATAAACTCCCTCTCTATTCAATCCCACTTTTCCCTCCAGGCCTTCAAAACAGCTGTTCACCAGCACCTCTTGTCATCCCCCATCCAAATCCTCGATCTTTTCTTCCCCCGATAATCCACCCAAGCCCACCTCCTTCAAATTCCCTGCTTTCCTTCATGAATGTCCCTGTAATGTCCATCTTGTATTCCCCATGTTCCCCGCCCCATCCCTCTCCCTTCTACAGATCTCCTAATGTCTCTGTTCCCCACTGTTTTGTCCTTCCCACTCCCGTCACTCTTGTCTCATGCCCCCCTCTTGCTGTGCGTTGTGTGTTAGCTCTCACACGAGCCTCGACAAGGTATACAAAAAAAAATAAAAAAAAACCTTATCCCGACAAAATTCATGCAGTGCATCAGTTACTGGATTCAGATGAAGAGAAACGTGTGGCCAACTGTGTGGCTCCAGAGGACGGTAAGAGAACAAGACAATGTGTTGGATGTTATATATTTTTTAACAGATGAAGCATGGTTTCATCTTTCTGGGCATGTAAATTCACAAAATACTCGTTTATGACTAAGTGAACAACCTTATGTGATGCATGAAAGATCATTGCATTCTGCTGTGTGCTGTAATTGTTTTTTGGTGTGCTGTAAGTCAGTCAAGAATTATTGGCCCAATTTTCATCTCAAACAGTAATCTCAGAATGTTACATCAACATAATCGATGAGTTTCTTGGGAACCTTTCAGAAGATGAAATCAGTAAAGGATGGTTTCAGGAAGATGGTGCGACGAATCACACTTCACGATACAGCATGAACGAACTTAGGCTACTCTTTGGTGACCATGCAGTGTCCCAGTCATTATGGCCACCTAGATCCCCTGATCTTATGTCGCCAGATCTCTTTTTGTGGGGATATTTGAAGGATATATGTATGCTACAAATCCACGCACTCTTCGTGAATTATAAGCAATAATCAGTGACACAATCAGCAATATTCCCCAAGAAATGGTGCACAGTGTGTCGGATAGCGTGCTGCGAAGAATGAATTTGTGCCTGCAACATGGTGATGGACACTTTCAGCACTTCGTTGAAGGTAATCAATGATGTGGATCATGTTACATCTTTCAGGAACATTAGGCTACATTTACACCAAATATTAGGTTCCCAATTAATATGGTTTTTAGAGTATGGGAATTTCTAAGGGTTTGTAAATAAAAACAAAAATCACCCTGTATAATAGCAGTCAATGGGAAAATGATTCGATATATGCACACACACACACACACACACACACACACACACACACACACACACACACACACACACACACACACACACACACACACACACACACACACACACACCTCCGGGTTGTCGGCGGGTTGTTGGCGACGAAACCGTTTTCCCCACCAAGTTTCTTGGTGAGGAGGGTATATGATATGGACACCCAGCAGGATTAAAAACAAAACCTGTCAAAGGGCAGAGGAGCTCCTTGTGAGCCAACGGTCATCCATATCTAGTGCTCAACTGTGTCTGCGGACGTCCTCCTGCAGTTGGTTTACATCTTATTAGGAGGTTGGTGGCAGGATTTGCACTCCAGCCACCATAAAACCCTTCATTCCGCAAAACATTCTGGAAGCATAAAAAAAAATCTGAAAACCCACTCTGTGGGAGTACCTCCTGTGCAGCTTCCCTTCGCAGAGCAGCTCACCAGATGACGGGATTGGGGAAAAGCATTTGGGTCCCCCAATCTTTGATGATGGGAGGGAAACCACGAGGTAACATTCCCGGGTCAGATTGCCGGGTGTGTCGGAGAGGTGCTGAGGTGTCGTCCACCAGACGGCGGTCTCCTTTGGTTAACCTGAGACATTCCCTTCAGGTGGGTGCCTGGAATGTCCTCTCCCTAAGAGAGGATGATCACCTTCTCTGTTATCATCTGGGCTCAAGCGTTTGGACATCGGTATTGCAGCTCTCTCTGAGGTTCGGAGACCGAATTGCGGCGAGATCATGGCAGGTGGTTCCACCTACTATTGGTCTGGTCGCTCTGATTGTTAGCATGCCCAATGAGTTGCTGTAGCTGTGTCCAATAAGCTGACTCCAATGATAATTCAGGTAACATCGGTCACCGAGTGTATTATGAGAGGAAGGATTTGTCACTCCCTGGGTGTCATTTCCCTGATGTCTGTATATGCTCTGACTGAGGCGAGTGATCTCACCGTGAAGGACACATTCTACCCCACGCTCGATTCTGTGGTTGATCAATGCCCCAGATGAGAAACACTTCCAGTCTTGGGGGATTTCAATGCATCAACTGAAACTGATAGGGATGGTTATGAGACGTGTGTTGGTCCCTATGGGTCTGGAACTGTGAACCTGAATAGCACTAAGTTCCTTGACTTTGCAAGAAGTCATGGACTTAGGGTGGCCGGTTCATGGTTTCAGCGCCTACAGGCTCATCGCCAGACTTGGCATTCCAACGCTGGCGGTGTGGCAAAGGAGATTGACCATGTGCTTGTTGATGGTCGCTGGAGGAAGATCCTGAACTGCAGGGCCTACCAGAGTGCTCAGTTCCTCAATACTGACCACTGGCTTGTTGTAGCAACTCTTCAGTTGCACCTTAAATCCAGGAGAATGGTACCATCCCAGCCTCAGCTGGAGGTTGGCAAGCTCAAGGATGAGAGGGCAGCTGAGGAGTTTGCGAACAGGCTAAGTGGACATTTGGGGGGTCTGGTTGCTTTGGGAGATCCTGAACAGTTGTGGAGTGCCTTCAAGACAACCATCCTTGATGTTGCCGGTGGATGTCTTGGAACTCACCGGAGGGCGAAGAAGAATTTTGTCTCTCAAGGGACACTGGAAACCATTGACCAGAGTCTCAGTGCCAGGCTGAATGGCAGAACTGAGCTGTTCAGGGAGCTGAGGCGTAAAACTGTACATGCACTCAGGGTGAAAAAGGAGGCCTATGTGCAAGGAATTTGTGAGGGGGTAGAGCATCACCTGTGGTCAAGTGATTCTCATCCTGCTTACAGGGGAAATCGCGCATTGCGTTCCTCCAAGACCATCGCTCGGTGTACTGCAGTTAGAGCAGAGGGTGGTAGGCTCTTGACAGAGGAGTCCGAAGTGAAGGCCTGGAAATATGGTGGGGACATATCGCAGACAGAGCAGTGGTGGGGGGGGGGCAAGATCGGAGAGGAGACGGTAGAAAACAGAAAGACTACCGACCAGCCTGCAGTGAGAGAGTGAGAGGCCCAAAGACTCAGCCTCGTTGTGGGAGATACCAATGATCCTAAATGCCTTGGTTTCCACAGCGTGAAGCCAAGAAAGGTGGGATGCAGGAGCACCAGCCCAGAGGGGAGAGCAGTACTCCATCAGGCTGCAGACGAAAGCTTTGTATGTGGACAGGAGCTCAGGTGGGCCGAGGAAGAACTTTGCATGATGGAAGATTCCCAGTCGGCGACTGGCTTTGGAGGCCAGGTTGGAAATGTGGCTTTCCCAGGAAAGGTCATGGCAGATAGTGAGACCCAGAAGCTTGAATGAAAGGACTTCTTCCAGAGGATTGTTGAGAAAGTAGATTTGGGGGGGGGGGGGGAGTGTGAGATTTGTCAGCATTGAAAGACATGTTCTACGTGTTGGACCAGTTTGTGATTTTACCCAGATCTGCAGACAGCGAAGAAGCTGCGGCTTGCTGATCTGAGGGATGACATAGTACTACAGAGGGTGGAGTCATCAGCAAAGAGATAAAGAGGATTTTCCAGAGAGTCGGAGATATCATTGAAGAAAACCAGAAAAAGAACAGGGCTCAGAACGCTGCCTTGAGGAACTCCAGCCTGGACAGGAAGAGAGGATGAGAGAACTCCATTTCGGGCCACACGTTGGCTGCGACAGGACAGGAAGTCTGCGAGCCATGAGTGGAGATGGCCTTGGATACCATCGGAAGAGAGTTTGGTGAGCAGGGCAGGGTGCCAGACCGTGTCAAAAGCACGCGATATGTCGAGGGAAATGGTTCTGATTTCATATTTGGCGTTGAGGACCTCCATCCATTGTTGGGAGAGCATAAGCAGCATATCCAGGGTAGAGTGACCTGGTCTGAAACCAAATTGATGATCAGAAATCAAGCCATTGGAGAAGAGGAAGGATTTAATGTCTGAAGAGATGATGGATTCCATAACCTTGCTGATGATTGGGAGAAGGCTGATTGGTCTGTAGTTGCAGGGATCTGTTTTTGCACCTTTTTTAAAGCAGAGCGGTAATGTTTGCTGATTTCCAAGCAGATGGCAGATGACCTTGAGCCTTGAGCAAATGAGAGGGTGAATTGAACAGAGAGACGGTGAGCAAGAGCAGAGGAGCAGGTTTTTAGGACACGTGGGCTGATGCTGTCTGGACCGGTTGCAGAATCTGAGTCGAGGTTTGACAGCTCTCCACCTTGGCAGGGGAAAAGGACCCAGAGTCCAGGAACAGTTGGGTGCGACTGGGTAAGGTGGGTACAGAAAGCGATGGGTTTGGGACACAAGATTTAGATGCAAATACGGAGTTTCGTTATTCAGCCTTTTCATGTGCAGTTTCAGCTGAGTGGCGATTTGAGGGAAGGGAGGGGATGGAGGGGGAACATGCACCAGAAACTGACTTGATGAGACAGCACCAGGATTTGGAGGAGGGAGACAGGTTTGAGAGTTCAGACTTGAGGTTAGAAAGTTGTTGTTTTCTGGCTCTCCTGAGGGTAGATACACACTTGTTCCAAGCTTCATGGAAGGAACTAAGATTACCCTCAGTTGGGTTTGCTTTCCATGAGGCAAAGGCAACTTGTTTCAGGACAACTGCCTCGCCACAAGCTTCAGTGAACCTTGGGCAGGAGGAAGGGGAGGACAACTGAAGACGAGAGGGGAACTAAAACTCTTTTTTTTTAATATTTTCCTGCTCTTTTGTCGTTCTCTCAGTTGTCCATGTATATCTGTTGATATTTAGCTTTATATTTTTCTTTCATCTTTTTTTGCAATCATCAGGGCTGCATTTGTTGCTGCTTCGGTTTCATGCATGACATCTTCCATTTGAACCTGTCTTTGAAATTTTTTTGCGAGGTGTGTTCGGGATACCTTCTCTGGCTTTCTCTCTTCATGTATGCATACAAATTGAATTCTGTAGTCTCTTGAAATCCAGGATGCATGTGTGCATGTGTGAAAATTGTGGGGGGGGGAGGGGTGGGGTGGGGGGGGATGGGAAGTGAAGGCTTGTGGGAGAGTTTGGATGATATGTGGTACCTGAGCTAATGTCTTGTCAGTGAGCACAAACTGTGGTTGTGCCAGGCTCAGCATCTGCACATCCGCTGCACACAGGTAAACAAAATGCCATCACACTGTGTTGTTACACCACAACCATCATGCCGTCACACCGCAATGCAACCTACCTCGCCATCACCACATGCTATCAAATTGTCCACTGCATCATGCATCACAAACAGTGCACTGTACATGCATTCAAGACAACGTATAGTATAATGCTTACAGTAGGGACGGTTGTTCCAAGCAGGAGGGTAAGGTGGTGGTGGTCGGGGACTGTCCGATGCAGCATCAGACACAGACACCGTCTGCAGCCAAACATGGCGACAACAAGGAAAAAAAAAAGGAAGGAGGTAAAAGTGAAAACTCTGAACATGTGTGAACACATAACGGGATAGAGCAATGCGAGTGGGTAACCAATAAGATGATGGAAGCCATGGACAGTATGATGAAGTTAAATTTATTTAGGAGTGTCGCAAGTATTCATTCCTTGGCAATTAATGTAAGAGAAACAAGCTGAGAAAACAGTGAGAGGAACGACGGTGTCAGTAAGTCTTCACATCAGAATGCCGAAGAATGTCAGATGGAAACTCACTTTACATCAATCATTCTATAACTCAATGTGGAAGTGCACAAAAGTATTCACTCTCAATGATGTGTTCACTCATATTCAATGGTAAATGAACTCACCTGAAAGAAAGGTAAAATAAATATTTAAGGTGTGAGCAAAAATGTATAACGTCTGGAGGAACACACTGATGATAAGCAAGCTCTGCAATGATCTTTCAATAACCCGTATCAATAAGTGTGCGGTGAAATGGTACAGGTGTATGTATTAGGAGTGTGTGTCGGGGAGGGAGGAAGTATGAGCCGGTGGAGCCAAACAATTTACCTGGAGGGTGATGTTTTCACCCTCAGTAGTTGAGAAGGAAGGTGAACGAGGAAGGGTGATGGGAAGGGTGGGTGAAGTGCTTTCCTGCAGCTGGTTGAGGTCCAAGTTGGAAGCCTGTCCAGACTAGATACAGATGGTGTATTCCACACACGATAAACTCTGCAGAATTAAACTGTACACACTGTGAAAACTCAATATTCTCCAAATTTTACACACTGTGCAAAACTTAAAAAAAAGAATATTTCTCAAAGTGTACACTGTCCAAACTGTAAAAACCAATAGTCTTCTCATTGTACACACCGTCCAAACTGGAAAATAAACACATTGTTGTGGGAATGCTCTTTCGGGGTTAATAAAACTGTTTAATAGAACGATAGTTATTTTTTAGCGTTTGTTTCGATAAGCGTGACGTAGTATTTGTGCAATGGATACGTGTTGCATATGTACAGTGCGATGTTTGTTTTCCCTACCCGAATGTTTTGTCCTCCCCTATTCAACCCTCTGGCTGTTCGTTTTTCATGTTCTTTACCTCTGTTTACAAAGTGCACATCAGAGTTTTTTCTGCTCAAGCCATGAGAATGTGCATGTGTGGTGAATCTGCATTGAAATAGCCAGCCATCAGCCTGATTCCAGAGGCTGATGTGAGGAGCGAATCGGCATTAGGGAAGTCTGCATTTGGCCTCGCTGCAGGGGCTTATCAGTGGATCTTGAGGGCAGTTCCGTTAAGGGGTGCTTGGAAAGAAAGGGAGTGATTTTGTTGTCTGTTGGTGACGCAGCTGAGAGAGAAAGAAAAAGAGAAAGAGAAAGAGAAAGAGAAAGAGAAAGAGAAAGAGAAAGAGAAAGAGAAAGAGAAAGAGAAAGAGAAAGAAAGAGAGAAAAAGAAAGAGAAAGAGAAAGAGAAAGAGAAAGAGAAAGAGAAAGAGAAAGAGAGAGAGAGAGAGAGAGAGAGAGAGAGAGAGAGAGAGAGAGAGAGAGAGAGAGAGAGAGAGAGAGAAAGAGAAAGAGAAAGAGAAAGAGAAAGAGAAAGAGAAAGAGAAAGAGAAAGAGAAAGAGAAAGAGAAAGAGAGAGAGAGAGAGAGAGAGAGAGAGAGAGAGAGAGAGAGAGAGAGAGAGAGAGAGAGAGAGAGACAGAGAGAGAGAGAGAGAGAGAGAGAGAGAGAGAGAGAGAGAGAGCTGTCTGTTTGGAGGGACAGCAAGGAGGAAGGAGAGTGACTTGGTCTCTAGATGTGTGTACCAGACCTGTGAACATTTAATCACCAGAGTAAAGATGGCTTTGAGGAAGCCACACTTACGGAACTTGAGGGTTTTTATGGTGGGCTTCACAAGAGAGCTGCCGATAATTTTGTATATGGACCCAACGAGGCGGAATAAGATTTTTTGGGGCCGTGGGCACAAAAAAATATGTAGGCCCGAAACATCCCCCCCCCCCAAAAAAAATAGGAATGTATCAAAAAACAAAACGCATTAATACATAGACTCCATTCAATAAATTTGGCTTGTTGAAGTTCTAAAGCAATTGAATATTTTTTTCTGCCACATAACATCAATGAATTCTTCATAAGTAGCCGATGACATATACAGTGCCTATATAAAGTCTACACCCCCTTTCAAAGTTTCATCTTTTGTTGCCTTACAGCCTGGAATTAAATTACATAAAATCAGACTTTTTCCACCTTTATTTACACATCGTGACCCACAACTTCCAAGTGAAAAACAAATTCTCGAAATTTCAGAAAATTAATTAAAAATACAAAACTCGAATGTCTTGGTTGGATAAGTGTCCACCCCCCTTATAATAGCAATTGTAAATTAGCTCAGGTGTAACCAATCACCTTCAAAATCACCCACATGTTAATTGGCTTCCACCTGTGTTAAATTGTGGTGATTCTGATTATTTCAGAATAAAATCTGCTGTTCCTATCGGTTTCCTCTGCTGGGTAGTGCATTTCACAGCAAAGACTCAACCATGAGCACCAAAGGAGCTTTCAAAAGGCCTCCCGGATAAACTTGTGGAAAGGCACAGATCAGGGGATGGGTATAAAAATATTTCAAAGGACTTGAGTATCCCTTGGAGCACAGTCAAGACAAACATTAAGAAGTGGAAGGTGTATGGTACCACCAAGACCCTTCCTAAATCAGGCCATCCCTCCAAACTGGATGACCAAGCAAGGAGGAGACTGATCAGAGAGACCAATGGCAACTTTGAAAGAGCTACATGCCTTTATGGCAAAGACTGGTCACTGTGTGCATGTGACAACAACATCCCAAGCACTCCACAAGTCTGGCCGGTACGGTAGGGTGGCAAGAAGGAAGTCATCGCTCAAAAAAGCCCACCTTGAGTCCCGTTTGAGGTATGCAAAAAACCATTCTGGAGATTCTGTAACCATGTGGCAAAAAGTTTTGTGCTCTGATGAAACCAAGATGGAACTTTTTGGCTGAAATGCAAAAAGTTACGTTGGGCACAAACCTAACACAGCACATCACGCAAAGAACACCATCCCGACTGTGAAGCATGGTGGTAGCAGCATCATGTTATGGGGATGTTTCTCATCAACAGGGAATGGGGAACTTGTCAGGAGAGAAGGGAAAATGGATGGAACAAAAGACATAAAAATCCGAGAGGAAAACCTGCTGCCCTCTGCAAGAAAGCTGAAATTGGGACGGCAGTTCACCTTTCAGCACGACAACAACCGAAAGCACACAGCCAAAGCTACATTGGAGTGGCAGAGTAACACAAAGATAAATGTCCTTGAGTGGGCCAGTCAGAGCACTTAACTAAATCGAATCGAAAATTTGTGGCACGACTTGAAGATTGCTGTCCATCAACACTCCAAATGCAACTTGACCGAGCTTGAACAGTTTTGTGCAGAAGAATTAGAAAATATTGCCTAATAAAGGTGTATAAAGTTGGTAGAGACCTACCCCAACAGACTCACAGCTGTAATTGCTGTCAAAGGTTCTTCCACCAAGTACTAACTCAGGGGGGGGGGGGTGGACACGTATCCAACCAAGACATTCTAGTTTTGTATTTTTAATTAATTTTTGAAATTTGTAGAATTTGTTTTTCACGTGGAAGTTGTGGGTTACAATGTGAAAATGAGGGTGGAAAAGTCTGATTTAATGTAATTTAATTCCAGGCTATAAGGAAACGAAAGGTGAAATTTTGAAAGGGGTGTACATTTTCCATAGGCACTGGAAGAAGTCCTGCCTTTACCCTTCTGCCCAAATTCAGCAATGTGATCTGCAAGAAAGGGATCAAATTGAGCAATCAGCTCCAAAATCCCCAAACAACAACGTCTGCTGAACACAAAGCTGTGTCGCCATCGTCTCCTTCTGTCGTGTCTCTTTCTCTTTCAAGTATTTGTTTTTAGATGGTATTATTATTATTTTAAACAAAGTAACTCCTTTAACCTCCTTTGCTTGCTTCACCTTTCTCTTTGAGCTCCCACTTAAGTACCGCTGATCCATTTTTTTTAACTGCCTGTGAATTCTAATGGAAACTGACATTTGACTGATGACATTGCAATCATTTGCATATTGGAGCATGAGTTGATAATTTATTTATTTTTTTGCCTACAGACTTGCAATTGTTTTACTTATTAATTTACGAAAATTACTATTAAAAAAATAGCATTCTGTAGCTTTTGAACGGCCCCATGTTTGGGTTAAACAATCCGTAAGCGTGTGACGAATCAGCTCGTTCTGATATAACCATGGTGGAGGTTGACATGGATGGGAGGTGTGGAGTTAATATTTTAATAGTGTATGAAATGTATGTTTCCCAATCGCGCTGTTCATTATTTAATAGTGCTTTAAATGCTCATTTACCGATTGGCCCGTTACCGGATTTTGTTGCAGGTTGTGACCCCAGTGCAGTCATTCTTGTCTATACAAATAAATGTGTGTGTGTGTGTGTGTCAGTGTGTGTGTGTGTGCGTGTGTGTGTGTGTGTGTGTGTGTCATTGTGTGTGTGTGTGTGTGTGTGTGTGTGTGTCAGTGTGTGTGTGTGTGTCAGTGTGTGTCAGTGTGTGTGTGTGTCTTCTCCATAACTCCAAAACCATGAAACCTAGCAGACTGAAACTTTGCATGCATACCAAGGGAACTCCAAGGAAGTTCATGAATGAAAATTTGGTGCTTGGGTTAATTAAAGCACCCCCTTTTTGAAGATAATTAACGGCCTTATTTAATTATCCTTTATCAAGGTATTATGCTTGGTCACCTCTCTCTCCCTCGTTGGGGTCTTAATTTGCCCTTTTTTTGCCCTGCTCAACCTGCCTTGACTGGGAACAGGCTGCAATGATTTCTGAACGATAAAGTAATTTTTTTTCACTTTCCTCACTCATATTATCGATACCTATGAATCGCTGGATACATTGCAATGCTTATAAACGCCCGGAGACACCAGTATTCGTGGCTTTATTTCATTTCCGCACATGCCATGACCTCGAGAATCTCTTAAAATAAGCCAAATTACATAATTTAAGTAGCAGAATCGAACTCGGCAGTAGTTCCGACGACTAAAAAAGTGTTCATTTGTCTAATTCAGATATTGCTTCGGCATCTCCGGGTGCATGGGTTTATCGTCGGCAATTGGTAATCGCTTGCCAAGCAGGGCGTTCCATTGGAGTGCTTGCTTGAATGCTTAAGTCACTTGCTGAGCTTCCTACAGTCGATGGTGGTACAGTTCATGTCTCAATCGGGATGTACAGTCGGCAGTTGCTACACAAGGTAGAGCTACATATACAGCACACACGGATGTGGTACATATGGGTAGATTTGGATGTGGAGGGACTCTCTGTGGGTGTGTGGGCATGCCATGCCCGTTATAGGCACTACGGTGGCAGAGTTTCATCCTGCATCTTATGGAGGTTTTACAAGGTTTTCCTTTGACTCTTGACTGCTTCTAAAGCAATTGGTTCTCGGATTTGCTTTTCAAAGGTTAAACATTTCTCTTTGCGAGTTTCAAAGCAAAATATATTTGATAACACCCGATTTCCAAGCCGTTTGCCGTTTACCGTATTAACGTGTTTTCAAAATTACCGAGCCAATTATTTCCACCCATCACACAGAGCTGTTTATAAAGATTAATGTTTATGCACATTTCCTTGAAATGTCTATGTAAATGCAACATTGTTTTTAAAATTTGTATGTTGAAATTCCTCCCAACACAACGGTGAAAGATAACGTTTTTGGGTTGTTTACAGTACGTACTGCAGTCGGTAACCACATTGACTCCAATCTGCTGATTTCTGAAAAATGCCGATATCGGCTAAGCACGAGAGTGTGTGCATGTGTGTTTTGTTCATAAAGCAGAACATTTTCTCTCTGCTAACTCCCCTCCTCTCCATCCTCTCTCTTATTCTCTCCACCCCCTCCTAATACAAAGCAGCACTCTCCTGCAGCACTCTCCTACACCTCCCTCCCTCTCCCTCCCTCTCCCTCTCTCTCCCTCTGTGTGTGTGTGTGTGTGTGTGTGTGTGTGTCTCCGGATATGTCCGGGCAGTGATTATGTCTGGGCGGTGTTTGTCTCCAGACCTTTCCGGGCCATGTCTGTTTGTCTCCAGATGTGTCCAGCCGGTCGGTGTTTATGTCCAGACAGGAGTTTGTCTCTAGACGTGTCCGGGTGGTGTTTGTCTCCCGGTGGTGTTTGCTTCCAGACTGTGTTTATCTCCGGACATGTCCGGGCGGTCGGTGTTTGTCTCCAGGCGGTATTTATAGTATAACAGGTAGAAAAAGGATTTGACATTATTTTGTTTCCATCCTCACTGTCTGTTATCCTTTGCAGAATCATTTTGATGAGACGGTGTGAATCATAATTAACGCTCCACTGCACATCTGCCTTCCCTTCCCTACTGCTCTCTCCTCCCCCCTCTTTCTCTCCCCCACCCCTCTCCCTCCTCTTCCCCTCCTTCAGGCCTGTCGCTGGGGGGGGCATTTGGGTGCATTGCCCCCCATGGCGCATCTGGTGCCCCCCCATGGCGCATCTGGTGCCCCCCCACTTGTACGCCACCCATTTATGCCCTGTTGTACTCTGTGAACAACTTAGTGTTTAAGGACGAGCGCCCACTGTGAACTTGCTGTTTAAGAGTTCACCTGTGTGAACTAAAACCCTTATTCCAGATGTTCAACGTGGTGAATAATGAGGCCTTCTTGGATAAACTGTTCTTTCATAATATCCTTCTTTTAATAAGAATCAAGAGATAAGTCAAGTGTGCACTTCCCAGCGCATCTCCAAATGCAATTGGCAAGACAATACAGTCCAAGACCACAAGATAAAAGATAATAACGCAAGCACCAACGCCAGCAGCCAAGACCTTGTGTCGAATGTCAATGTTGTGGGTGGTTATATATATATATATACATATATATATATATATATATATATATATATATATATATATATATATATATATATATATATATATATATATATATATATATATATATATATATATCGTGGATCATTTAGTTTTAAGGAATAGCCAATCAGCGTATTCGATATGGAAACCCGATTGAGCAGGTTACCTGATTGGTTGTAAGTTAGGTATAAATGTAATATAGTCATAATATGATAATATGAATAAGGAAAAGACATAAATTTACATTATTAAAGATGAAGTGCACGTGCACCACGTGACCTTCACAACCCGTCAACCCTCCATCTTACAAAAGTAATTTTATAATAAAAATTAAAAATATGTGTGTTTGCAATCGTGCTTACATTTGAAATGATGCAGATAAAACCTGTTTTTGATGGATGGATCATTTAATAAATAAAACCGTCAACCGTGAAATCTCGCGAGTCGCGAGATTAGTGACGTGAGTCGCGAGGGACGAATCACAGAGCACGAGCTCGCAGCAGGAGAAAAAGACGTGGATGATGGATCTACGAAAATGGCTCAGAAAAGGAAAAAATGCAAGCGACGAAAATGAAGAAGATGATGAAAGACATGTTGTGGGAGGAGTTGGAGGAGGAGGAAAAGACGATCATGTCGATGAAATACCGACAGAAGCTGGCCAACCTGGCCAAGCCGGCAACGTCAGCCCTGCGGCTGGAGCCCCAGGGCAGACAGCCGAGTTTCCACGCTCGGCGGCGGCCTCGGGATCGGGTGTGACTGTCAAGCCGCTTCCCGATGATCTTGGAAGTGAGAGACCGAATCAAGTTGTTCTACAGCGGTACCCTGGCCATCTGTTGCAGAACAAGAGTCGCTCGTTTGTGTTCTCGTGGTACCAGACTAATGAATGGCTGGAATAGTGTGCAGACAGATGCAGCATTCTGCTATCCATGTAGGAAGTTTAACACTGCACGTGGCCCAGTGGACTCTACTTTCACAGTGCGAGGCTACCGGAATTGGTAACATGGTGTTGAGAAAGGCAGGGGGTTTCACAAACACGCAACTTCAAAGGAACATTTAACTTGTTTTTTGAGTTGGAAGGAGAATGAGAGGCGCATCGATTGTGGTAAGGAGATTTCCACACTCCTCAATGCTGACCAGCTAAATAGAAACCGGTACTATGTGTCTGCTCTTATCGATGTTGTGGGATTTCTCACCGAAAATCAGATACCTTTTAGAGGGAGCCTTGATCATTTTGAAGATATGTCAGACGGGCACAGTGGGCTCTTCCTCTCGCTTTTAAACTACACACTCAAAAAAAAGACACCAAGCTCGCCGAAATAATAAAGCATATCCCACGAAATGCAAGCTATACTAGTCCAGAAATGCAGAATGAACTGATCTGCACATTGAGTAATGTTGTGACGGATGCCATCGTGGAAGAAGTAGGCACATCGTGGTTTACCATCAAGGTGGATGGGACGAGGGACCCCACTGAATGTGAGAACATATCAATCATCATTCGCTTTGTATCGGCATCAAATGAAGCAACAGAGCGTCTACTCACAATAGCTACTGCCGACGCTGGTGATGCAAAAACATTGACAGACCTAATAATTGCAGAGCTGACAAAAACAGGACTTGACGCGTCAAAAATATTAAGTCAGGTGTACGACGGGGCTTCGGTAATGGCTGGGAAGCACGGTGGGGTGCAAAAGTTGTGGCAAGAGATATTGGAAAGAGAAATCCCCTATGTGCACTGCTTAAATCACCAACTCCATCTGGTAGTTATCCACGCACTGGCAGCAGAGAAAGCTGTCACTGATTTCCTCGAGGTTTGTTGTTGCCTGTACAAATTCTTCAGAAAGCCCACTGTTGCTGCACAGTATAAAGGTGAGCGGTTAAAACGACTTCTTGATCAAAGGTGGACGGGACATTTAGCCACTGTGTCTGTGATCATAGGATCTTTTAAGGATATCACATCCTTACTGTCGGAGATTGATGCAGAGCGCGCCTACGGTGCAGAGATGAGGATGGAGGCTATTGGGCTTTTGCGGGAAGTCTCTGGGCCTGCCTTCATGTTCATTGCTATCTTTGTACAAAAACTGCTGATGTTGTTAGATGGCCCTAACAGACTCTTGCAGGCAGAGGATATGGACTTGCTAACGGGGTTGGAACTGGTGGCGAGTGCTACAGAGTGCGTGAAGAAACTCCGCTCTGAGGATGAGTTCACTGATCTGTGGAACAAGGCCAACGATGCTCGCACTTCTACACCTGCACCACCAAAACGGACACGCACAATGCATCAGAACTTGTAACAGTTTGTAGTTTTGGAGACTACAGGACAAAACAACGACAACGACAAGACAGAACTGCAGAGGGTTTTTTACAGCGCAATTGACACTGTGCTTGGTGAGATCGCTCGGCGCTTCAGTGAGCGCAACACACAACTCGCCCGTTCACTCGCTGCCTTGAATCCTGAAAATGGCACGTTTTTGGATCCCCACTTGCTCCAGCACATCATGACATTAACAAAGTCAACCATCAGTGAAACAGAGTGTGTGGTTGCAAAGCAGTTTATTCGCTCACAGACAGAAAAGCAGCCAAACGAGAGATTGACAACACAAAAACTCCTCTCAACTTACCACAAAACGCTGGAAGCCATGCCAAGTGTAGTGACTGCTATGAGACTTGGACTAAGATTTGGTGCGTCCACTGCCATGTGTGAAAACTCATTCTCAACATTGAGGAATGTCTTCACTGACCATCGACGGTCCATGCGCCATGCACTCAAGGCACAACTGGTACAGCTGGCCTTCGAGAGAGACCTCACACGTAAATGCCTGAATGAATGGAAGGAGAAGGTCCTCACAAGATTCCACACTGAGACGCGTCGCCTGCAGCTCTTCTGACAGCGAGTGCAGCGGTATAAAAACTATACGAGGAGTTCAGATTGTGTGTGTGACTGCTGGCGATGCGTGTGTGGTTGTGGTTGCAGTGTGGTTGTGGTCAGCACCCGCCGTGGTCGGCTGCTTTGTACTTCTGATGTTTAAGTTAAATGCTGTGTTTGGTGCTTTGCATATCCCATATCTAGTGCTTTGTGCATAACCTTACCTCTGTGTTATTGACTGCTTTGAATGCGGACCTTGTGGTATCTTCAGGCTGGTCGTATTTGCTGTTGATAGTTTAACGTGATGATTGCAGGTCATAGCCAACTGTATCTTATTTCAAAGTGCACTGATTCCAGTGCCAACCTCCCCCATTTAGTTATTGTATCTCTGGTATATTAATTTTCTAATGCCAATTCTTCACAACACCTTGTATAAGTTCACCTGAATTGGTGGCAATTGTTTAATCATTGAATATTTGCATTGTGAATGTGCCAGTTTGTTGCGGCTCTCCTGCATTCGAATAATTTTAGGCCAAAAACATCGGAACATATTAAATCTAGCTGAGATCAATTTGGTTCGTATGCGACGGCAACCTCAGTATAGATGTGTCAATGCTGCATGAATACAATAGTATACCGGGTTATCAAAAATATTAAATATACTAATTGTGCCCCCCCATCCAGTTCATATGCCCCCCTTAATACTGAGCCCTGGCTACGGGCCTGCCCTCCTTTAGTATTCCCCCTAACCCTCTCCTTCTCTCCCCCCTACCTCCCTCTTTAGTATCCCCATCCGTGAATTTTCAGGTCGTATTTGCTAGTTTATAATAATTGTATTATCAAGTATTGACTGGTTTTGCACCTCCAACGAGGATCAACTGTCATGCAGCGCTCGAGCGCAGAGAACACTGCAACAGTATCAAGTCAAAACCAGCACTGAAACACCCCAAACAGTAACTCGTAACTGGAAACATAATATTTAGAGTGGTGCATCTGGTATAGCCATTTTTATAACAGGAAATATCTTTTTTTCCCCCGGGCCTCATTGAGCTCGGGGCCCTGGGCAAGGGTCCTGCGTGCCCATGCATTAATCCGCCACCGCTTGCCCAGCTTGGCTCCGGGTTTGAAATCGACCTCTTGGTATTGTTTGTTGTTTGTATTCCCCGCCCTGTGTTCTTGATGAGTGAGTGAACAGGCCCTGAGATAAGAACTTTTTGGAAATCTGAGTCACTTGGGATCACGTTGTGGGTAATTTGTGGGAATATTGTTTGCTGTTTATTGTGTTTTGCTTATGGACGATTTGCTGTGGTTTTTATTTTAATGACAACCTATGAACTGTTTGTTACTCCTGCAAGGGCTCCATTCTTGCTGTACAGTGGTTGAGTTTTCACAATTGGCACCCTCAAGGTGCATAATTGGGTAAAAGCGATTATCACTTAGTAAAGTAACGCACAGTGTGTCATAACCAGCTGCTCGGTTATACACCTGACTGGCAGACTGTGTGAGTACATGACCCTTGGTCGGATTCGTGTCGTTTGACGAGGTATCAGGACTTAAAGCTTGTAACCCTGGTTTGAGGCTTTGAACCCAGCTGGCAGCCATGGCCAGTTGAGGGCCTACATGATTCGGTCATTCCCGGATTGGTAGCATGGCTATAACAATATTCTCCAAACACACCTTGTGCTACGATGCAATGTAAGCCCCAACGCACCGGATACCATGCACACTGAGATTAATAAACGAGAAAGAGACGATAACAAGTCAAACAAACTGACTGTATTTTCCTACCTGCTGTAGCTGTACAAGTTGCAAGTGTACACTTGATGCTGCCGACACAGGTATGTATGCAACGCGCTGGCAGTCAGACAAACCAGTGAGACGAATGTCACCAGGAAGGGACTTGGACAGCTCAGACATTGCCTGTGTTAACAGGTCAGCAGGCTGGAAGAAAAACAGGAGCCTTGGATGAGAATACTTTCACTTTGTATGTGTCACACCACCTCAAGCTCTTCGATCACACATCAGGAGAGGGAAAAGGTGGAAATCATGCCTCTCTTAGGTAGTGTGGAGCTTCCTGTGACTGTGTGAAAGTAAGGTGAGAATTAGAGAGAGAAGAAGGTTGGAAGAAAAAAAGCAAATTAATCATAAAAGGGGATGCAAAAGAACAAGAACGTAACACAACCTGCAAAATGTCCCCTCCAGGTCCCAGAGTAACAATTGTTGTTCTATCTCCTCCCTGAAACATAAACAACATGATTCATTAATAATTGCATTGCATAATGATATTGTTGTGTGACCAGGGATCGAGATGACCCAAGGGATATCTGGAAGGCTGAGCAGAGCTATCGCAAGTAGGACTCAGACAAACCATGGTTTGCACCATCCCCCTATCATAAATCCAATGGCTCGAACACCCAAATTATATCAGATGCTGACCACATGACTTTCAGAGTTAATGACAGAATGTTGCTCTGATGGATGCCGACCAGATGGTGGTCTCCGAGTCAATTAACTGTGAGTGCATTGAGAATCTTCAGCCCTTTTGATTTCTGTCTAACTATGACTGTCTCATTCACTATTATATGATACAAACGATACCACAACTTGAAATTACAAATACTTTCAACCTTCACCAATCACATAGTTTGTTTGTACAGTACCTTCAGAAAGTATTCACACCGCTTGACTTTTTCACATTTTGTTGTGTTACACCGATGTAAACAAAATACCCCATAATGTCAAAGTTGAAATTTTTTTTCAGAAATTTTTACAAATTAATAAAAAATGAAAAGCTGAAATGTCTTGAATCAACCCCTTTGCTATGACACTCCAAATTGAGCTCAGACACATCCAATTTCCTTTGAGCATCCTTGAGATGTCTCCACAACTTGATTGGAGTCCACCTGGGGCCAATTCAATTGATTGGACGTGATTTAGAAAGAAACACACCTTTCTGTATAAGGTCCCACAGTTGGCAGTACACGGCAGAGCAGAAACTCGCCCATGAAGTCCGAGGAACTGTCCGGAGAACTCCGAGATGGAACTGTGAGGAGGCATAGATCTGGGGGAAAGGTATAAAACTATTTCTAGAGTGTTGAAAGTTCCCAAGAACACATTGAGCTCCATCTTTGGGAAATGTTAAGAATATGGAACTACCCAGACACTTCCTCGAGCTGGCCGTCCGACCAAACTGAGCAACAGGGCAAGAAGGACCTTGGTCAAGGAGGTGACCAAGAACGCAATGACAGAACTACAGAGTTCCTCAGTTGAGATGGGAGAACGTGCCGGAAGGACAACAGTCTCTGCAACACTTCACAAATCTCAGCTTTATGGGACAGTGGCCAGACAGAAGCCACTCTTGAGGAAAAGGCCATGACGCCTGGACGCATGAAAAGGCACGCCTGGAGTTTTCAACAAGTCACGTGAAAAACTCAGAGCATGAGGAAACAGATTCTGTGGTTTGATGAGATGAAAATTGAACTCTTTGGCCTGAATGCAAAGCACTATGTCTGGTGGAAACCGAGCACAGCTCATCACCCATCTAACACCATCGCTACCATGAAGCATGGTGGTGGCAGCATCATGCTATGGGGATGCTTTTCAGCAGCAGGGACTGGGAGACTTGATAATAGCAGGGACTGAGAGACAAATACAGGTAAATGGAGCCCCTTGAGGAGAACCTGCTTCAGATTGCAAAAGACCTTCGACAGCGGCGAACATTTATGTTCCAACAGAACAATTACCCCAAGCATACAGCCAAAGCAACACGAGAATGGTTTCAGAACAAGAACGTGAAGGTCCTCGAGTGGCCCAGCCAAAGCCCAGACTTGAATCCCAATGAGAATCTGTGGAAAGACTTGAAGATTGATTTTCACCTACTCTTCCCATTCAACTCGACAGTGCTTGAGAAAATCTGCAAGGAAGAATGGGAGAAAATCCCCCAAATTCAGATGTACAAAGCTGATACAGACATACGCAAGAAGACTCGAAGCTGAAAACACCAACAAAGGCACTTCTACAAATTATTGACTCACGGGGCTGAATACTTTTGTAAATTAGATATTTCTGCATTTCATTTTCAATACATTTGTAAAAAATTCAAAAACATGTTTTCACTTTGTCATTATGAGGTATTTTGTGTAGCTCGGTGACAAAAAACATCTCAATTTAATCCACTCTACATAGAGCCTGGAACACAACAAGATGTGAAAAAGTTGAGGGGTGTGAATACTTTCTGAAAGCACTGTATTTATCATGTGCATCTTGAGCTGAGAGTCCATGACAAATTCGGCCTACATTTTGCATCATTCTTGGGATGAAGGGCGTGAATGATACTGTTACGGGCCGGGGTCGGCGCGCCAACCGACTGCTCTGAACGGAGCCGCAAGTCGAGTCGGCCCGACCGATCGCCCGGAATATAGATCGCCGCCTGGATAACTCCGAGCGACGGGTCCTTGTACAAGAACTGAAATACGCCAATGGGCAGATCATGTGGGGTAGGGTCGATTGCCAATCTTCAATGTACCGAAATACCCACGTGATCCAACTACCGGGGTATTCCACCCTTGACTGAACTCGTACGGAACAAACAGCCGAGGCGAGCCTGTCCCGTGCGCGATCCCGAGCGGCTTAATCGCCAAGAACCGTCAATCCAAATTCCCCCTTTTACGGCAAACCAACGGCTTTCTAACTCCCAACACACGAAATGCTCAGTCAATGAAAGAATCGACGCGACGAGCTGAGAACATTTAACAATTGGGATATTTATTAATAATAATGGGGAACTAGGGAAGCACGTAAGAGCAGAACTATACCGACTTTAAGAAATGTGATGCAAACATTTACAGCACACAAAAGCACTTTACAATTTCCTACTTATTAGACGGGCCCACGGACACACGTACGCACACACCCGCACCCAATAAATGGTGGCAGAGGCCTTTAATAACGAGCTCCAGCTCGGAGGACAGGTGAGCTGAAACCCAGAGCCTATCTCGAACTTCTCCACCCCGTGTGGTCTTCAAGTTGTTCGGACCCGGGCTCCAGCGAGAGCGAGCTGGATCCAATCGCCGTGAGCCGCGATGCTTCCCGAGCTCCCGCGAATCCTCCCGCGCTTCTCAACATGTGCTGGGGAGACGAGGCGCCAATCCTTCCCGTCAATGCGTCGCTTCCCCGAGGAACCACCTACAAGAAGAGGCCGACGAGTCGCGCCAAGCCGGGAACCAAATGGAGAACAAAGAGCTCCACGAACCAAGAAGAAGAAGCCACCACTCGCAGCTCGAGTCGAGCAACCGGTTCAACTTTCTTCCAAACAAAACAGCTCTCCGAAAAGCCTACCGAGCCAAGCAGGACCCGAAGCTCTGCTGAACAACTTCTCTGCAGAAGCAAAAAGCTTCCGAAGGCCTCAACCCTAATCCAAGCCAAACAGGACCCGAAGGTCTGCTGAACGACGCAGCCCTCAACTCCCTTCTCCAACTCTGAACATGAACCAAGAAAGGATCTCCTCTTTATCCTTCTCCGCCCCCCCTCCCCCACGCCCGGCGTGACTCATGCCCTCGTGATCCATCCCCCGCTCAACCAACGGGTGGGAGGGAGTTGTTGACATCATGAATCACGGGACTGCAGGGTTCTTCTTCCTCTTCGCAGAAGAGGGGGAGGGACATCTCCATTGTTCGTTCCCTAACTAATAAATCGATCCGCAGCGCATCTAATCGATTTGTGAACATTTAAACAATGGAAGGTGAGCTATCTAGGGAACAAGCACTTTTTGACATAGCTGACTAAAGGAACCTGTATGTTGTGTGCAATCGAATTCCCAAATTCGTAACAATACCATTGATGTAGTGGCAGGTCAGGTCAGTTATGGGAACATGCGCCAGAGCAGCGCGACGCTGCGTCCACCTTCTGCTGGTACTCCAAGTCCACCTTCTGCCGGTCTGGCCATCCCCCAGGCAGATGCCTGGCCCATCCCCATCTCATTGAGATGTTGATAAATCTGCTGCAACCACAAGGCATGTGGTCGGGTCATTGGCCTCCTCCACTCAGGAGGCTCCCTCGCTGAGAGAATCTGGTGAGCAGGATCAGCGTCAGAAAAACGAGCCACATGTCCATACAGCCACAGCTGACACTCACGGACTGTGCAGGTAACAAATCTCATTTGAGTCTTCCTTAGTAACCGCTCGCTGGACACAAACTCCGACCAGCGATAGCCAAGGATTCTCTGAAGAGACCTGGTACCAAAGGAATTGTCTCCATCTCAGATCCCTGGTCAGAGTCCAAGTCTCACACCCATAGAACAAGACTGGAAGCACCAAGGACCTGAAGACTCGGACTTTCATCCTCCCGCACAGGTACCGGCAGCACCACACCCCATGATCCATTGAATCCATTATTCCCCAGGCCCGAACCAGACGTCTGTTGACCTCTGACTCACAGCCAGCAGAGACATGAATATCACTGCCAAGGTAAGTGAATCTTTCCATGACCTCAATATCCTCGCCACAAACAGGTACAGACAGAATATCAGCATCCAAGATGTCATTGAAAGACTGAATCTTCGTTTTGACAAAGGAAACCTGTAACCCCAGTGGTTCCGACTCCTCATTCAGCACCTTGAGGAGCTCCAAAAGGATATACAAAGTCTTTGCAAGGATGACTGCATCATCTGCGAAATCAAGGTCAGAGATCTTGACATTCCCAGACTATGCAGCACAACTTGATCTCTCCGACATCCTCCCGAGAATCCAGTCCATACAAGCGCTGAAAAGTGTGGGGGCCAGCACACCTCTTACACACTCCAGATACAACTGGAAATAAGTCAGAGATGGTACCACCACAACTCCCAGCACTCTCAGTATCAGAGTAGAGTTCAGACATCAGATCGATCAGTTTTGGTGGCACCCCACGAACGCCAAGAATCCTCCAAAGGGCATCCCGATTCACTGAATCAAACGCTCTACAGAGATCAACATAGGCTGCAAGCAGCCCCTGCCGAAACTCTCGTCTGCGTTCGGTGAGGACCCGAAGAGCAAGGATACGGTCAATCGTTGACCTCTGGTGTAAAGCTTGACTGCTCTGGACACTGGTGCTCAAGCAGATGTTGACGAACCCTATCAAGAATTATCCGAGCAAAGACCTTGCCCGGTACTGAGAGCAGCGTCACCCAACGATAATTGTTGTAGTCTTGTCGATCACCCTTCCCTTTCCAGAAAGGGACAACAAGACCCCTCTTCCAGTCAGTTGGGATGATGCCTGTATTCCAGGTAGAGCACAGAACTGCATGCAATGACACAAGTGCAGCATTTCCACAAGCCTTGAGAAGTTCAGCATGGATGCCACAGATCCCTGGAGCTTTACCCCATTTCAACCGGTTCACCGCAGGTTCAGGTCAGGTCAGGTCAGGTTCGATCTGTGACCTGCTACAGGTACCATGTAAACCTGTACTAACCTGTTTCATGGTCGGGTTGTCGGCGACTAAACCGTCTCCCCCACCAGGTTTTCTGGTGAGGAGGGTGTTTGGATATGGACACCCAGCAGGATTAAAAACAAAACCTGTCAAAGGGCGGAGGAGCTCCTTGTGAGCCAACGGCCATCCATATCTAGTGCCCAACTGTGTCTGCGGACGTCCTCCTGCAGTTGGGTTACTTCTTATTAGGAGGTTGGTGGCAGGATTTGCACTCCGGCCACCGTAAAACGCTTCATTCCGCAAAACGTAAAAACGCAAAAAAATCTGAAAACCCACTCCGTGGGAGTACCTCCTGTGCAGCTTCCCTTCGCAGGGCAGCTCACCGGATGACAGGATTGGGGCAAAGCCTTCGGGACCCCCAATCTTTGATAGGAGGGAAACCACGGGGTAACATCCCTGGGTCAGATTGCGGGAGAGTGTGTCGGAGTGGTGCTGAGGTGTCGTCCACCAGACGGCGGGCTCCTTGGGTTAACCTGAGGCGGTCCCTTCGGGTGGGTGCCTGGAATGTCCTATCCCTAAGAGAGGATGATCACCTGTCTCTGTTATCATCTGAGCTCAAGCGTTTGGACATCGGGATTGCAGCTCTCTCTGAGGTTCGGAGACCGGATTGCGGCGAGATAATGGTGGGTGGTTACACCTACTATTGGGCTGGTCGCTCTGATGGTTACCATACCCAAGGAGTTGCTGTAGCTGTGTCCAATAAGCTGACCCCAATGATAATTGAGGTAACACCAGTCAACGAGCGTATTATGAGATTAAGGATTCGCCACTCCTTAGGTGTCATTTCCCTGGTCTCTATTTATGCTCCGACTGAGGCGAGTGATCTCACCGTGAAGGACACATTCTACGCCACACTCGAGTCTGTGGTTGATCAGTGCCCCAGATGAGATACACTTCTAGTCTTGGGGGATTTCAATGCTTCGATTGGAACTGATAGGGATGGTTATGAGATGTGTGTTGGTCCCCATGGGTCAGGAACTATGAACCAGAATAGCACTAAGTTCCTTGACTTTGCAAGAAGTCATGGACTTAGGGTGGCTGGTTCATGGTTTCAGCACCCACAAGCTCATCGCTGGACTTGGTATTCCAACGCTGGCGGTGTGTCAAAGGAGATTGACCATGTCCTCATTGACGGTCGTTGGAGGATGAGCCAGAACTGCAGGGTCTACCGGAGTGCTCAGTTCCTCAATACTGACCACAGGCTTGTTGCAGCAACTCTAAAGCTGCACCTTAAATCCTGGAGAATGGTACCATCCCAGCCTAGGCTGGATGTTGCCAAGCTCAGGGATGAGAGAGTAGCTGAGGAGTTTGCGAACAGGCTGAGTGGACACTTGGGGGGTCTGGGTGCTTTGGGGGGTCCTGAAGAGTTGTGGAGCACTTTCAAGACCACCGTCCTTGATGTTGCCGGTGGATGCCTTGGAGTTCACCGCAGGGCAAAGAAGAATTTCGTCTCTCAAGGGACACTGGATACCATTGACCAGAGTCGCAGGGCCAGGCTGAATGGCAGAGCTGAGCTGTTCAGGGAGCTGAGACGTAAAACTGTACGTGCACTGAGGGTGGACAAGGAGGCCTATGTGCGAGGAATCTGTGAGGGGGTAGAGCATCACCTGTGGACAGGTGATTCTCGTCCCGCTTTCAGGGGAATTCGCGCATTACGTTCATCCAAGGCCATCCCTCGGAGCACTGCAGTTCGAGCAGAGAGTGGTAGACTCTTGACAGAGGAGTCTGAAGTGAAGGCCCGCTGGGCCGGTTACTTTGAGCGGTTGTACCAGGCTGATCCCCCAGCTGTCGAGTTGGACGTCAAGGGTGTTGCAATCCCTGTTGCTGACCCTCAAATCAACTGTGGTCCACCATCGCTTGTGGAAACACGGGCTGTGGTGAACCAGTTGAAACGGGGCAAAGCTCCAGGGATCTGTGGCATCCATGCTGAACTTCTCAAGGCTGGTGGAAATGCTGCACTCGTGTCGTTGCATGCAGTTTTGTGCTCTGCCTGGAACACAGGCATCATCCCAACTGACTGGAAGAGGGGCCTTGTTGTCCCTCTCTGGAAAGGGAAGGGTGATCGCCAAGACTGCAACAACTACCGAGGGGTGACGCTGCTCTCAGTGCCGGGCAAGGTCTTTGCTCGGATAATTCTTGATAGGGTTCGCCATCATCTGCTTGAGCACCAGCGTCCAGAGCAGTCAGGCTTTACACCAAAGAGGTCAACGATTGACCGTATCCTTGCACTTCGTGTCCTCACCGAACGCAGACGAGAGTTTCGGCAGGGGCTGCTTGCAGCCTATGTTGATCTCTGTAAAGTGTTCGATTCAGTGAATCGGGATATCCTCTGGAGGATTCTTGGTCTTCGTGGGGTGCCACCGAAACTGATCGATCTGATGTCTGAACTCTACTCTGGTACTGAGAGTGCTGTGAAGTGTGGTGGTACCATCTCTGACTTATTTCCAGTTGTTACTGGAGTTCGTCAGGGATGTGTACTTGCCCCCACACTTTTCAGCACTTGTATGGACTGGATTTTTGGGAGGATGTCGGAGAGATCAAGTTGCGGTGCGTCATTTGGCAATGTCAAGATCTCGGACCTTGATTTTGCAGATGATGCAGTCATCTTTGCGGAGACCTTAGATATCCTTTTGGGGGCCCTCGAGGTGCTGAATGAGGAGTCGGAGCCGTTGGGATTACGGATTTCTTGGGTCAAAACTAAGATCCAGGCTTTCGGTGACATCTTGGATGCTGCTGTCCTGTCTGTGTCTGTTTGTGGTGAGGATGTTGAGGTCGTGGATAGATTCACTTACCTTGGCAGTGATATTCATGTCTCCGCAGGTTGTGAGCCGGAGGTCAATAGACGTCTGGGTCGGGCCTGGGGAGTCATGGATTCACTGGATCATGGGGTGTGGCGCTGCCGGTACCTGTGCGGGAGGACGAAAGTCCGAGTCTTCAGGTCCTTGGTACTTCCAGTCTTGCTCTATGGGTGCAAGACTTGGACTTTGACCAAGGATCTGAGACGGAGACTTAATTCCTTTGGTACCAGGTCTCTTCGGAGAATCCTTGGCTATCGCTGGTCGGATTTTGTGTCCAACGAGCGGTTGCTGAGAGAGACTCGGATGAGATTTGTTACCTGCATAGTCCGTGAGCGTCAGCTGCGGCTGTATGGACATGTGGCTCGTTTTCCTGACGCTGATCCTGCTCACCAGATTCTCTCAGCGAGGGAGTCTCATGAGTGGAGGAGGCCAGTGGGCCGACCACGTGCCTCATGGTTGCAGCAGGTTGACCATCATCTCAAGGAGATGGGGATGGGCCTGGCATCTGCCTGGGAGATGGCCAGACGAAGGCCCCTGGAGTACCGGCGGAAAGTGGACGCAGCGACGAGCTGTTCTGGCACATGCTCCCATACCTGACCTGACCGCAGCCTGTGTTTCCACAAATGAAGGTGGACCACAGTTGATTGGAGGGTCAGCAACATGGATAGTAACACCCCTGACATCCAACTCGACAGCTGGTGCATCAGCCTGGTACAGTCACGCAAAGTAACCAGCCGAGCAGGCCTTCCCTTCGGACTCCTCTGTCAAGATCCTACCACCCTCTGCTCTAACTGCAGTACACTGAGGGATGGGCTTGGACAAATGCAATGTGCGAATTCCCCTGTAAGCAGGACAAGAATCACTTGACCACAGGTGATGCTCTACCCCCTCACAGATTCCTCGCACGTAGGCCTCCTTGTCCACCCTTTGTGCATGTACAGTTTTACGCTTCAGCTCCCTGAACAGCTCAGCTCTGCAATTCAGTCTGGCCCTGCGACTCTGGTCAACGGTATCCAGTGTCCCTTGAGAGACAAAATTCTTCTTCGCCCTACGGTGAGTTTCAAGACATCCACCGGTAACATCAAGGACGGTGGTCTTGAAGGCACTCCACAACTCTTCCAGATCTCCCAAAGCACCCAGACCCCTCAAATCTCCAATCAGCCTGTTCGCAAACTCCTCAGCTACCCACTCATCCTTGAGCTTGCAACATTCAGCCTGGGCTGGGATGGTACCATTCTCCTGGATTGAAGCTGAAACTTCAGAGTTGCCACAAAGAAGACTGTGGTCAGTATTGAGGAACTGAGCACTCTGGTGGACCCTGCAGTTCTGGATCATCCTCCAGCGACCATCAACAAGCACATGGTCAATCTCCTTTGCCACACTGCCAGTGTTGGAATACCAAGTCTAGCGATGAGCCTGTGGGCGCAGAAACCATGAACCAGCCACCCTAAGTCCACGACTTCTTGCAAAGTCAAGGAACTTAGTGCTATTCTGGTTCATAGTTCCTGACCCATGGGGACCAACACACATCTCATAACCATCCCTATCATTTCCAATCGATGCATTTTAATCCCCCAAGACGAGAAGAGTATCTCGCCTCGAGCACTGATCACCAACAGACTCGAGCGTGGCATAGAATGCATCCCTCACAGTGAGATCACTCACCAGTCAGAGCATAAACAGAGACCAGGGAAACGACACCCAAGGAGTGACAAATCCTTAGTTTCACAATACGCTTGTTGACCGGCGTTACCTCAATTATCATTGGAGTCAGCTTATTGGACACAGCTACAGCAACTCCTTGGGAATGGTAACCATCAGAGCGACCAGACCAATAGTAGGTGTTACCACCCGCCATAATCTCGCCACAATCCAGTCTCCGAACCTCAGAGAGAGCTGCAATACCGATGTCCAAACGCTTGAGCTCAGATGATAACAGAGACAGGTGATCATCCTCTCTTAGGGATAGGACATTCCAGGCACCCACCCAAAGGGACCGCCTCAGGTTAACCCAAGTAGACCGCCGTCTGGTGGACGACACCTCAGCGCCATCCCGACACACTCTACTGCAATCTGACCGGGGAATGTCACCCCATGATTTCCCTCCTATCATTAAAGTTTGGAGGTCTTGAAGGCTTTGCCCCAATTCCGTCATCCGGTGAGCTACCCCGCGAAGGGAAGCTGCACAGGAGGTACTCTCACAGAGTAGGTTTTCAGATTTATTTTTGCTTTTGGCATGCTTTGCGGGATGAAGTGTTTTACAGTGGCCGGATTGTAAATCCCGCCATCAACTGAATAGAAAGTAACCCAACTGCAGAACGACGTCCGCAGACACAGTTCGGCACCCAATATGGATTGCCGTTGGCTCACAAGGAGCTCCTCCACCCTCACGCAATGGCCGCTGTCGGTTAGAGCAGGAATTTGCAATTTGTTCAGGATGCAGACGATAACTCTCCTTCGATTCATAAAAAGACACAGTGTGATCTTTATCGTCCACCAACTAGTGCTCGCCAACCGGACACCCGGCTTAACATCCATCCGGGGAACGGTGCGCTTTTGTGATGCATACCCAGGCTGCGAATCACCAATGAGACAGTTTATACCATCCAGGCAGGAATCGAACACAGATTAAACAGCTCAGATGCGTGCTTCCTCTCCACTATCCTGTCAGGCGAGGGAGGACACGTGTACTAACAATGGTTCAGCTGATATCCATTTGTGCGAAAGCACAAATAAATAAATAAAAAGCTGTGAAACCTCTTATTACAAAACAGTGCAAGTGAAACAACAAAGGTTAATGAACCGGAATTGCCATTTTTCGAACAGTATTGAATCAATTGTAACAGAACAGGTTTGCTTGTAACCCACAGAAGAACGATATACTGTTTTGAATAAGTTTGGTGTCAATGACATCAAACAAGTCCACTATTTTTGGAGGCGATGAAAAGAGAACTAATTTTATTTACGAATCCCCTTCAGGGGCACAAGTCTGGTTGATGGAAGGGTCTGATAAACTGCGGTGTGTAAAATTGGGAAAATACTTATTTTGTCACATCATTCAGACATATGCACCTGGGATGATTTTGATATGACATCATTCATGCAACAATTCTTACATCAGTGTTTTGGGTAGAGCTCTGCAGGGGGATTTCCCTGATACTGCCCTCCCCTGTATGTTTCTTCCTCAAATGCTGAACCATCTTGGCCTGGAAAATACCAAATGAATATCAAAAGTTAAAAAAACAACAACATTAAACAAAGGAATGAAAATGAAAAATCACTCATCGAGCGACACTCGGCGAAACGGGACGGCACTCAGTAGAGCGCACATCTCCACCAGACTGAACAGTTTCCATTTTGTATCCCACTGATAGGTCAGATCTGAATCCGGACTCGAACGAAAATCGAATCGGCTTGTTCTTGTTACCTAACCAACTCATCTACCTAGTTTTGTCGCAAGTCGTCCACAACTTTTAGAGATATCATGCTATACATAGATTTTGGCCCCATATCTCAATGGTGAAGAATCACTCAAAAAAAAAAAAAATTCTCAAATCACCATTTGAGTCTCCACCAAAATTGATTCAATGAGTCCTTTTCACACACCCAACATGTCGACAAAGTTTCGTGTGAATCCATCCATAACCTTTTGAGATATTGTGCTATATATCGTTTTTGGCCACCATCTCTCAATGGTGAAGAATCACTTGAAAAATTCTCGAATCCAGATCCGGATTCAGATCTTTACCAAAATTAAGCGTTGCTGTCCTTGGCCGGTCACCTACACACACACAAAAAAAAAATTCAGAACGATTGCTTGAAAACTGTGGTCAAAAATCGTGTGACAGACAGACGTACAGACCAACATACTTGGCAAAAAATATTTTCGCCGAGTAATAATAAGAATAAAGAAACGGAGGAGAGAAAAGAGGTTGGTGGTCTTGCAGTCATTTACATGCTCTTTTCTCGGTCTTGCTCCTCCCATTCTCTTTTTGCTCGGGTTATTTTTTTAAAACTGGTTCGGCCTTCTGAAAGTTTTGGCTTTCTGAAAGAAAGCCTACAACCTAATCCTCCTGGGCACAGGCGTTCTTTCAGAAAGCCTTACCTTGTTACCCTCCCCAAGTGCAAGCTTAACGGTCACCTCCATTCATTTATGCCCTCTTCTCTCGTATGTGGAAAAGTCTTGCCAAATTTGTCTCCAGCTCGTACCTCCTGGCTGTTATGTCCACGACCACCTCTTGGTCTCTTCCATTTCTACCTTGGAGCTTCACTACACCTGCATGAGACCCTGTCCCTCTTACACTTGCTGCTACTCTCCTCATGTTGTGGTGCACCTGCATGTTCTTGTGCTCTTGTTTCTCCTTCAACACACTCTGTCTGTCAACCTTTTACTGCCTTTTGCTCTGCTCTCCCATGAGCCTCAACATGTGTATTGAGAAAACAAACGAATATTGTCTTGGCTTCAAAGTCGAGCTTCGCAGTCTTTTTTTCATTTTTTGTGTATACATAGTTGAGGCTTGTGGAAGAGCTAATATTAGTACTCCGAACAGATCAGGATGCAACAGCACAAAAGGAACAGCAGAAAGAGAGGGGGGAGGGGGGAACACCAACATCAGGGCTGAGGGACAAAATAAACAGAGGAAAAGCAAATCTTGGAAGAAAAGTAAATGCCATGACATTAAGCATTACTGCAAACATCATTTCAAACTAGAAGAGCACTCGGTAGAGCGCGTACCTCCGCCACGTAATGTCCGATCCACGAGAACATATCAGACACAATACATTTTTGAAATATGCTATACAGTACTATATCATTTTTGACCCTATATCTCAATGATGAAGAATCACTTTAAAAATAAATAATTCTCAAATCCAGATCCGGATTCGGATTTTCACCAAAATCGAACCAATGTGTCCGTGCCACACACCCAAGCTGTCCCACCAAGTTTCGTCCAAATCCGTCAACAACTTTTTGAGATATCGTGCTATATATCGGTTGAACGCTATCTCTCAATGGTGAAGAATCACTTAAAAAATTATCATATCCGGATTCGGATCTTCACTAAAATTGAATCAATTCTTCCTTGTCACATGCCCAACATGTCCACCAAGTTTCGTCCGAATCCGTGCACAACTTTTTGAGATATCGTGCTATATATCATTTTTGTCCCTATCTCTCAATGATGAAGAATCGCTTAAAAAATTCTAGAAGCTGGATGCGGATCCAGATCTTCACCAAAATCTAATCAGTTCGTCCATGTCCCACACGGAACCCGTCCACAAAATCTCATCTGGATCCGTCCCCAACTTTTTGAGATCTGTACACAAACAAACAGACAGAAAGGGGTGAAAACATAACCTTCCTTCACCTTCGGTGGCGGAGGTAATAAATACAGCGACAAGTAGGGTCGGAGAAAAGAAGAGGAATAAAGAGTAGGAAAAAAAAATAAGAGAAATAAAAATTATGAAAAAAAAACAAATTAGGAGAATAAACAAAAAGAATGGGGGAGGTGGGAGAAGAAATGGATGAAGGAAAAGCCAAAGAAGAGGATAAATGAGTGCATACCTTGCTGGAATATTGCCTACTACAGGCTGGACACTGAACAGGTAGGGCCGGCACCGTCCCAGCCAGGGCTGTGTGAGTGGCTAGCAGAGGGTCAGGCTGTCCGGGTTCTGCGGGTCGCAGAGAGCGAATGCTTGCAGGAAGCGCACAGCCTGGGTGATTCTTCAGAATGTGAGATTTCCTCTTGCTTGTTGACTTATAGACCTGAATGAGAATATTATGAAAGGATTACCATTCAACTGTGCATTTCTGAAGAGTAACAAAACGATTTATTCAATAAGTTACAAATATTTACCAAAACCAAAATATCACCATTATTATTGTGTTTAACAATACATGACACAAATGTGTGTTAAATGATCAAATAAAACAAGCAAACCACATGTGAAAACAAAGATCACCAAAGAAGTCATTGTAGACTATATTAAACAAATGGGTGTTAAAAAATACACCGAGCAAAATGAGTGTTAAATGACCTTGACAAGTTGCATATCAAAAACAACAAATATTCCCATGAGGGACTGACGGTTACTTCCCCAAGAGGTGGTCATGGAGAGCACAACTTAAGTTAACGACATGGTCCTTATGTTTTGTCAGGTCAGGTTCGATCTGTGACCTGCTACAGGTACCATGTAAACCTGTACTAACCTGTTCCATGGTCGGGTTGTCGGCGACTAAACCGTCTCCCCCACCAGGTTTTCTGGTGAGGAGGGTGTTTGGATATGGACACCCAGCAGGATTAAAAACAAAACCTGTCAAAGGGCGGAGGAGCTCCTTGTGAGCCAACGGCCATCCATATCTAGTGCCCAACTGTGTCTGCGGACGTCCTCCTGCAGTTGGGTTACTTCTTATTAGGAGGTTGGTGGCAGGATTTGCACTCCGGCCACCGTAAAACGCTTCATTCCGCAAAACGCAAAAACGCAAAAAATCTGAAAACCCACTCCGTGGGAGTACCTCCTGTGCAGCTTCCCTTCGCAGGGCAGCTCACCGGATGACGGGATTGGGGCAAAGCCTTCGGGACCCCCAATCTTTGATAGGAGGGAAACCACGGGGTAACATCCCTGGGTCAGATTGCGGGAGAGTGTGTCGGAGTGGTGCTGAGGTGTCGTCCACCAGACGGCGGTCTCCTTGGGTTAACCTGAGGCGGTCCCTTCGGGTGGGTGCCTGGAATGTCCTATCCCTAAGAGAGGATGATCACCTGTCTCTGTTATCATCTGAGCTCAAGCGTTTGGACATCGGGATTGCAGCTCTCTCTGAGGTTCAGAGACCGGATTGCGGTGAGATAATGGTGGGTGGTTACACCTACTATTGGTCTGGTCGCTCTGATGGTTACCATACCCAAGGAGTTGCTGTAGCTGTGTCCAATAAGCTGACCCCAATGATAATTGAGGTAACACCGGTCAACGAGCGTATTATGAGATTAAGGATTCGTCACTCCTTAGGTGTCATTTCCCTGGTCTCTATTTATGCTCCGACTGAGGCGAGTGATCTTACCGTGAAGGATGCATTCTACGCCACACTCGAGTCTGTGGTTGATCAGTGCCCCAGACGAGATACAATTCTAGTCTTGGGGGATTTCAATGCATCGACTGGAACTGATAGGGATGGTTATGAGGTGTGTGTTGGTCCCCATGGGTCAGGAACTATGAACCAGAATAGCACTAAGTTCCTTGACTTTGCAAGAAGTCATGGACTTAGGGTGGCTGGTTCATGGTTTCAGCGCCCGCAAGCTCATCGCTGGACTTGGTATTCCAACGCTGGCGGTGTGGCAAAGGAGATTGACCATGTCCTCATTGACGGTCGTTGGAGGATGATCCAGAACTGCAGGGTCTACCGGAGTGCCCAGTTCCTCAATACTGACCACAGGCTTGTTGTAGCAACTCTAAAGCTGCACCTTAAATCCTGGAGAATGGTACCATCCCAGCCTAGGCTGAATGTTGCCAAGCTCAGGGATGAGAGAGTAGCTGAGGAGTTTGCGAACAGGCTGAGTGGACACTTGGGGGGTCTGGGTGCTTTGGGGGATCCTGAAGAGTTGTGGAGCACCTTCAAGACCACCGTCCTTGATGTTGCCGGTGGATGCCTTGGAGTTCACCGCAGGGCAAAGAAGAATTTTGTCTCTCAAGGGACACTGGATACCATTGACCAGAGTCGCAGGGCCAGGCTGAATGGCAGAGCTGAGCTGTTCAGGGAGCTGAGGCGTAAAACTGTACGTGCACTGAGGGTGGACAAGGAGGCCTATGTGCGAGGAATCTGTGAGGGGGTAGAGCATCACCTGTGGACAGGTGATTCTCGTCCCGCTTACAGGGGAATTCGCGCATTACGTTCATCCAAGCCCATCCCTCGGAGCACTGCAGTTCGAGCAGAGAGTGGTAGGCTCTTGACAGAGGAGTCTGAAGTGAAGGCCCGCTGGGCCGGTTACTTTGAGCGGTTGTACCAGGCTGATCCCCCAGCTGTCGAGTTGGACGTCAAGGGTGTTACAATCCCTGTTGCTGACCCTCGAATCAACTGTGGTCCACCATCGCTTGTGGAAACACGGGCTGCGGTGAACCAGTTGAAACGGGGCAAAGCTCCAGGGATCTGTGGCATCCATGCTGAACTTCTCAAGGCTGGTGGAAATGCTGCACTCGCGTCGTTGCATGCAGTTTTGTGCTCTGCCTGGAACACAGGCATCATCCCAACTGACTGGAAGAGGGGCCTTGTTGTCCCTCTCTGGAAAGGGAAGGGTGATCGCCAAGACTGCAACAACTACCGAGGGGTGACGCTGCTCTCAGTGCCGGGCAAGGTCTTTGCTCGGATAATTCTTGATAGGGTTCGCCACCATCTGCTTGAGCACCAGCGTCCAGAGCAGTCAGGCTTTACACCAAAGAGGTCAACGATTGACCGTATCCTTGCTCTTCGTGTCCTCACTGAACGCAGACGAGAGTTTCGGCAGGGGCTGCTTGCAGCCTATGTTGATCTCTGTAAAGCGTTCGATTCAGTGAATCGGGATGTCCTCTGGAGGATTCTTGGTCTTCGCGGGGTGCCACCGAAACTGATCGATCTGATGTCTGAACTCTACTCTGGTACTGAGAGTGCTGTGAAGTGTGGTGGTACCGCCTCTGACTTATTTCCAGTTGTTACTGGAGTTCGTCAGGGATGTGTACTTGCCCCCACACTTTTCAGCACTTGTATGGACTGGATTCTAGGGAGGATGTCGGAGAGATCAAGTTGCGGTGCATCGTTTGGCAATGTCAAGATCTCGGACCTTGATTTTGCAGATGATGCAGTCATCTTTGCGGAGACTTTAGACATCCTCTTGGGGGCCCTCGAGGTGCTGAATGAGGAGTCGGAGCCGTTGGGATTACGGATTTCTTGGGTCAAAACAAAGATCCAGGCTTTCGGTGACATCTTGGATGCTGCTGTCCTGTCTGTGTCTGTTTGTGGTGAGGATGTTGAGGTCGTGGATAGATTCACTTACCTTGGCAGTGATATTCATGTCTCCGCAGGTTGTGAGCCGGAGGTCAATAGACGTCTGGGTCGGGCCTGGGGAGTCATGGATTCACTGGATCATGGGGTGTGGCGCTGCCGGTACCTGTGCGGGAGGACGAAAGTCCGAGTCTTCAGGTCCTTGGTACTTCCAGTCTTGCTCTATGGGTGCGAGACTTGGACTTTGACCAAGGATCTGAGACGGAGACTTAATTCCTTTGGTACCAGGTCTCTTCGGAGAATCCTTGGCTATCGCTGGTCGGATTTTGTGTCCAACGAGCGGTTGCTGAGAGAGACTCGGATGAGATTTGTTACCTGCATAGTCCGTGAGCGTCAGCTGCGGCTGTATGGACATGTGGCTCGTTTTCCTGACGCTGATCCTGCTCACCAGATTCTCTCAGCGAGGGAGTCTCATGAGTGGAGGAGGCCAGTGGGCCGACCACGTGCCTCATGGTTGCAGCAGGTTGACCATCATCTCAAGGAGATGGGGATGGGCCTGGCATCTGCCTGGGGGATGGCCAGACGGAGGCCCCTGGAGTACCGGCGGAAAGTGGACGCAGCGACGCGCTGTTCTGGCACATGCTCCCATACCTGACCTACCCTGACCCTTATGTTTCATGAAGGGTGTGGTCTGCATCTGGCCATCAGTTTCTGAGAAAATTATAAAATAAATGACCTGAATTTGAGGCGAAACTGCCCTTTCCAGTCTCTTATCGGAGGCGGATCCGAATGTGGAGAACAACCCCATGAGACCTTACTGTTCTGAAATATCGTACCAAATTTGGTCTAGATCGGTCATGTAGTTTGTGAGGAAAATATGTTTGAGTGAATATGAGGGATTAGGGGAGGAAGGCTGTGGTCCCCTTTCCAGGGGAGATACGGCCATGGGGAGCACAAGTTAAGGTTAGGGTATGGTCACAATGCTGCATGGCTAGTTTGGTCTGGATCCAGTTGTCGGCTTCTGAGAAGAAGATTTTTGAATGAAATACCAATATTTGGGGCAAAATCCCCCTTTTACCCCCTTTAAATGGGCGCATCTGGATAGGAGGCACAACCCCATAAGACCTTAATGTCGTGATGCATTGTACCAAATTGTCCATTTTGCAGAGGTAGTTGTGGAGAAGATGCTTTAGAGAAAATGAGAGATTCCGAGAAGAGGTCCATGCCAACCTTTCCAGGGTAGATATGGCAATGGGGAGCACAACTTAAGGTTAGGGCATGGTCCCGATGCCTCATGGCGAGTTTGGTCTTGACCTGTCTGGTGGTTTCTGAGAAGATTCTTGAATAAAATACCAATATTTGGGGCAAAACCCCCACTTTAATCACCTTTCTAGGAGACGCATCCAGATGGGGAGCACAACTCCTTGAGAACTTGCTGTCCTGATGCATCGTACCAAATTTGGTCCATATCGGTCAGGTACTTTATGAGATGTTTAGTCAACTGTTAATGGATGTACGTACATACAGTCTGTACGTATACATACGTATGAACGGCCGAACACCAGGACCATTATTTCAGAGAAATAATCTAAAAACTAAGCAAACATGTTATCAGTATTCGAAACAAATGTGGAGCAAAATGATAGATTTAACAATCCATTTGAGCTTTTCGACAAATTCAACAAACGTGAACTAAATAATAAATTAAACAAATTAGAAGCCAAATCATAAGTTAAATAAACTGTGAGCCAAATGATAAATGAAACAAGCTGTGAGCTAAATTGTAAACTAAACAAACAGCTAAATGAGGAATTAAATAAACTGTGTAAAATGGTATTTTAAACAAACTGTGAGTTAAATGGTAAGTTAAACAAACTGTGAATGAAATGTGAAATTAAACAAACTGTGACCTAAATGAGGAATTAAATGCTAAACAAAACAAAATGGGATCAATGAAAAGTTAAATGAACTGTGAGCTAAATTATAAATTAAATAAACGGTCAGCAAAATGAGAAATCTAACAAACCAAGCCAAATGAAGAATTAAACCATCGAGATTAGATGGTTTACTTCAATTCAACGCTAAATTAACACACTGAGCTAAATGATAAATTAAATAATCTGCAAACTAAATGATAAATTCAATATTCTGTGAAATAAATGCTAAATTAAATAATCAGTGAAATAGATGCTAAATTAAATAATCTGTGAAATAAATGCTAAATTAACACACTGAGACAAATGATAAATTATATAATCTGTGAACTAAATGATAAATTAAACAAACGGCAAACTAAATGCTAAACAACACAAAATGAGCGGAATGATAAATTAAATAATCTGTGCATGAAATGCTAAACTAAACCAAATGAGCTAAATGATAAATTAAATAATCTGCAAGCTAAACGAGAAATTAAACCATCTCCGAACTAAAGGATAAATTAAACAATCTGTGAACGAAATGCTAAATTAACACACTGAGCTAAATGCTAAATATAACAATCTATAAACTCAATGCTAAATTTAACAATCTATGAACTAAATGATAAATTCAACAATCTGTGAACTAAATGATAAATTAAACAATCTGTGAACGAAATGCTAAATTAACACACTGAGCTAAATGCTAAATATAACAATCTATAAACTCAATGCTAAATTTAACAATCTATGAACTAAATGATAAATTCAACAATCTGTGAACTAAATGATAAATTAAACAATCTGTGAACGAAATGCTAAACTTAATCTATGAACTAAATGCTAAATGAAGCAATCTGTGAACGAAATGCTAAACTTAATCTATGAACTGAATGCTAAATGAAGCAATCTGTGAACTAAATGCTAAACTTAATCTATGAACTCAATGCTAAATTAAGCAACCTGTGAACAAAATGCTAAATTAAGCAATCTGTGAATTAAATGATAAATTAAGCAATCTATGAACTAAATGATAACTTAAGCAATCTGTGAACTAAATGCTAAATTAAACAATCTATGAAGTAAATGCTAAATTTAACAATCTGTGATCTAAAGGATAAATTATACAATCTATGAACTAAATGCTAAATGAAGCAATCTGTGAACTAAATGCTAAACATAACAATCTATGAACTAAATGCTAAATGAAGCAATCTGTGAACTAAATGATAAATTAAGCAATCTATGAACTAAATGATAAATTAAGCAATCTGTGAACTAAATACTAAATTAAACAATCTGTGAACTAAATGCTAAATTCAACAATCTGTGAAATAAATGGAGAATTAAATAATCTGCTGTGAACTGAATGCTAAATTAGCACACTGAACTAAATGATAAATGAAACAAATGATGACCTCATGAGGAATTAAATAATCTTCAAACTAAATGATAAGTTAAACAAAATGTGAGTTAAATGAGGAATTAAACGAACTGAGCTCAATTCTAAATTTAACAACTTGTGATCCAAATGATAAATATATATGAATAAACTGCAAATTAATGATGAATGAAACTTAAACGACGTGTTTCATACAAAATGAGATGGAATAAAGAAGAGAGGAGGTGGGCTGAAGGTCAAGGTGGTGGGGACAGTCTCACCAAAGGACAATGAGAAAGATACCTTGGGACAGTGTTGACAGAAGTAGAGCCTGTCAGGACGCAGGATGGGCAGCATAAGTTCAGGAACAGTGTGGAGGGGAACGTCTGGATGGCGCTTCGTCAAGTGGTTCACCTGCCAACCACAGTTTTCAATATTTCACAAGAACTCACTGCTGGATAACAACCGAAAGTGAACATCATGATGGAATGTTACGCCAATTTTAAATCCCCAACGTAAGCCAAAGTAGGTGTTGAATCTCAGAAAAAGTAAGGACGACTTGCATTGTACAGCAGTTTTTGTTCAACAGACAATGATGATGACAAGGGAGTTTTCTACCCATTTTACAACTACCTGTTTGCAACTTGAGCCCTTGAGCAAGTTCAGGGGAAATATCAGGGGAAAAGAACAGGTTCGGACCAGTGTGGGCCCATTGAGGAATAGCACCAGGAGAGTGGTTAGTGATGAAAGTGAGATGGCAGGCTTATTAAACAGGTATATTTCTTCAACCTTTACACAAGAACTGTCAGGAGAATTGCCAATAGCTGAGAGTGTCTCTCAAGAAGGTGAGGAAGGGCTTTTACAGAAGATCCAGGTTGGAGTGGAGGAAGGAAACGAACATCTCGGTAATCTAAGAGTGGATAAGGCTCCGGGTCCAGATAATATGCACCTGAGAGTATTGAGGGAAGTGGCTGAGCATGTAAGCGAGATGTTAACGGATATTTTCAAGAGCTCACTGGAGTCAGGACAGTTCCAGATCGAATAGTAGCAAATGTAATACCATTATTGAAGAAAGGATCCAGAGAAGAATTGGGAAACTATAGACCTGTTAGTTTGACTTCAGTTGAGGGGAAGTTGCTGGAGACATTAATTAAGGACCAGATGAGGAACCATTTAAATAATTACAAACTAATTAAAGGTAGTTAGCATAGGTTTACCAAAGGTAGTTCATGTCTAACAAATCTTTTAGAGTTCTCTGAAGCATTGTCTGATTGGGTGGATGATGGAAAGGCAGTGGACATAGTATATCTAGTCTTTAAGAAGGTATTTGAGAAGGCACGACATCGGAGGTTGTTAGCCAAGGTGAGGGCTTGTGGAGTGGCTGGTCATGTAGCTAATTGGATTGCAAACTGGCTTAGTGGTAGGAAGCAAAGAGTGGCCGTGAGTGGGAGGATGTCTTGCTGGGAGGATGTCTTGCTGGGAGGACGTAAGTAACGGGGTACCTCAGGGATCAGTACTCGAACCATTACTCTTCATTATTTACATCAACGATTTGGATAACAGGGTAAAGAGTAAGCTTTCCAAATTTGCAGATGACACAAAGCTTGGAGGTGAGGTAGATAGCAGAGGGAGTGGTGATCAGATTCAGGAAAGTATTGACACTTGCATAGATTGGGCAAAAGATTGGCAGATGTAATTTAACCTGAACAAGTGTAACGTGTTGGGGATGGGAAAGAACAATGAAAATAGAGATTACAGGATGTAAGGAGTAATTTTGGAGTGTGTCACGCAGGAGAAGGATCTGGGGGTGTTAATAGATATGGGAGGTAAGCAGGCAGCACAGTGCCAGGCAGGTATAGGTAAAGCAAATAGGGGTTTAGGTTGTAGTCGGAGGGGGATCATTTATAAATCAAAAGAGGTGGTGTTAACATTGTACAGGAATTTAGTGAGGGCCACATCAAGAATATTGTGTGCCGTTTTAGTCACCACAGTTCAGGAAGAACATAGATGCCAAAGAGAGGGTTCAGCGCAGGACTACCACATTGATTCCGGGCCGAGCTAGACTCAGCTATGAGGAGCGGTTGAAGGAGACAGGGCTTTATACATGAGAAAGGAAGTGGTTACGAGGAGATATGATAAACATGTTTAAGATAATGAAAGGTAAAGATAAAATAAGTGAAGATGAATTATTCAACAGAGTGGACAGTGATAGAACCAGGGGCCATAGCTTGAGAGTAAAGAAGAGAGTTAAGATGGTAGTAAGGTTGGGGACTTTTACTCAGAGAGTAGTTAATGCATAGAATGGTCTCCCTGGAAAAGGTAGTGGCAGCAGAAATAGTAGATAAGTTTAAATTAGAATTCGATAGTTACTTGGAAGTTATGGAGATAGAGGGGTATAGGGATGTTGGCAGGACTTTTCGGGAGGTTGAGCATTGATGGGTGATTGTGTGCATGTGTACGGAGTGCTGTTGGTGGGGGTCTCGTCAAGGTGTGTTTTGTGCTTGATGTGTGTTTTTAACCAAGCCCGTGCCCCCTCCCCTGAGGGGAAGAAGAAAAAAAAATACAAAAACTACATTAACTTAAAATAAATAAATAAATAAAAATGGAAAAAATAAATATATATATATATATATATATATATATATATATATATATATATATATATACAGTATATATACATACATACATATATATACAGTATATATACATACATACATATATATATATATATATATATACAGTATATATACATACATACATATATATATATATATACAGTATATATACATACATACATATATATATATATATATATACAGTATATATACATACATACATATATATATATATATATATATATATATATATATATATATATATATATATATATATATATATATATATATATATATATATATACAGTCAACCCCCGCTTTATCGCGGTTCACCAATCGCGCCCCCGGTTCATCGCGGGTTTTCCCTTGGAACCTAACTAATTTTTTCTGCAGATTCCCCCGGTATATCGCGGTAATAACATATAAAATATAAATTATTTAAGCAATAAATTATAACGCGTGGTTATAAACACGAGATAAAGTTTCGCTTGTGAACTTCGAATATTTTCTACGTTTTTTCTCCAAGCCCTACGATGCCGCCCAAACGCCCTGCACCTTCTAAGGCTCTGGCAAGGAACTGAAATGCCAGAGGAAGGTCCTGACGCTCCAGGAGAAGGTTAAGGTGCTCGATATATGCTTCCGGAAGGAAAAGGTTTGCCGCCGTTGGACGAGTACTGCTCATACCCAGCACCTCCAAACCGACCAGACCAGACGAGTCGATCTCCGGCACCTCAAACCCAATCACTGCCAAACCGACCAGACCAGACGAGTCGATCTCCGGCACCTCAAACCCAATCACTGCCAAACCGACCAGACCAGACGAGTCGATCTCCGGCACCTCAAACCCAATCACTGCCAAACCGACCAGACCAGACGAGTCGATCTCCGGCACCTCAAACCCAATCACTGCCAAACTGACCAGACCAGACGAGTCGATCTCAGGCACCTCAAACCCGATCACTCCCAAACCGACCAGACTAGACCAGACGAGTGGATTTTTTGGGGAGGCGTCCATTCATCGCGGATTTTCACTTAGCGCGGGGAGGTTTGGAACGTAACCCCCGCGAGAAACGAGGGATTACTGTATGTACATATATATTGTTGCAGGTCGGGGTCCGGTGGGGAGAGCGACCGCTAGGTGGGGGAAGTTACGTCGTCTCCCACCAGAGTCCCGGAATTGTAGGCCGTCGCTCACAGATAATACCGTGAGGTGGCGGGTCGCTTAACCGACCATGGACGCCAATACCTCCACTGTGTAGCGTAGGGTCTTTTTGTCTGGAACCAATTTACCTAATTAACCACGCCGTGTCTTCTACCGGGGAACCACGCCCTCAGTACGTCTTGCCCAAACCGGATCACTCTTCCAACTACCAACTACCTTTCCGGTTCGGATACAGCCGAGCGGAACTACCAAGAACGTACTGGCTAGAATGAACAGATTATCGGGTATAAAGACCCGGCTAACCTCAGATGCGAATCATGCTGGACCAATGAAGGAAAAGACGAAAACAAAACTGGGAACATTTCTACAATAATTTATTTACAATAAAGCGAGGAAAGTTACGTGGTACAGGTAACAAGTTTATTGGGGATGTTATGCAGGGGAAGATGAGAGAAAGATGTAGTGTGACAATTTTACAGCAACTTATAAAGCAGACACAGAGTAGACTTGTCGCAAGAATAATACAGGCAAGATTTACAAGGTTCGAATAACTTATACAGTTCTATTTAATGGACGGCGACACATACTCGGACAAAATAAACCCAGTTGAAGGCAAAGGACTTTTGTAGCCAGGGAGGGAGGGAGTTGAGGTCGCAGTTTTCGGTACCTGAGTTCTGGGGGAAGGGATGCTCCGTGGTGCAGCACCTAACAATGGTTTCGCAGCTCAGTCCACAGCTGCACGTGTGGAGTTCGTGTGTGTGTGGAATCCAAGGCAGCCAGGATCATTGGGTATCTCCCGCGATGAGGCTGAGTCTTTAGATCTCTCACTCTCTCGGAACGACCCCCAAATAACTCCTTGGATCCTCCACAGATCTTTCTTTAAACGATCCTGGTCTGGGTCAGGATTCGGGCTTCCAAGCGTCTGTTGCAGTTTCGCTTCTTTTCCAGACACCCAAAGAACTCAAGACTCCAGCACAGAACGAACTGTCTCAGCACGTCACGAACTCTCCGAACTCCAAGCACTCCACCCTGAGGATGGTGTCGTAATTTATCCCTCTCCCTCAGCAGGGAGGGCCTTGGTGAAGCTGACGTCACTGTCCGCCTTGATTGGACGGGGCTTCCATGGATTCGCCCTTTCTGGTCGGGGTTTCAGCCATACCGGGAAGCCCGCCCCCTCCACACGTGCGGACTCGCCAAGAAGGAACTACTGTAAGAGAATTTTGCCTCAGAGAGCTATTCGCCGGTTAGGCGAGTAGGTGAACACGCGATTGTTCAGCCCACGCGCGAGTAGCAAGCGAGAGGAGGGGCAAGCAGGCAGAGGGTACCATGGGTTGTCGTGGATTTGCCTTTGCAATGAAATGGAGTGGGGATATAAAGATCTATTAATCTAACTTTAAAAAACATCGCAAAGCACTCCTTTAATTTTCTCACTAAACACAAGGAAGGGATCTGTCTACACATATACTTAATGGAATAACCGACTTGGGACACCTGTATGTTGTGTGCATACAGTTCCGAGAACCGTAACAATATATATATATATATATACACATAGTTGAAAGTGTGTCGGTCTGTGTGTCTGTGTGTGTCTGTCTGTGACCTATGCACGCGAAAAGTACTGGACCGATCATCACCAAACTTCACATGCTGACAGAACATGTACCCGGGAGTGTCCTGATGTAAAAGAATTGTACTTCCGACTTGTGGTTTCCGAATTATGACGTCATCACCTGATTTTGTAACGTTAATTTTTCAAGTTCAGCCGATTGACATGGGGCCAACGCCATTTGCAATAGAATGAAAAAAATAATGCTACAGTCAATTGAAGACAATGACTTCCGACTTCCCGGTTTCCGAATTATTACGTCATCACCTGATTGCGTAACGTGAATTTTTCAAGTTCAGCCGATTGACATGGGACCAATGGAATTTGCTAGAGAATGAGAATTAATTAAGTCGCAAATGATGACATTAAACCAGCCTCACATTGTTGAGGCATTATGGTTTTTTATCTGATGTGGCAATAAATCTTAACATTTTTGAACTCGAGTCTTCTGCATATAAAACATGGCGGGGAAAATATAATATTATAGTGGTGATGAAAAAAAAAATAATGGTGGCAGCCTCTACAATTTTACAATTAACTGTGACATATAGTCCTTCAGACCCGCCGTCATCCATGGGATTCCTGTGCGGAGCACGGGTATCCCTGCTAGTATATATATATATATATATATATATATATATATATATATATATATATATATATATATATATATATATATATATATATATATATATATACATATATACATATATATATATATATATATATACACATATACATATATATATATATATATATATATATATATATATATATATATATATATATATATATACATATATATATATATATATATATATATATATATATATATACATACATATATATATATATACATACATATATACATATATATATATATATACATATATACATATATATATATATATATATATATATATATATATATATATATATATATATATATATATATATATATATATATATATATATATATATATATATATATATATATATATATATATATATATATATTTATATATGGAGCCTGGTGTTGGCGCAGTGGTTAGGGCAGCGGCTTGGGATCCAAGAGGTCCTGAGTTCAAGCCCCGTTGGGCCACTGAATTAATACACCAGGGGGTTGACTCAGCCTGTCATCCTTCCGAGGTCGGCGAAATGAGTACCAGTATACTGGACCGGTGTATACCCCGGTTAAAATAGGTGTACCTTATCCCTGTGTCGTAAGAGGCGACCAGGGTTGCGTCAGGAAGGGCATCCGGCGTAAAACATGTGCCAAATCACTATGCGGATCATACGGATGATCCGCTGTGGCGACCCCTAACGGGAGCAGCTGAAAGAAGAAGAAGAAGAAGATATACATATATATATATGTATATATATATATGTATATATATATATATATATATATATATATATATGTATATATATATATATATATATATAAATGTATATATATATATATATATATATATATATATATATATATATATATATATATATATATATATATATATATATATATATATATATATATATATATATATATACTAGCAGGGATACCCGTGCTCATATATATATATGTATGTATATATATGTATATATATATGTATATATATATATAAATATATACATACATATATATATACATATATACATACATATATATATCTTCTTCTTCTTCTTTCGGCTGCTCCCGTTAGGGGTCGCCACAGCGGATCATCCGTATGATCCGCATATATATATATACATATATATATATATATATATATATATATATATATATATATATATATATATATATATATATATATACATATATATACATATATACATACATACATATATATGAGGTGTGTTCAAAAAGTATCCGACCTTTGTTCATAAAAAATACTCGTATCCAGATACAACAAACTTACACTAATCTCCTTCAAAGTAGTCCCCTTGGGCTGCCACACACTTCTCCCAATGGTTCTGCCACTGTCGGAAGCAGCGCTGGAACGCATCTTTTGGGATGGCGCGCAGCTGGTCCGTCGCATTCCGCATGATGTCTTCTCTGGACTGAAATCTGGTCCCTTTCAGGGGCATTTTCAGCTTGGGGGAAAAGCCAGAAGTCACACGGAGCCATTTCGGGAGAGTAGGGAGCCTGACGAAGCACAGGTGTGTTGTGTTTGGCCAGGATACTCTGTATCAAATGTGAAGAATGGGCGGGTGCGTTATCGTGATGGAGCTGCCAATTGACCGCTGCCCACAGGTCCGGCCGTTTGCGTCGCACAGCATCACAAAGGCGACGCAGTACCTCTTGGTAGTACTCTTTGGCGATGGTTGTGCCGTGTAGTGCGTACTCGTGATGAACCACACCACTGGAGTCAAAGAAGACGGTCAGCATGACTTTGACATTGCTGCGGACCTTCCTTGCTTTTTTGGCCTTGGGGATGTTGGATGCTTCCATTGTGATGACTGGAACTTGGTTTCTGGGTCGTACCCATAAACCCAGGTCTCATCGCCAGTGATCACTGTGTTGAAGAAGTTGGGATCGCTGTTCACAGTCTCCAGCATGTTCTGTGCGATCTCCAGAGTTGCTTCTGCTCGATCATCAGCTGAGATTCTCCTTAAGCCCAAATCCTCAGTCACAATGGAATGAACGGATCCAATGCTGACACCCACCTCGTCTGCAAGTTCTCTGATCGTGATTCGACGATCCTGCATCAGCAGGGTCCTCACTTGGTCAATGACGATCTCATTTCAGGATGTTGAGGGCCTACCAGAACGTGCTTCACTTTCCACTAATGTGCGACCATCTTGGAAGCGGTTGTACCACTCTTTTATCTGTGTGGTGCCCATTTCTTCGTTCCCGAAGGCCTGTTGAATCTTGCGGATCGTTTCCACTTGGGAATCGCCACGCTTTACACAATATTTGATGCAGTAGCGTTGTTCAAGTTTTTCCGTCATTTTGTCAAAAACGAAAATCCAACGCCACTCACTTACACTTCCTCACTCATCGGCGGTCTGTCGGCGACTGACAGCTTCTGCAGGCGGGAAAATATTCACGCATACGAATTAGGATCGCCTACATACGTGTGCCAAACCACGCCTCCCTAGCTTCATTTGTTAACGCACGAAAAATTAAGGTTGGATACTTTTTGAACATACCTCGTATATATATATATATATATATATATATATATATATATATATATATATATATATATATATATATATATATATATATATATATATATATATATATATATATATATGAATAAATAAATAATAAAATTGCATTTTCTTCTTTAGATCTCATGTTGATAAATTAGTATTATATGGTGTTCACACAGGCATGATGGGCTGAATGGCCTCCACCTGTGTCTGTTTTCCTTGTATTAGCAGCAAGTCAAATGGCTTGCCAATGTACAGTTTTACATTGTTTGCAGCATGTCCCAATACCCCTCCAGCGAGACTAGAGTTATCCATCTTCCTGCTTGATGGTTTAACATCCATCTATTGATTGGCCCCATAGCTCCATCCTTTAGTTTATGATCATCTGCTTTGTGTTTATCAAGCTTGGAGTTTGTAAATTTGTACAATAAAATTACCATCAGCAATTTAAAACTACAAAAACCCTTCCATTTACTGGTTATGTCCAACGAAAGTAAACTTGATGAAGATTATGTTATTGATTCGCAAAAATATTTAGTTTGGACAGGGATGCACCTCAGAAACTTAAAAAAATAATTTAGGTTCTTTAAAGTCTCGCTATGGTTTTTAGTTTTATCACAGGTGAAGGGTAATGTGACAATTTCACATCCAGGCCTTGAAAAGGTGCAGATTACCATTGAGAGCTCATGAAAAACCTAGCAGATCGACGTTGTTAAGAATGAACCAGAGCGTGCGTATGAAGGTTCCGAAAGAGTCTGCTTCATTTATGGCATCACAAAGGCAGCCTCTGGTTCATTGTCAGCCCAAATGTGCATTCTGTATCGTCACATAGAAACTTCACTCGAAATAACCCCAATCCTGCCACCATCACATACCAACATCCCTCGTCTTCGAAAACCAACAGAGCAAGTTCGGCATTTGAATGTGAAGGCCAAAAGGTCGGGTGTCGGGATTCGTGGTGCACGAGGAGGGCGAGGGGGCCGGTTTGGAGGAGGAGCTCCTCCTCCCTTTTCTTCCCTCTGAGGGTCGTGGACACGACTGACATGTTGTTTCAGTTTGTCCTTGCGCTGGAAGAGAGAGAGAGGGAGAGAGGGAGAGAGGGAGAGAGATACAACTCTGCAGGGCATCAACATGGACCACTACCTGAACAGGGACACTGTGCAAAGTTCACATGGATTTGCAAGTTTTCATCAATTAAGACAGAGATACATAGTGGCAAACAGGGAAATTGATCATGTGCTTTCTGTATACAGATGCATGTTATGTACATCGATACAGAACACAGACATAATCACACGTGTTTCGTCTGTCACATCAGATGGGAAAGGTTCACATTATTTGGTGTCTTGGGGTTCCAGTGGACACCAAAACATGCATTTCCATGGGAAATATTATATGCAGAAGAATTCAAACAAACAGGTAATTCTACAAATTGAAATGAATACATTCCAAGTCAAAATTTTCCAAATTTATGTTGAAGCTATTTATGAATAGAAAGGCTCAATTGTGGCTAAAGCAACGCTCTGCGACTCTCAGTGCCGAGCTCAACTGTTTGAGTTTCAAAGTCTGATAAACGCCAGTTGTGGAAAACTTTTAACACGTCGATGCATTTGTGAGTGTGGGAATAATTTCAAAAATTCATCCCAAACAACTCAAAATCTGGCTCAGCATCATCTTGGGGACATTATAACATGAGGGTATCTCACTCGATACAAACTGTGCCTTCATGTGAGATACAAGACACACTGTTAGCTAGCTCATTCACTAACAGGTTTCCCCCACCATCGGTATTATCTGGACTCATTACAGGAATGATGTCACACCTGTCCTGTTGGACATTCATCTATCAGCTGATCTGACGCAAGAAACAAAACCACCGGCCGAACTCCAAAATGTTTACATCTCGAGGCCAAACCAGATTGCTAATTTTCACTCAATCAACTGCCAACTGTTCAAGTACACATGGGTCCGACAATCGATCATGGCCTTGTGAGTGGTGAGGACACTGGGATTGGCATCCCACAGGCTTTGGATCTGGCTGAAGGCAACAGTTTGAAGGATTTGCATTGTGAGGTTTTGAAAAGTGAGCAAAGGTGTGTTATTAGTGCGGAATAAATCTCAAGTTTTGAGAGCTGAGGTTTGTGTTGGCAGAAGTTAAACAGTATGTCAAAGCTTCAGACTCGTTAAATCGTAGAGGACCATGGACAAGTACGATACGAGTCTGGAAGGCATAATCGGCGCAACAGGGCACAACCTGCCACAATGGCGTGACCCGCTGTAAGAGGGCAATCTGTTTTGACAATTAAAGTGAATATGGGTCTACGAGTGTTAGAACTGACAAACTTATTTCTATGTTCAGCACCAACAAGTGCCGGAGGCATCCACAGGCAAAGTCTGATGTTTTCCGCTGCGCTGTCTGATGTCCCATGTGTGTGTAATTTACATTGCCACGTGACAAATGGATAGTTCCAATTACAATGAGTCACAATAGCTTTACATAATCACAGTCAGCATTTCACAAAACAGTCATAGTTATACCCAATGCAGTCAGTTACTACCACTAACTCCTGAAACCAGTATGATTGCCTTCTTCTTTGCTACAGTTAGCATATTATGTGAGCAGGTGAAATCGCATTGTCCAGCCTCCGTGACTTAAGGATGACGACATTAGTAGAGTCAAAATATGATCCGTATCACCTAACCCCAAAAAATTGCAACAAAACGTTTTATTGTTTTAAATGTTTTAATAGGTCATGCTGCGTGCCAGAAAAAAAAGTCTTGGGTAATCTGACCCTGGTAAAGGGGTTAATTTGCATATTTTCAAGATGGCTGCCAGCAAAAAATTTTTATGGTTGATTTTAGACCCTATAAATGTATGAGCAACATATAGGAACATGGGGTTTCTGAATCAAATGAACATAGTTTCGCCCACCTATGATGTACTTTGACGTAACTATGACGTTTATGACGTCATAGCGAAAACCGAAAGCCAACCCCCTTTCTTTCCATGTGGTTCGCCGGAGTGATCAGTTCTGGGCTGGACTTGGGTCCGATCTTGTTATCGATCAGACACTTATGCGATCACTCAAGTCGACTGGTGGGTTGACCAGGGGCAGTGGCATGACGGAGGAGCAACGTGCCCTGTGGACACTGTCGTCCCCCGTATGTTCGGAATATAATGTAGCCATGCAAGAATTCAATGATTGCACTTACACGTCGAGTGAACAGCACAAGGAGGCCACCAAGTCCAGGATGGAGAGGGACCAGTCAGATCTAGAAAAAAATCCAAGAAAAACTTCAGTCATGAAATCCGTTCTCTGATGATCCAGCCTTGAGAAATGTTGTCACTGGTGTTGTAGCCAAGGATGAAGTGAATGTCGACAACTTGCAGGTCGTGGGGAAAGAAGTTGCTGAAAAGCTGACTGGACAACCAGTTTTCACCTACACATGCAAAAGGAAGGACAAAGCGAAAACTCTGGGAGATTCATCTGCTGTCCAGGTTACTGGCGACCGAACTATAGACCATGCTCTTCTGTTTCAGAGGCTACTTGTCATTTCTCGGGGAGGGAACCTCTCATTGGAGGACGTTTTTTTTAATATGAATTGTCTCCATTTCCCCCAGCTCTCTTTGAGGCGAAGCACATATTCAGGAAAGCGGACTAGCCACAGCTTGCGAGAGCAATAGATGAATATGCAAAAGGTTTGTCTACCGAGGATGAGTCGGACGATGTACCCAAGACGGACCACTATGTGTTGGATGGTGGCTCATTGATGCATCGCGTTAAGTGGACGAAAGGGAGAACATACGGATCTATAGCTAACGGCTATGCTGACTTCGTACTCTGCAATTACGGGAAAGCTACTGTTGTCTTCGACGGTTATTCGGATGAGCCATCTATCAAGGACAGCACACACCAGCGTCGTCAAAAGAAACATCAACCCAAAGTCAACTTCACAGAAGACACCGTGTTAATGGGGAAAAAGATATGAGTTCTTATCGCATGGTTCCAACAAGTAGGAACTGATAAAATGGTGCACTGTGATAAACGCAACAGGTGATGCAGACCACGACATCGTGCAAGCAGCAGTACGAGCTTCCCAGCTGCAGTCAACAACACTGATAGGCGAAGATACGGACTTACTTATTCTGCTGCTTCACCATTTTGCTGAAGGTGGCAAACGGGACTTGTACTTCCGATCTGACAAGACGCAGGACCAAAGCAGAATGTATCACATAAACAGACTGAAGAGCCTCATAGGATCCCAGGCATCTACCATGATGCTGTTCGTACATGCCTTTACTGGATGTGATACGACTTCGCGCATATTTGGGGTTGGCAAGAAATCTCTCTTCCAGAAAGTCATGAAAGGTGATGCTGGTTTGGGGTCATGTGCCCAAGCATTTGCTACACCAGGTCAAAGCACAGATGCAATTGTAGAGATTGGGTACAAGGCAATGGTCCAGGTGTTTGGTGGAAAGGGAACAGATACTCTCACTTCGTTGTGCCACAGCATCTTGACAAAGAAAGTGGTATCGGCTGTGTCGTTTGTTACCCCAGAGCGTCTGCCGCCAACTGAAGCGGCTCCTAAGCACCATTCACTCCGCACGTATTTCCAGATCATGACATGGATGGGAGAAGAGGCAGATTTGGAAGCAACAGACTGGGGGTGGAAAACAGAGGAGAATCAGTTCATCCCAGTAATGAATGAAATGAATGCCGCACCAGACTCTTTGCTTAAGGTAGTTCACTGCAACTGCACTACCGGGTGCAGTACTCAACGTTGCACATGCAGAACCTACGGTCTACCATGCACATCAGCTTGTGGACAGTGCCAAGTGCAGTCATGTAGCAACCCTTTCAATCAAATGTTGGGGGATGAGAATGAGAATGATGACAATGACAATTCTGAGATGATCGCGGGCGACAATGGGCATGGCTTATGGTAAGGCTGTGTGGCATACATACAGATTTATTTTGGATTGATGACGTCCCATCTATGTAATTACAGGAAAGGGACAGCTTAACTAGTTCAAGGAGTTAAATGTTAGCATCACATGTCATTACATATTATAAAACAACAGAGTTTCTATGGCATACTTATTTATCTTTTAACTATGACATCATATACGTCATAGTTACGTCATAGGCAGATGGAACTATGTTTATTTGATTCAGAAACCCCATGTACATATCTGTTGCCTATACATTTATAGGGTCTAAAATCAACCATAAAAAAGCTTGTCATACATTGAAATTTTCACTGGTGACCATCTTGAAAATATGCAAATTAACCCCTTTACCGGGGTCAGATTACCCGAGACTTTTTTTCTGGAATTCACCAAGACCTGTTAAAGCATTTAAAACAATACAACGTTTTGTTGCAATTTTTTGGGGGTTCAACCGTATATTGACTCTACTACATGTAATAACTTGTGGGCTTCGTTTTAAACATAACAACTACTGTCTCATCATCTGTGAGAAAAGGAAATCGTGTATATTTAGTGCGATTTATTTACTCCAGTATTTTGGGGTCATGGACGAGCTCCTTGCCACTACGCTATGGCAACATCCTGCGGACATTAGAACATGAATGTATCTCATTTGATACAAACCGTGCCTCCATGAGAGATACAGGACACACTGCTCGCTCATTCACTGACAGGCTGCCACCACTGTTGGAATTATATATTTCAAAAAAGATCAAATATTACATTGAAGATAAAAACACCAAGACAAAATGGACAAACCATAGAGGGATATCAGATTCAAACATGTATCCATCAACTGTTTAATGATTGGTGCTTTGGAAAACAGAACTCAGTTGTGAAGATCTCCCCATTGACCCTCACCCCCACCGCCAAGTCCATCAAATCACAACTGCACTCACCTTAAATTGTTTTCCACATACTGAACACAAGAAATCTCGTCTGTCTGAATGTCGGAGTTGATGGAGCTTCAGCTTGTCTGGCCGACAAAATGTTTTGTCACAAGATGAACAGGGGAAGAGACGGACTGGTGAAGAGCCTGGCTGTCTGCGCAGCTGGTAGATGTATGTGTACACGTGTACACGCACATGCACACGCACACGCACACACACACACACACACACACACACACACACACACACACACTTTTCATAAGTTTGTTTCTCACAAATCAAATCTTATATTGAACATTAAAGGCTATTATCAAATCATTATATTACCATTTTAAGGAAATTGTCAATGTTAATTCTATAAAAGCCTAAACTTAACTTTATCTTAATCGCAAACTTCAAAATAGTTGTTTACCTAACGGAAGAACCCTATTGACTTGCACGTAATTGATAGATTTGCCAACAGCACAGATCATCAGCTGGGCTCAATTCTTCGATGTTTTGACCGAGCAATGTAACAACATCACTTTTCAAACTCTCTATCTATAGATGTTTACCAATCATGTTCGAAAGTTTAATACATTATCATACTGTTGCGTCGACGGGTTGACGAATGTCGACTGTAGCACCAAGCGTCTTTGACCCTTGCCAATGACGATAAAGGAAGAAGGGAACACACAAAACTTATTATACAAAGAAAACGAAACCTGCTAACGTGACGGAAACACCGGATTTGCTGCAGGACAAGGTGGAAATGCAGATGAGGACTTTCTGCAGGCACGCTGGTCTTGATTAACCATGATAGTGTCGTGCGGGCTTAATGCAGCACAGGACAAAGGTAAGAGGATGGCAATGAGATGTGATAGTGGGGAGATGGTGTCTGAGGTCTCCCAACGGTCTGTACCAGGAGAGCGAGCTGATGTCTCCTCAGTCTCAAACCATAAGTTACTGCGAATGCGTGTGTTTACGTGACTTTTATTACCTATGGGCCCGCCTTCATGCGCACAGGTCCCTCTCATTGGCTGCCCACTGCCAGTGAGCGGCGCCACCTCTCAAGCCATATTGTCCTTCTGCGGGGATCCACAACTCACTGCACCATCCTGGCCTGCTGCTACAGTCCTTGGTCAAACAGCCCATGTTGTTTACATTCCATAAAGTGCAATGCCTTTCTGTTGTTTTTGCTGTTGTGGATTAGCCCCTGTCAGTTCTGTTCGAAGAGGCCCGCGCATTTTGGCCTGGAAGTGGTTGGAAGTGGCCTGGCAGAGGTTGCAGGTGTCGTGAGTAGTGTCGAGTCTATGTTTGCACTGTAAAAGGTGTGGGTGGTGTCCACAGGGGAGATGTGAAAGGTAAAGTTGATCAGACCTCAGAAGCAATTTATCTGTGTTGTCGATGGGTGGGAGTTCAGTGCCCAGGATGCTGGTTGAGTCGAGGTTATTGATTGCATCTATGGTGATGTGGGTATTGATGTGTTTTTTGTAGTTGTCGTTAATTGGTGGGGGGATGTTTTGAAGGATGTCATGGTGGTGTCTCTGTGGTGAATGCTTAATGTGTCTTGGGGTCTGTGAGTGGTTGGACATGTAATGGCACGGGTGATTAGGGTTGGCACCTGCAGGTGAAGGGACTGCGCACCCCCAAGTCCAATTGGTCTTCGAGGGGTTTTTTTGCCTCTGTGTGTCGGTGCCCAATGGGTATTGCTGATGTGAAACTTGTGATGCTGTGAATGGCTTTGTTTTGTATGGTCTGTAGGGTGTTGAGATGAGTGTTTGAAAGGCTGGAGGCCCAGGATGAGCTGGTGTAGTTAATGACTGATCTAATGTACTGCTTGTATATCAGTGATGTTGTTTCTTTGTGGTGCACGAAGTCAGTGCCTGTAAGTGCCATAAGTGTGTTCAACCTAGGAGTACATGTTTTTTTAATGTTTGTGATGTGATCTGAGAATGACATAGATGTGTTAAAAGTAATGCCGAGTATTTTTGTTTGGTGTGTGTGTGTGTGTGTGTGTGTGTGTGTGTGTGTGTGTGTGTGTGTGTAATAGGGTGATGTCTGTGCAATGCTTGTGTTCCTTGATGTAATTTGTTTAAAGAGTGAGTGTTGATTTTTTAGGGGGCTACTTTTAGTCTGTTTATGGTGAGCCAGGTTTGTAGGATACTGAGGAAGAGTTGAAGTTGTGCTGTGGCGGTGTTGACGTTGCTATGGATGGAGGTAACGGTTATGTGGTCCACATATGAGGCTATTTGTATGTTCTCGGGTAGTTGTGGAATGTCATGCATGAAAGACTGGAGTGTGGGGGAGAGGACCGAGCCTTGTGGGATTCCGTTAGGAAAATATGATGACTATCATATGAAAATATGATGAAAATATGTGCATGATGACTTGCCATTAAAAATTATGTTTGACTGTTGGCATGATAGGTAGTTGGCCGGCCAGCGTTTGGTGTTGTTGTGCATGTTTGTGTTGAGTACAGGATCTTGTTTGTGAGTAAGCGTTTTGGGAGGGCGTCAAATGCTTTGCTGATGTCGACTGTCGTGATAATTGTGCATTTTGGTGGTTTTCTACTGTTGAAGTGTTTTCCGTTGAAGGCAGAGTGAAGTGCTTTCTACTGTTGAAGCCATCAAAGGTGTTTTGTGGAGAGTGGGATGTGAGGGTTTGCGAGTGTGAGTACAAGGCGTTCTGTAACTTTACAGGGTATGCACAGTAATGTGGTTGGTCTGTAGGAGGCTGCTTTGGTTGGCTGTTCATTTGGTTTAAGGAGGGAAAACACTTTGCATAGTTTCCAAATTTAGGGAATTATTGAGTGTTGGTAGAAATTGCTTATTTAGTACTTGTAAGTGCTGATATGCCGTGTGGTCCAAGGTGTTTTTAAATGTAAATTGGAGATGTTATCAAGGCCAGTAGCCTGTGGAGTTTTGATGTTTTTTGTGCAGGAGTGAATGGTGTAATGGTGTTGTCGAGTTGGTCGCTGAGGTTGCGTTTTGTAATACAGAACTGTCGGACCCCTCTACTCGCAGAGGATACGTTCATGGAAAATGCTGCGAATGGCAAATCCGCGAATAGCGGATTTGGAGTGGAGAGAAGAGGGATAGGTTCCCGGCGGTTCGTGATTCATAAGGGAATATCAAAAATGCCACAAAAAAACTGCGAATATGCCAGTGATAACACAAAAACACCCCCAAAACACGAATACACCCAAGAAAAACAGCAACAACAAAAAAGTAAACTCCACAAAAATAAACCATGAATGCACCCACGAAAAACAGTGACAACGTGAATATGCCCGCAAGAAACCGCAAAAACACCACAAATACGCGGAGCGAAGCTCCGGAGCTTCTTCGCGGTGTGAAGAATGTAGAAACAGGTCGCAGTTTATCAAGCGCAAGTATGCAGGGCCCATGAATAGAGAATCCACGAATAGCGGGGTCCGACAGAACTTCTTTCCTCTTTCCGGGTCTTCGGTGACTTGTGTTTGCATAATGATTAATGAGGATGCTCGCTTTTTGTTTTTTTGATGGTCTGTTTGTTGTGGTAGTTATGACTGTATGTGAGGGTGTTACGGCTGTATGTGAGGGAGGGTGTTATGTCGATGTTGGAGTCAGTGATGCTGTTTCGGATTTTGCACAAGTGTTTGGTATTAGTTGAGTGATCTCGTAGTGTGTGTAGAAAATGCCAGGTTGGTTTTACTTTTTCACGAATATTTTGTTGTTGATTTCTGCATTTAGTGTTTGAATCGTTTAGACCCGTGCTTCTCAACCGGTGGGCCGCGAGGTCGGCAAAAAAGAAAAGTATATAAAAAAGGGTCTGATCTTACAGTGTAAGACTTACATGAGACAGCTGGAATTCAGCTAGGTCTGTTTGTACTTCCGTCTTTCCGAAACCGTGTAGCGAGCGCGCGCGCGAGAGAGATAGATCGAGTCATTTTGTGCTTACGTATGTCATGTTTATGCAGTGGTGGTTTACGCACGTTTGATCTACATGTAACTGTGATGTGAACGTACTATATCCGTGTGTGTGTGTGTGCATTGTGCACTTGCGCATATATGCGATGTGTGTATGCATGTACGTGCCTTGTACTTAGTTCATGCGTTCACGAACTTGAAATTTTTGTAAACTTTTCAACTTTCACGGATAATTTCTTGAACCGAAAATGGATCGATTTTTGAAACGAAAGTGTGATGGAGAAGACAAATCAGCTACAGAAAAATCTCGAAAGGTTGTGGTGAGGAAATATGACCCCGATTACATTAAATATGGATTCACGATGGCAGGCAGTGATGTTGAGCCAAAAGCACAGTGCGTTGAATGTTCCTGTCAAACGAGGCGCTTAAACCGTCAAAGCTTCAGAGACACTTAAACACAAGACACCATAATAGTACAGGTAAGCCAAAGGAATACTTTGAGAGGAAAAGGGCTGGACTTCAGGTACAGCAGAAAGTGATTGCAACATTTACAACTCAGTCAAAATCAGCATTGAAAGCCAGCTACATGGTTGCTGCTTGTGTTGCTCGTAGCAAGAAAGCTTTCACAATCGCGGAGGAGCTTATTTTACCCAGTGCTGTTGATATGTGTCGAGAAATTCTTGGAGAGGCAGCTGCAACCAAACTTCAGTCCGTATCACTCTCGAATGATACTGTGATGAGAAGAATTGTTGAAATGAGTGATGCCATTGAATGCCAAGTGGTGAAAAAAATAAAGGCCAGTCCGTATCTTTCCATTCAGTTGGATGAATTTACTGACATTAGCAATAATGCTTTATTGCTAGTTTTCGTACTGCGGGGACAGTGATGTTCATGAGGATCTACTGATTTGCAAAGACCTTCCCACAAAAACAGTTGCAGATGATGTAATGCTCTGCCTTGACAAATACTTCACTGACAAAAGTATTGATTGGAAGAACTGCGTAGGTGTGTGCACAGATGGTGCTGCATCAATGACAGGAGTCCATCGTGGTGTTGTAAAACAGATCCAACAGAGGGCGCCAGATGCCAAGAAGACCCACTGCTTCTTACATCGAGAAAATCTGGCAACAAAGCAGATGTCACCAGAACTGAATGAAGTCATTAATGTAGCTGTTAAAACTGTGAACTTCATCAAGAAGAGTGCACTCAACTCAAGGTGTTTTGCTGCACTTAAAACTTAAAACCCCTCTCCTTAAAACGTCTGTGAATCAAGAAAGACTTGATTCTGATCACTTGCAGCTACTGTACCACAGTGAGGTGAGGTGGCTTTCAAGAGGGCGTATGCTTAATCGCCTCTTTGAACTGAGACATGAAGTCCACATGTTCCTTGAAGATAAACACTCATCACTTGCTGATCATTACAGTAATGATAACTTTTGTGCCAAATTGGCTTACCTGTCAGATGTGTTTGACCAGTTAAATCAGCTCAACATATCAATGCAAGGTAGGAACAGTTCAGTGTTCTTGGTTGCTGACAAAATTGAAGGCTTCAAGAAAAAGCTTGTTCTTTGGAACAGAAAAGTGAAGGATGGACGACTTGAGATGTTTCCACTTCTTAGTGAAACTTTGGAATCCACTCCTCATACAGACATATCTGGGCTCATAATCCAGCATTTGACCGAATTATCACAAAAAAGTTTGCAGACTACTTTCCAGAGGACCCAAGACAAGGAAACCTTTGGATTTTGAACCCTTTCTCAGTGGATCCTGTTTCAGAAGATGTGGCCTTGTCCGTTGTACTTGAAAATGAACTGATCGAACTTTCTGCAGAGAGTAGTCTGAAGCTTCAGCATGCACAAGTAGACCTTCCTTCATTCTGGATATTGGCAAGCAGTGAATACACTTCTTTGTCAAAGCGTGCCATCAGATTTCTTTTACCATTCACCACAACCCACCTCTATGAATCGGGCTTCTCAACTGTAACTGTGACAAAATCAAAAGCACGAAATAGTCTAAAAACAGACACTCTGAATGTCACTTTGCGTGTGAGCCTGTCCCCCATCAAACCACGACTTGACCATCTTATTTCCAAGAAGCAAGCTCAAGAGTCTCATTAAAGGTGGGTTTTCACGGGACATGCGAACGGTTCGCGAAGGATGCGAATATTGAAAAAATGGCAAAGTCCAACATTCGTATTTTAGGCTCCAAAAGTTCGCCAAACATGTGCGGGGGTTCGGAAGCGTCGTCAATTGTTCGCAAGAGTCGTTTTTTGTTCGGCGAAAATTTCAAAAAAGTTTGAAATTCCCGCCTTTTTTCGGTCCCTTTTACTTACCACTCGAACTGTTATTCAAATACAGAAACCGCCATTATATTGGATTTCCCACGTGATCTACTGCTTCTCCGAGCAACCAATGAAAAATGTTACAGTATGGATTTGTTTAAATGCTTCAATAATGATGTTCTGACCATACCCACACGTACGTGCATGCACACTTCTTCTTATCAAATAACTTTCACAACTTCAATCCTTCCCTCCCAAAGATTCCCACTGTTATAAACCTGACACTCCATTCCTCATCTCTTATAAAACGTCCCCTCACCTTTACACGTTTCATGATCTTCATTCCACCTTCGCCTTCACCTTCCATTTGAACACTCTCGCCTTCCTGCTGTGCACCTCCATCTCCTTCAACCCCTCTTCCTTTATCGTCTCGTCCCTCCTCGCCATCCTCTTGTCTTCTTTCAGGTTCTCCTTCAGCACCATTTCCATTGGAGTCTTTCTGGACATTCCCGCCCTCTATACCAACCAGGTCCGCAGCTGGCTCCACCTCCATACTCCCATTGGCTACCTCAGTGCGTGGACGTTTCAACGTCTGCACACAGCATTGTCTTATGGTCGAGAACCAGCAAGTACAGTGTCCGAAGTTTCAATGTACATCAACACAAGTCTACCACAAGACGGGCTCAGTCTCGTGTCTTCATATTTTCCTTTATAAACTCTGAAATTCACATCCATTAACATGCACGACACAATCGACAATTAATTAACCAAATGCCTTGATAAAACTTTGGTCACCATGACATTGTTCTCTTGTTCTTTTGTGTATCGAAAGCATTGCCGCACTTTCTGTCTAATTGTTGTTAATTTTCCACCAAAATCCACTATTCACACCCATCACATGTTCAATTACAAACGATTTATCTGTAACATTTACCATATCTGTTTGCTGAACGCCTGCATGCACTCAATGAGACGATGCTAAGTGGCATACATCATCATGAATGTTAATGTGCGATACACAGGGAAACAGTTCGATAACAAACGTGAGAGCATAAGCATCACGGCGCACGGCAGGGGTGTGTGGAGTACTTTTGGGGGTCTGCCCACTCGACGTCCAGGCCGAAACTTCCTGCGACCCCGGGAGCGGCCCCGACCACGTGACCTGAGGCAGAACAAATCAGGTGAGCGATATAAAATGTTGGCATACGGCCAGTGGACAGTTATACCACCCTCCTCTTGGCTTGTTAAAACATTAGTGGAGATAACCTGCACTTACCGCTCACACCTGTCTACGTCATCGTGTCCCTCCAAGTGCTTCTGCAGTTCCTGCCAGTTCGGCAGACGTCGTGGGCACTCGTAGCACGGCCATGTGTACGCAGTGTCTGCAAGCATTGTTAAAAAAAAATGCTCCGCTATAACTGAAAAGCACAGACCACACAAATTATTATACTGTACACAAATTACAGTGTGTTTCACCTGCATCCACAATTGTTGGTTCAAGTGGTTTCTCTCCAACAACTGGGGCATAAGCAGCTGCAAACCATACCTGTAAGAACATTGAGATGCACCATGGACATGGACATAATTGATCACCAAGAAAACGAGACGCACACACACACACACCCACACATCCCAAAATAGCTTCAGGATGAGTACACAGGCATGTTGACGAGTGTAGCTATGACATGTACGTGACATCATGAACTTCAGAGAAGTCTTTCAGGATGATATCTAATCACGATACAGTGAGTGCAAGCCTTATTGCAAAACAAACTGTGTTCATACCATTGATGTTTTAACCATTGAACACTCAAACAAAACCAGTACTTTAGCACGGTCGCTATTGTCCTTGTGTCTGCAGATGGAAACAATTCATAAAACAAAATAGAACAAGAAAAAGTGCAATCAGAAATTGCAGACCCTCACCAGAATTTGTTTTGTGTGGTGTTTGTGTACTGGTGTGTTACGTCATCAATAAGAGACATAATTAGAACTGCAACTTTATAACTGCTGGCAGTGATGACCGGGTACCAAGACGTCCTGCTTTGATTGGACACTTGACCGTGACCCTGACCCAGGACGTTTATTATTATTCAATTGAATTTAGAATGGGATTAAAATAAGTTCAATTCAAATAAAATGGAAGACGAAATAGGTACAATCCGGCATTGGAGTAATCAGAAGGAACCAAAACAAGCAAAAAGCAAAGATGAAGTCATCAGGATGAACCTGGATAGGATTCACATTTCAGCTGCTACTCCTCTACCCTCAAACCCATCCAGGCACAGCCCAAGTGAACCTTATTCAAAAAATAAAAATCAAAAAAAAATCAAAAAGAACCCAGATCAAAAAAGTAAATAATTCTGCTTGCTAGACCATGTGTCGGATCAAGATGAAATTTAAAACATGTTCCCCATCACCACTCGATCATAATTGTGAAGTTTCACATCGATTTATTAAGCAGTTCCAGAGAAAACATTAATTAATACTTTTCTTCAATCCAATATGGCTGTCAAACCATATGACCGATCAATTATTCCTTCACAAACTTGTGCACCCAAGGCTTGGGGACCATTTTTGTGAAGGTTCTCCTTGAAATGTCCAGCTATTGTGGAGACGAAGATTTTTTATAGGTTCTAGGGTAAATCCAACATAGCTGTGAAACCATGTGACCTATGACGTTATACGTGTGAACCTTTGGTTTCTCATGGATGGGCGGTCATACGTGTAAAGTTTGGCCTCGATCTGCTCTGCCACTTCAGAAAAGAAGATTTTTGAAGGTTAAAAAAACAAAAACAATATGGCTGCGGAATCATGTGACCGATGATGTCATCTTTTTTTTTTCTGTGGACCACTTTATCCCAAGATGATGCTCAAAAAATTTTCATACTGATCAGATGTAGCGTTCTACATATGCAATTATTACGTCATAACAAAGGCACCTATGATGTCATAAAGAAATCACACTTATTCCCCATGAGTACGTGCCATGTGCCAAGTTTCAATTTTACCTTGGTGCGGTTTCAGATACAGGAGGTCCAACGTTTTTCCGTTTTTCCAACATGGCTGCCACACCACTATGACGTCATAATTATCAATAAAATATTCCACATGAGTAGTCGCTCCTATGGTGGAAATTTCCTCTCAATCCGACAAGCGTTTGCGGAGAAAAGCACTAAAGTTCTGTGCGGACAAACAAACAAACCCAAATTGAATACCCTCTCCTTTGGCGAGGGTAATAATGGATATTTAACTATTGAACTATACCTCAGAAAACCTTGGGCAAAAAAGTAGAAGTCCTTTCATAACAAATCACCCGTTTAAGTGACTTACCCTCAGCTCTTCCCTGGGTAGTACCAAACGCGTGGTGCACACAAAGATGTGCATCCCGTGCTGATAGGCTGACAGGTTCTGTTGGGCGTGGTTCTGGGCGGGACGGACCAGCATTAGCCAATTGCTTCGATTCTCATCCGAGAGGTCCAGCCATTCACATCGCTGCTCTGCTTCCTCAGGCCGAGTGTTCTCTGTTGCACTTGCTGCACTAACGAGCTGAAGAAGGAAACAATCACAAACAAAATATAATCGAATGAAAATTAAAATGTAAAGACAAGAACAGTGGTTATTAAATTAGAAATCCATGGGAACAAAATAAAGTAATGGGATCCTCTCTCCATTGGACCCCTCTCCTTAAAACTATCATCAAAATCTCGACAAGTAATGGGACACTCAAAGTGGCTGGGAAAAGATGTTAAAAAGGGGAAAAAATTAAATAAACAAAAAGGCAGAGTAATCGAACAAAAAGAGAGCAAAGAGAAGGAAGAAAATTGTTATGACAAAAACAACTAGAGGGGGAGCACTCGGGAGAGTGCAAAACCTCCGCCGCCAATACTGCTGGGTCACACAAGTGAACTTTATATCTTATTCATTAAATATGATGTCAACAGTGCTGACAGAGTTATAGTTCTTTTCTCCAACATTTTCTTTTTTGGGAGGGGGGGGGGGTGTTGGAAATCACTTAAAACATGTAGAAATGCAAAAAAACGAAATCGAAATTTTGTTGAAAAAGTTGCAAAAAATTTTTTTCTCTAACAATGATTTTTGGGGGGGGGTTGGAAATCACTTAAAACATGTAGAAATGCAAAAAAAAATATATTTTTCACTAAATTTTTTTCGGGGAGGGGGGGGGTTGGAAATCACTTAAAACATGTAGAAATGCAAAAAAATTAAAAAAAATTTTCTCTAACAATTTCTTTTTTTTGGGGGGGGGGGACAAATTACAAAATCTAATGGCATGATCCTTGGACCATACCTAACCCCCCCCCCCACCAAGTTTCGTCGAAATCCGTCGAGGAGTTTTTCCGTAATACTGTTCACAAACAAACAAACAAATAAAATATAAACCAATGTCACCCTCAGGGTGACCCGTATCTTGCCAAAAGGTGACCACGTGTGACTTCTTTAAGGTCACACTGAGGTGAACAGAGCTGCTATTCACCAGGAGCGACTCCTTGAGGAATATCTGCCTACGAGAGATTCTGATGAGAATCGTTCTACAGAGTAACCACGAAAAATATGCGTTTGCCTCATAACGTCACCAAATGACGTCATAATGTCTCAAGCTTGACATATCTAGAAAGCACTCATCGAGGTGTTCAATTTGAGGTACTACACGATATGGTTCCTAAAACTTGAAAATTTGACCTTGGGGTCAAATATGTTTGACCTTAGGCGCTAACCATGAAGGTCAAGGTCAAGGTCAATCGCCACCAAAAATTAATCAGCTGAGCGCCAGACCATGAACTATATTCCCATGAAGTTTGAAGACGATCCGATCAAAATTACTCAAAAAATAAGGGTTTCATCGACTCCCCTGATTTGCGACAAAGTGACCTTGACCTTTGACCTTCAAAATTTTATGCGCTGAAAGGGACCTCTATAGGCCTCTGATATGCGAAGTTACAAAAATTTCCAATGATAACTGTGCTCTGCAGAATTTTTTATACGTGATTACAGACAAACAAACAAAAAAAAAACATACAAGCTGACGAACATATCTTGCAAAAACTTCGTTTTGGCAAGATAACAAACAAACAAACAAACAGAAAGGGGTGAAAACAGTAACCTCAGATCTTCGATGGCAGAGGTTAAAAATGGATATAAAAGAAGAGAAACAAAGAAATTAAGAGCATGGAGGGATTGTGATTTCGGGGAGATGAAGGAACCAAGGAACCATGAGTGGAGAAATGGCAGAGAATGAATAGCGAATGAGCTGTAAAGAATAATATCAGTGAGAATGATGCTCCAAATGAAGTCACGGAAGAGAAGTCGAGTGGATAAAGGTGAGGGAAAGGAAAATTGGGAGAAATAGAGACTGAATAGAGAAGAGGGAAGATTTCAGACTCGGACAAACATGTGAAGGCAAAGACAAGAAAACCTTCAGTCGGAGTTTGTCTGGCACAAGTTCCCCTAGTGTCACCAGAGGGGCTTCGTAAGGTCCGAGCCTCGTCCGGTGTTCTATCCTCCTCCTTGCGTGGACACCGCCCGTCTGTTTGTCGATGTACAACACCTTTGGGACACACAACGGGGGTGCTGTTGAGACACAACAATTGTATATTCACGTAGAATCAGTCAGGTATGCTTTTATGGCAGTAAATATGAGCAAGTGCGAGTAAGGATTTACACTTAAGGGTTACAGGAGTTGGTTGAGGAATGGTGAGCGAGATAGAAATCGGTAGGTGAGCGTACTAGTTTTAGAATAAATGGGAGAAAAACAATTAAAGTGTTTAATACACAATTAAACCAAACAAGGTACAAGTGCTGCAAATAAGATTTGATGATATGTTGCATTGTGGAAGTCTCGCGTGTTTGTCTGTCTTTATCTTCTTGTCTGTTAACCCCCTTGAGAGTTCAGGTGCACCCTGAGCGTTGGACGTAATATGTGAACTACATTTTAATGTGTGAACTACTGCTGAACAGAATTATTTGTCTTGCTCCACACTTTTGGATGCTTGAATGGAGTTAGGGAAATGGGGAAATGGAGACACCCCCCACCCCCACCCCCACCACCAAACGTATCTACCAGGCCTCAGGAGTATGTGAGGGTGGGCCTGAGATGCGAAAAAGAAGAACTCAAGGTTTCTGGTCCACTACCGGCATGGAGGAGAGCAGTTCTGGTGGTGGTCGTATGGCAGCTTAGCTGCCGGGGTAGCTATCATTTCTTGAAGCGTGACTGTGTCGCTGATGCAGTGTCCCTCTACCAGTACACACACTGGAACTGGTACTCATTTCGCCGACCTCGGAAGGATGACAGGCTGAGTCAACCCCCTGGTGTATTAATTCAGCAGCCGACGGGGCTTGAACTCAGGACCCTAGGATCCCAAGCCACCACCCTAACCACTGAGCCAACATCAGGCTGTAGAGCAGTTCTGAGTGGAGGGAAGACAGCGAGTGAGGATGCTGAAAAAGTGTTTGATTGCCAATGGAGGCACATCATGGAGAGAAGGGTCTGAATGAATGGCCAACTGGTGGAAGTTTGCACGAGTTATGTTGTGAACATGGCATTCAGGGTGAGCGGCTGATATGAGATAACGATTCCTGATCCCTAAGGTGTAATCAAGTTGCGTCCTGTGGAGGCCTTCTACCCTTGGTTCGAGGCAGCCGTATACATGGTGTGCATTGAGGTGAAGGACACACTCCTTCCTGATCAACTCCACATTCGGTCGCTGTTCCAACCAAACAATAATTACAGGTCAAACAGTAAAGTCAAAATGCAAAACTTTTCTTGAGCAATGAATGGAAGTATATTCTGTTTGTGCACCCGAAAGATAATCAAGTGTCCTTTTTTGACATGGAGTTAGTTGGGGAGGATAGTGTCAATATGAAGCCTTTTCAATTTAACAACCAATCTATGGGACGTAGTCATCCGTTATCATGAGACTGCGCTGTATAACAAGCAGGAATTTCACATCAAGGGACAGGAGGAAAGACATCGGACGAGGAAAAATATAAGAGTTGAAGGAAAATGAGGACAGTTACTACGTGTGACTCAGAGTGAGGATAAAAGGAAAGTGAGAGTGAGACATTTATATTAAGTGGAGAATGTATAATAGCAATAACTACGGAAAGCACAACCAAGTTGATGACTTGTCTGAAAATGGGAGGTTCAGGGTTTGTTTGTTTTTCCGAGTGAAAGGTACACCTGTGGGAGAGTGGCGTAAGCGAGTGGTAGTGGAGACCGGTTAGGAATTGGGAAAAGTGGACCATGTTGAGGACATGGAGGAGAGATACTTCGTTGGCAATCCTCGCACCCTGCAAAAGAAAATGCGCACACACACACACACACACACACACACACACACACACACACACACACACACACACACACACACACACACACACACACACACACACACACACACACACACACACACACACACACACACACACACACACACACACAATCCAAATGTGCTCCCCTTTCGAACCCCAAAAATGTCACAGCAAGTTGGTCTCAACCCAAACCTCTCATGAACTAAAAAAAACTCTGCCAATGCACAACAATGAAATTCACTCATTGCTTCACCCATCTGGTAATCTGTTGTTTTGTACGTTTTCTTTTTTGAAATAAACTTGGAGAGAAGTCCCCACATTGCTATCCCCTTCGAGCTCACAGCCACACTCCCCTCACATAGTAAATTGGGATCGAATTCTACCGTCACTTGTTCTTCTGCTGCAGGGACCACCTGGTGGAGACACAGTCAGAGAGACAAGAAGGGCCAAAAGAGGGGATATAAAGAGGGAAGAATAAGACCATGGCGGTGGGTATAGAGGGATGTGAAGAGATGGGAAAAGGTGAAAAGAGAAGGGTGTGGAGAAAAGAGGAGGCAAGAGTAAGGTGGAGGCAAAACAAACAAACACATTAGAAGGATCCGTATGAGTAATGGTCTGCACTTAAAAAATAAACAATGAATCAAAAAAAAATCTTTAAATATCCCGAAGCAATTTACATGCATGTAGTAAAGAACAATGTATGGACAAAATATATGGATAAGACCAGCAGGCAATACATATTGGTTATTATTTATTAATGTGAGGAGGGAAGGGGTGCTACATAAGGTACTACTATGACGGCATGTTGCAATGTCATGTCTCCTATTCTTGTCCTCAAAAAACAGGTAAAGATACTGTATTTGAATGAAACAAAGCGCAGTCACCACATTAGTTCTTCCTGCCACTGGGTGTGAAGTTTTGTGGTGCTGACACTAGATGTCTCAGTGCTATGTTCGTCAATATAGCAGAGGGCAGCACAATGTGGTCAGTGCTGTGAGGCATGAAGTACTGGAGATGAGAGTTGGCATGATTGACTGGAGATGAGAGTTGGGATGATTGACTGGAGATGAGAGTTGGGATGACTGGAGATGAGAGTTGGGTTGACTGAAGATGAGTTGGGATAACTGACTGGAGATTAGAAGACTGGAGATGAGAGTTGGATAATTGACTGGAGATGAGAGTTGAGATGACTGACTGGAGATGACTGGAGATGACTGGAGATGAGAAGACTGGAGATGAGAGTTGGGTAATTGACTGGAGATGACTGGAGATGAGAGTTGGATGCATCATTATGATTCTGAGTACAACAGATGATCAATGGAGAACCGTCAAAAGGGAACACCTGCTCCGACTTGGCTCCGTCAGATTTGAATCTCTTCCTCAAACTTAAGGAACCCTCTCATTTGCACAAGGTCATCTGCCCTCTGCTTGGAAATCAGCAAACATTACTGTCCTGCATAAAAAGGTGCAAACACAGATCCCTGCAACTACAGACCAATCAGCCTTCTTCCAATCATCAGCAAGGTGATGGAATCCATCATCGCTTCAACCATTAAATCCTTCCACTTCTCCAATGGCTTGATTTCCGATCACCAGTTTGGTTTCAGACCAGGTCACTCTACCCTGGATATGCTGCTTCTGCTCTCCCAACAATGGATGGAGATTCTCAATGCCAGACATGAAATCAGAGCCATCTTCCAAGATATATTGTTGCAAATTTGGAAGCTTACTGCACACAACAGCCAGGTCCTATAGATCAGCTATATCGGTATGTGTTTCTAGTTAGGGTCCCGTCCTATGTTTAGTGGGCGATTAATTGTACGTGCGCCGAGTTATTTCATAGTTAGGATTTTTACATTTTAAACTTCAACTACAACAACGCCCATCTTCGCTTCTTCACCATCGGCCTTTCCCATGTGCATGAGTATCAAGCACAGCCGTGGGTGGAGTCCAATGTGCCAGGCGGGGTTTCTTTGGACATTGGCGTCTTGGATTTCACTCCAAATACAGGCATGGCGCCCCTCTCAGCCAATCGGAGGGTGCAAGCATGTCTGCCGCCTCTCGGCCAATGGGGAGCCAATGCAACATATTGCTGCTCGACTTCCTGGTCGAGGGGTGGAGACATGAGCACCCCACCCCCCACCCCCCCCGACCAATCTCGGACGGCCGGGATATCGCCCGGCACGCCTGTCCAATGAGGGGAATGACGCGAGACGGATCCCTCCGACCTGTCAAGAAAAACGGATAATTGTGTGGGGGCGACCCGCTGAGAGAGTCTTCCCACAGTGAATCGCCTGCCTGCAAGCCGGAGGAGAATCGCTTGCTTTGACTGCTTCGTTGCCTGTTTTGCCGGTGGAGCGTGCCAGCGCCCGACGCTACCCTCCGTACCTGGTGCTTGGAGCAGCATTGTGTTGCGGGTTCGAGTCCCGCCAGGCCAGATCGTCGGGAAATGCATGAAGCGGGAAGGTCCACGCCAGATTCTTACCTCCAGCTCACCTTCCCTCCGAGCTGGGGGTATCAATAAAGGCCGCGGCCACCATTTCTTTTTGGGAGGTTTGTGTCTGTGTGAGGGCCCGTCTTTTAAGTAGAAACATTTCAGTGCCGTGTGTGTAAATTGCATTCCGTTTATTCGGTTAACTCTGCCTTCTTGCATGCTCCCCTGCCCCATTATAAATAAATATCCCTTTTGTTAAATGTGCCAGCTCGTTTCTTTGTTTCTTTCATTGGCTTGGCACGGTGTGTCTTGAGAAATAGCGAGGCAGTAAATTGTTCATTTGGACCGACAGGCCTTGGTAACCTCCACTCAGGTCACACGCGGTTTGGGTACGGTAACGGCTTGTTCCGCTCAAGGTCCGTCGAGGGTGTGAATTCCCGGTAGCTTTGCCGCGTGGGTAATTAGGTATATTGAAGTTTGTCAATTGACCCTACCCCACGTGGTCGAATTATTGGCGATTCATGGTCCAGTGAGGGGCCCGTGCCTTTCGGACTTATCCGAGGGGCATGACCTAAATTCCATGTGTTCGGTGGAGTCGACTCTACTGCTCCCTCTCGGGGTCGTGCTCACCACCGATACCCGGCCCCGCAACAATATTGCGTGCCTTTGATACGGTCTGGCACCCTGCCCTGCTCATCAAACTCTCTTCCTATGGTATCCAAGGCCATCTCCACTCATGGCTCGCAGAGTAAGTTCCTCTCCTGTCACAGCGAATGTGTGCCCCTTAATGGAATTCTCTCCTCTCCTCTTCCTGTCCAGGCTGGAGTTCCTCAAGACAGCATTCTGGGCCCTGTTCTTTTTCTGGTTTTCATCAATGATCTCTCTTACTATGTGGAAAATCCTCTTGATCTCTTTTCTGCTGACTCCACCCTCTGTTGTACCATCTGTCATCCCTCAGACCGACAAGCAACAGCCTCTTCGCTCTCTGCATATCTGGATAAATTCACAAACTGGTCCAACACATGCAACATGTCTTTCAATTGTGACAAATCTCATACTCTCACTATGTCTCTCCGAAAGGACCGTCTGGAACCCACTCCCCCACCCCCCGTCCCATCTACTTTCTCAACAATCCTTTTGAAAGAAGTCCTTTCATTCAAGATTCTGGGTCTCACTATCTGCCACAACCTTTCCTGGGAGAGCCACATTTCCAAGCTGGACTCCAAAGCCAGCCACCGACTGGGCATCCTCCGTCGTGCAAAGTCCTTCCTTGGCACACCTGAGCTCCTGACAACATGAAAAGCTTTCATCCACAGCCTGATGGAGTACTGCTCTCCCCTCTGGGCTGGTGCTCCTGCCTGTCGCCTTTCTCGGCTTCCCGCTGTGGAAACCAAGGCATTTAGGATCATTGGTATCTCCCGCAATGAGGCTGAGTCTTTGGGTCTCTCATTCTCTCACCGCAGGAAGGTCAATCTGTCTTCTACTGTCTCCTCTCCGGCCTCGCCCCACCTGCTCTGTCTGCGATATATCCCTCCTCCCCCCTCATATTTCTGCATGGCGCTCAAGCTCCGCCAGCAACCCCCTTCTGGTAAAACTACCAAAATCAAGAATCACTGCTCACCTTCACTCTTTCATTCCTCTTTTTTCCCGCCTTTGGAACAACCTCCCACACTCTCTTCAATCACACTCTTCTTCAAAACAGCTGTTCACCACCAACTCTTATTTTCCCCCATCCAAAATCACGATCTTTTGTATCCCCGTTAATCCACCACAAACCCACCTCCTTCAAATTCCCTGCTTTCCTTCCTGAAAGTCCCTGTCGTGTAAGGACTTGAAAGTCCCTGTAGTGTTCATCTTGTTTACCCCGTGTACCCTGCACCATCCCTTTCCCTTCCACAGGTCTCCTCACATCTCTGTTCCCCAGTGTTTTGTCCTTCCCTCTCCCACCCCCTCCTCCTCCTCCTCCTCCTCTTGTCTCCTGCTCCCCTTGTTGCACATTCTATGTATTCGCTCTCATGGGAACCTCGACATTGTATACAAAAAATAATAAGAAGAAGAATATAAAAAACAAAAGCAAGCACTCCATTCAAAACTGTTGATAAGGAACGGCCATCTTGGAAAGCGCAAGCTTGCTGCTTGGTAACTGACCACACCACTGGACATCTAGACAGCATCCAGTACATACAAAATGCTGACAAAAGACCGGTTTTTCAATTGAAGATTAAAAATATTAATCATGACTATTTTTGTTGAAATGAAAACGTACCTTATTCAATTTTTTTATTTACATAAACTCAGAGGTGATGTTGAGTGTACGAAAGTACATATACATTCCATACAACTTTAAAGTGTTCGTGTAGTGTACATAACTTCCTTAAAGTGTTCGTGTAGTGTACATAACTTCTTTAAAGTGTTCGTGTAGTGTACATAACTTCCTTAAAGTGTTCGTGTAGTGTACATAACTTCTTTAAAGTGTTCGTGTAGTGTACATAACTTCCTTAAAGTGTTCGTGTAGTGTACATAACTTCTTTAAAGTGTACGTGTTCATGATAAATATCTGGGCCCCCTGACTAACTAATGACGTATGCAGGTATTTCATGACCAAGCCAATTTTAATGTTCATTTACTTCACATCATACAGTTTGTGAATTACATGTCCATCAGTTTGTTTATAAGCCTTGAAAAGTCAGGTGAAAACCAAAAGTGCTTTTTTTTTATGAAAGACCTCTATTTTCTTTCCTCTACATTATGAGAACGAACCTTCATTGGGCAGTGTATGTTTGACTGCTGCCACGATCGCTGCGGACAAAACATGCATTAAGGCCCGGTCACACCTTGACGTTTTAGCCAACGTTTGCCGATTTTTGAATTTTTTTTCTAAAACGCTGGCACACGTTGAATACGTTATGGGTAAGTTTTGATAACATTGAGAGCACGCTGAAAAACACTGCCATACGTCGTTGTACGTTGGCTTTAAACGTTGTACTTTTTGGTTGTCCTCAAATTTTTTCATGCTTGAAATTTCACGACGTATGCCGGCGTATGACTCACACGTTCCGCTACGCTGGCCACAAGTTGTATGCACGGTCTGCGATCGTTGACAGACGTCAACACATGCTACTTATAAGTTGAGACACGCCGAGGTAATGTTTAGCGTACCCGAAACTTATTTCTAACCTATGATTAACGTGTTGTTGGCACGTTACGCGATCGTGCCACACGTCGACAGACGTTACTTTTAAGTTACTCATAGGCTGAAAGACGTCGGTATAATGGATCGTCCTTGCGTCAGCGTCCACGGCCACGGCCAGGACACTTATTTGCAGCATTCTTCAAACTTTTCTTCGGCATGACGAGGATGTTCACACTTCAATGTCTAGCTTGGCTATGATTCCAATTGTCCATCGGCAGCGTCTATTTAAAATAGTCGAGTTTGAGCGTTTTAACACGTTCAGAAGAAACGCTTCAAATTTCCAAACCCCAGTGTCAAAAAACAAAGGCGAGTGACAGCAATTTAAATCGTTCATTGTAAACAATGAAAATAGCTGAGTGGTACCGTTTAAAAGTCGTTGAGTGTAAAAAAAATCCAATTGTTGAGCGCAAGCATCTACTTTAAATAGTGGAGATGCAGACATTTAAATCGTTGAGTGGCAGCCTATGAATAGCAAACCCTACGTCACCGGCAAAGATAAACTGCCGCACGATATGGATAAGTTAGGCTATCATTGGGCATAGTTTGTGAACGCCGGCTTCACGATAATTATTCGTTGGTATATCGTATCTATAAGTAATCAAAGTGCTCTATGCACATTATTAGTTCATTGTGCATTTGTCCAACCCGTTATGAATAGACCTAAATCGTAAAAACAAGCCATAGCTCATTGTTGAAAAAGCCCCATAAAAAATTAGCCGCAAAGAACTTCGAACAATGGTGCAAAGATGTCTCCTACCCGTGGACACGCGGACGCAAGGAGGATCCATCATAACCCACACCCTCCCCTCACACTCACCTACTACTGCCAACATGAACAAACTGCTACTAATACTAATACTAATACTGATACTGATACTGATACTGCTGACATGGACATCGACTCAAAAAGGACTCGAAAATACTGTTGGGTTCCCCTTTTATGAGCAGCATTTTTATATACCAATTCCCAAAACCGCTGGGAACACGTCTTTACATGGCAGTTGTAAGCTAGAAACACGTTCATTTATTTATTTTTGTCGACCGGAAGACGTCATTGGAATACGTCTACATACGTCGATGTGTGTTGGGACTACGTAAAGAATTGGTTCAAAGCACGTCAAACATAAGTTAGAAATAAGTTTCGCGTAAAAAAGACATTACCGCGACGTGTTTCGACTTATGAGTAGCTTATAAGTAGCGTTTGTGGACGTGTGTAAGCGTCCACATATCGTGTGTAAAACTTATCCCCATCGCATGCGGAACGTGTGTCATACGCCGAGTACGTCCAAAAATTTTGAACATGTTTAAAATTTCTTGACATACTCTACTTGCTACGACGTATGATAGCGTACTTTAGCGTTCTACTCACGTATACCAAACTTACTCATACCGTATTTGACGTGCCCCAACGTTTTAGACACATTTTTCTTAGGTCGGCTTACGCTGGCAAGATCGCCAAGGTGTGACCTCGATGTTGTCACTTCCATTTCTACGGCAGTTATGATTCAAATCGTTGTGCGTCAGCCTTTTAATAGGCTACGTCACGACATCGTCGGCGATGCGTGCAACGCGCTATGCCTAAGTTAGACTATCGTTGGGCATCGGTTGTGTAGGCCGACAACAGGTTCAGCATTCATTGGTATAAGTTATCTTTAACACAACGAAACGTTCTGTGTCCGTTACCAATGCGTTATACATAAGACCAAGTCGCTATGAATACGTCCGAATCTTAAAAAAAAAACATCAAAAGTTCAACGTAAGCCAGCGTTTTACATACCTTTTAATACGTTGCCATCGCTGACTAAAACGTCAAGGTGTGACCGGGCCTTTACATCATTTGAGTTGAAATCAAAATGTACCTTTGTTTCCTCAAAACAGTTCCTTTATTTAATGACTAGCGTGGATCGGCTCGCTGTGCTCGCCTCTCCACACATCGTTGCAGAGATTGACGTCACAGATTTATTGTGTTGCCATGATTTACACCAATGATAATACAAACATTTCTTTTCTACAAATTTATTTGTAATATTGGTGATATTATGTTTATTTGAAATTTCATTTGTGATATAAGAAGGTCCAAGTGGTCTAAATGGTCAAGGGTCTAAGCCAGTGTTTCTCAAGGTGGAGCACACACCCCACCGGTGGGGCGTGGCAATATTTTGGTGGGGCATGAGGATTCAGAATTAATGAATCAATATATGATCGCTTTCATAGCTTTGCTATGAGTTCCCTTCTTGGTTGACTCAGCCATTTCTGGTGGATTTATCTGAAGTATCAGAGCAATACCAAGAGGAGTTATGCGAGTTGCAACAAGATGAGTCTGTGAAAACTCTTTTCAAGATCAAAGGAACCATGATGTGGCTGTCTGAGGAGGGTGAAAAGAAATACCCAAACTCGATTCCTTTGGCAAGGGGAGTATTGATAAATTTTCCATCATCTTATTTAGTCGAATGTGGATTTAGTGTTGTTACCGATTTTCTGCAAGCTAAGAGAAATCGACTGGAAATTACGAAACGTGGTGATTTAAGGCTGAAACTGCCAAAATTGGTTCCTCGAATCAAACAAATCTGCAGCCAACGTCAAAGGCAGAGCTCCCATTGAAGTGAGTAGCAATTGAATAAAATTTGCAATAAAGTTTTAATAAAGCCTTTTGAATACATATGTAGTATATACTGTAGTGTCTCCAATCATGGTGGTATGGGGCGTACGATCTTTTTGAAAATCAAAGTGGGGCGTGGGACAAAAAAGGTTGAGAAACACTGGTCTACTAAGCTGTCTAATCTGTGTGAAGGGTGTAAGGGGTCTAAATGGTGTTAAGGTCAAAGGGGTCTAAAGGGTCTTTTTAGGTTTTTAGTGACTTTTGGGTCTTCAGGGTCTTTTGGGTCCTCAGGGTCTTGGGGAATTAACATTCAAACAGGACGTGATTCATGGGCATATAGTCTTCATGGACTGATGAATGGCTTCACGGCTTCACCACATCACTCATGGCTTCACTGCCTCACTCACGGCTTCACTGCATCACTCACTGTGCTTTTCATTTGTATATATATATACTCACACACAAGGGTGGAAGCTTCGAGACCTGGGAGGACTCTGTTCCACCTTCTGAAACACGTAGATGTAAACAACAACCAACATATATATATATATATATATATATATATATATATATATATATATATATATATATATATATATATATATATATATATATATATATATATATATATATATATCTTTCTGCAACCCCCCTCTCTCTCCCTCTCTCCCTCTCTCCATCTCCATCTCCCCCCCTCCCCGCCCCCTCTCTCACACACAAGAAACACCTCCCCATTTACTTTTCTTTTATATTTCTATCCTCCGTTGTTCGTTCTGTCTCCAAGTACTTTAAACCTTTTCAATGCATCTGATTCTACGAAGCTTGCTGGCATGCTGTTTCAGGTGCTAACTCCAATACATTCTGACTGCCCCCTCATTTACACATCATGATTCTTATTTGAACAGACAGATGGTGAACAGGTAGTGTGCATTGTGAACTGAATGGGAATGTGGAAGTAAACCAAAACTCAGTTGCTTACGTAACCGCGTTCCATAAAACAAACACTCGATTCATCGGAGTATGGAGAGAGCCACAAGAAAACTCCGAATGGATAAGACTATTTTTTTTTACCACTTTTTAAAGTTGGATCAGATTAGTCAAATGGTCATCTTAATAAATGAACATATAGCCAAACTGCTGTACATCAGACCATATCCATGGACAGTGTTTTACAACTCAATGTATGTGTAGTTTGTACATCACGAGTGTCCGCATGTTGCAGTCAAAACAAAAGGTTTTGTTTATCAACAAAATATTTGCGAAAACTTTTGCAGACACCGTTTGTACATCTAAATGGAATGTTCAGTTGATACGAGTGAACGAGGAGTCCACGGGGAAGATACACAGACAAAAGAAACACTTACCATTGTCTCGGCGTGTCGATCAGCGACTTTGCCATCGCAAGCTGCATCTTGCCCTGCCTCCAGCTGTCCCTGTCCCGAATGTCCGAATTGATCCTCCATGTGATCTTGTCCTAACCTCGGTGTACAGCATTCATCACTCTGTTCAAATGCATTGCCAGAGCCCGCTTCAAACTCCCGTCCGGTTTGTACACAAACTTGAGCGAGAATTTGTCCACTCCACGTGTTGCTTTCTCCAAGCATTTGTCCCGCGTTGATGTCACTTTGTCCAACATCGTGTCTGACATTCTGCTCTTCGCTTTGTTTGTAGCTCCGATCGCTTTCCGGAGAAAAGGTCGGCATGCTATGCACCATGTCTTGATTGTCCAGCACCACTGTGATCTGCAGACAAAACCACACATCTGTGTATGTTAAACCCTGCACCACTATGACAGATACTGTACCCGATAAGGATGATAATGTAGTGCACTGTACTAACATTTCATGCACTGTACCTGTCCATTGGATACACTGCACCAGCATGTCATATGTATATGTATATATATATATATATATATATATATATATATATATATATATATATATATATATATATATATATATATATATATATATATATATATATATATATATAAAACACCAAGAAAGCAAGCACTTGAACAACAGAAACAAACCCTTCGGACAAAATAATTCAGTAACCCACCATGTCGAGGCGACTGGAACCATACTTTATTGTCCATACAGTAAAGGATATGCAAGGAACTTGGACAATGGAGGAGGCCATTTGGCCCATCACACCACATAAATCAATCTATTAGTTTGACTATACACCTGCAATTTGAAGGGAGAGGGGTGGGGTTGGAGGGGGAGTATGGAGAGAGAAAAGTGGGGGCAGGTACAGTTCGTTTTTTTGTTTATACATTAAATTCTCTTGTTTTTGTATTTTTGGGGGAAGAAAAGGGTTGGAAGGTGAGGATGATCAAACAAACAGAACATTCTCCTTTTGAGGACGCTCTCTCATAGACATCACAATCACTATGCCTGCACAGAACCACCCATCAATATCGAGCCGTCTACTAATCCTGCCAATATCTCTATACCACTCTATCCCCAAAGCTTATGGGTACCGATCAAATTTCAGATTAAACCTATCTACTGTATCTGCTGCCACTACATTTCCAGGGAGACCATTCCATGCATTAACAACTACTCTCTGAGTGAAATACCCCAGCCTTACTACCGTCTTCGCCAACGTAGCCAACATGTGGCTCTCAACGGTATCCTTTCTTCTCCTCTTCCTGTCAAGGCTGGAGTGCACCAAAGCAGTGTTCTCGGCTCCATCCTATTCCTAATCTTCATCAATGATCTCTGACTCTCCAGAAAATGCTCTTTATGAATGACATGTTGGATTGTGTGGGGGCAGAAGATATGTGGAACCGCAGGAATGGATCAAGCCCTGGAGGAGCGGTGACTGCGGCCTCCCCCGAGGTAATTTGTCCCTGGTAGCCGGTGATGTCTTGAAATGGGGACCCGTCGGGAGGGGGGTTTGATCGGACGACCAGCAGCAAGGAGACCCCTGGCGACCCAGATGAGGCGGAGAGAGCCTGGATTGTGTGGAGACTCTCCCCAGTGGGACGTACGGCAAAAGAGCTGTTTGGCTGTCAGGGACCGAATGTTGTCCAGAACCTCCCCGCTGCCCAGTTCATGATCACACATGTGTGTAATAACATTTAAGCCATGGTCATACAGGGTTGAAATGAATGATTGATTCTTGGGTTGATGTGTGAGTGTGTGAGGGAAGGTTCACTTGATCCATATCACGAACCGGTACCAGAAAGACAGGGCCCACATAAATTTGGAAAGGTATATGGGATAACTCTGCTCTGTGTCTGCTTTGAGAGATTGCTTGTCTTTTGCCGCACCCCACGAATTCCTTGCTTTCCCTGCTGTACATATCAATAAATCCCATTCACTGTGCCATATACCTTTCCTCGCTTTGGTTGAAAATAAATGCCCTATTTATAAATGTTCCCAGCTCGTTTTCATGTTTTCTTTCATTGGTCTAGCATGGAACGCACCCGAGCTTAGCAGGGACGTTATTTTCCACAGATCCGTTTCGTTGCCGACACGTACTTAGCAGTTCTGCTCAGCTGCACCTGATCCGTTAGGTAATCTGGTTAACAAAAGTACGTATCAAGAAAGGGCATGTTCCCCGGTAATGAGGTCACATGACGCTTAGGTAAGCAATTTTAGATGAAGGACCCTAAGTCACGTGGTCGAATTATTGTCGGTTGCGGTCGATTCGCGACCTGCCGCGTCACAAAGTTATTCATGTACGACAGCCTGCGATTCAGTACCAGAGAAGAGTTCAGAGATCAGATTGATCAGTTTTGGTGGCACCCCACAAAGACCAAGAATCCTCCAGAGGGCATCCTGATTCACTGAATCGAACGCTTTACAGAGATCAACATAGGCTGCAAGCAGCCCCTGCTGAAAATCTCGTCTGCGTTTGGTGAGGACCCAAAGAGCAAGGATACAGTCAATCGTTGAGCTCTTTGGTGTAAAGCATGACTGCTCTGGGCGCTGGTGCTCAAGCAGATGGTGGCGAACCCTCTCAAGAATTATCCAAGCAAATACTCAAGATTTATCGGAGCAAAGATTATGCACCGAGAGCAGCGTCACCCTTCGGTAGTTGTTGTGGTCCTGGTGATCACCCTTCCCTTTCCAGAGAGGGACAACAAGGCCCCTCTTCCAGTCAGTTGGGATGATTCCTGTGTTCTAGGCAGAGCACAGAACTGTATGCAACGACACGAGTACGGCATTTCTCCCAGCCTTGAGAAGTTCAGCATGGATGCCACAGATCGCAGGAGCTTCACCCCATTTCAACCGGTTCAACGCAGCCTGTGTTTCCACAAACGAAGGTGGATCACAGTTGATTGGAGGGTCAGCAATCATGATAGTAACACCCCTGACAACCAACTAAACACAGCTGGTGGATCAGCCAAGTACAGCCGCTCAAAGTAACCAGCCCAGTGGGCCTTCACTTCGGACTCCTCTGTCAAGAGCCCACCACCCTCCACTCTAACTGCAGCACACCGAGGGACGGGCTTGGAGGAACACAATGCTTGAATTCCCCCTTAAGCAGAATGATAATCACTTGACCACAGGTGATGTTCTACTCTTTAACAGATTCCTCGCACATAGGCCTCCTTGTCCACCCTCAGCACACATACAGTTTTATGCCTCAACTTCCTGAACAGCTCTGCTCTGCCATTAAGCCTGGCCCTGCGACTCTTGTCAATGGTATCCAGTGTCTCTTGGGAGACAAAGTTCTTCTTCGCATGAAGGTGGGTTGCAAGACATCCACCAGCAACATCAAGGATGGTAGTCTTGAAGGCACTCTACAACTCTTCAGGATTCTTCAAAACACCCAGACCACCCAAATCCCCAATCGGCCTGTTCACAAACTCCTCAGCTACCCTCTCATCCCTGAGCTTGCCAACATCCAGCCTCGGCTGGGTTGGTACCATTCTCCTGGATTCAAGCTGAAACTTCAGAGTGGCTACAACAATCCTGTGCTTGGTATTGAGGAACTGAGCACTCCAGTAGACCCTACAGTTCTGAATCATCCTCCGGTGACCATCAATGAGCACATGGTCAATCTCTTGCCACACCACCACCACCGTTGTTGGAATACCAAGTCCAGTGATGAGGCTGTGGGTGCTAAAACCATGAACCAGCCACCCTAAGTCCATGACGTCTTGCAAAGTGAAAGAACGTAGTGCTATTCTGTTTCACAGATCCAGACCGATGAGGACTAACACATATCTCATAGCTATCCATAAAGTGCCAGTCGATGCAATGAAATCCCCCAAGACAAGAATAGTATATCGCCTGGGGCATTGATCAATCACAGACTCGACTGCAGCATCGAATGATCACTCTTCTCAGTTGGAGCATATACAGAGACCAGAGAAATGACACCCAAGGAGTGACGAATCCTCAGTCTCATAATACGCTCATTGACTGGTGTTTCCTCAATTATCCTATCCAGGTTCCTCCTGATGACTCCATCTTTGCTCTTTACTTCTTTGGGTTCCTTCTTGGTCTTCCATTTGATTATGTTTGTACCATATCCTGATGTTGTGTGGACTGTGCTTCCCCGCTGATGGACCTCTGGTAGCTTGTACATGTTGCTGCGTTGCGTTTGAGTCTGGGGAGTAACTGCTGAAATCTATCTGTCCGGGTTATTTGCGACATCTTTGTTCTCTTCACATTTTTTTTCACATTATTTTCATTTAATTTTAATTAAATTGTTGTTTTTTTTAATGTTTTAATTTTTTTGGTCACAATTCTGTTTATTCATTCTAATTCTAATAAGCTGACCCCAATGATAATTGAGGTAACACCGGTCAACGAGCGTATTATGAGATTAAGGATTCGTCACTCCTTAGGTGTCATTTCCCTGGTCTCTGTTTATGCTCCGACTGAGGCGAGTGATCTCACCGTGAAGGATGCATTCTACGCCACACTCGAGTCTGTGGTTGATCAGTGCCCCAGACGAGATACACTTCTAGTCTTGGGGGATTTCAATGCATCGACTGGAACTGATAGGGACGGTTATGAGGTGTGTGTTGGTCCCCATGGGTCAGGAACTATGAACCAGAATGGCACTAAGTTCCTTGACTTTGCAAGAAGTCATGGACTTAGGGTGGCCGGTTCATGGTTTCAGCGCCCACAAGCTCATCGCTGGACTTGGTATTCCAACGCTGGCGGTGTGGCAAAGGAGATTGACCATGTCCTCATTGACGGTCGTTGGAGGATGATCCAGAACTGCAGGGTCTACCGGAGTGCTCAGTTCCTCAATACTGACCACAGGCTTGTTGTAGCAACTCTAAAGCTGCACCTTAAATCCTGGAAAATGGTACCATCCCAGCCGAGGCTGGATGTTGCCAAGCTCAGGGATGAGAGAGTAGCTGAGGAGTTTGTGAACAGGCTGAGTGGACACTTGGGGGGTCTGGGTGCTTTGGGGGGTCCTGAAGAGTTGTGGAGCGCCTTCAAGACCACTGTCCTTGATGTTTCCGGTGGATGCCTTGGAGCTCACCGCAGGCAAAGAAGAATTTTGTCTCTCAAGGGACACTGGATACCATTGACCAGAGTCGCAGGGCCAGGCTGAATGGCAGAGCTGAGCTGTTCAGGGAGCTGAGGCGTAAAACTGTACGTGCACTGAGGGTGGACAAGGAGGTCTATGTGCGAGGAATCTGTGAGGGGGTAGAGCATCACCTGTGGACAGGTGATTCTCGTCCCGCTTACAGGGGAATTCGCGCATTACGTTCATCCAAGCCCATCCCTCGGAGCACTACAGTTCGAGCAGAGAGTGGTAGGCTCTTGACAGAGGAGTCTGAGGTGAAGGCCCGCTGGGCCGGGTACTTTGAGCGGTTGTAACAGGCTGATCCCCCAACTGTCGAGTTGGACGTCAAGGGTGTTACAATCCCTGTTGCTGACCCTCAAATCAACTGTGGTCCACCTACGCTTGTGGAAACACGGGCTGCGGTGAACCAGTTGAAACGGGGAAAAGCTCCAGGGATCTGTGGCATCCATGCTGAACTTCTCAAGGCTGGTGGAAATGCTGCACTCGTGTCGTTGCATGCAGTTTTGTGCTCTGCCTGGAACACAGGCATCATCCCAACTGACTGGAAGAGGGGCCTTGTTGTCCCTCTCTGGAAAGGGAAGGGTGATCGCCAAGACTGCAACAACTACCGAGGGGTGACGCTGCTCTCAGTGCCGGGCAAGGACTTTGCTCGGATAATTCTCGATAGGGTTCGCCACCATCTGCTTGAGCACCAGCGTCCAGAGCAGTCAGGCTTTACACCAAAGAGGTCAACGATTGACCGTATCCTTGCACTTCGTGTCCTCACCGAACGCAGACGAGAGTTTCGGCAGGGGCTGCTTGCAGCCTATGTTGATCTCTGTAAAGCGTTCGATTCAGTGAATCGGGATGTCGTCTCGAGGATTCTTGGTCTTCGTGGGGTGCCACCAAAACTGATCGATCTGATGTCTGAACTCTACTCTGGTACTGAGAGTGCTGTGAAGTGTGGTGGTACCATCTCTGACTTATTTCCAGTTGTTACTGGAGTCCGTCAGGGATGTGTACTTGCCCCTACACTTTTCAGCACTTGTATGGACTGGATTCTAGGGAGGATGTCGGAGAGATCAAGTTGCGGTGCGTCATTTGGGAATGTCAAGATCTCGGACCTTGACTTTGCGGATGATGCAGTCATCTTTGCGAAGACTTTAGACATCCTCTTGGGGGCCCTCGAGGTGCTGAATGAGGAGTCGGAGCCGTTGGGATTACGGGTTTCTTGGGTCAAAACTAAGATCCAGGCTTTCGGTGACATCTTGGATGCTGCTGTCCTGTCTGTGTCTGTTTGTGGTGAGGATGTTGAGGTCGTGGAGAGATTCACTTTCCTTGGCAGTGATATTCATGACGAAAGTCCGAGTCTTCAGGTCCTTGGTACTTCCAGTCTTGCTCTATGGGTGCGAGACTTGGACTCTGACCAAATATCTGAGACGGAGACTTAATTCCTTTGGTACCAGGTCTCTTCGGAGAATCCTTGGCTATCGCTGGTCGGATTTTGTGTCCAACGAGCGGTTGCTGAGAGAGACTCGGATGAGATTTGTTACCTGCATAGTCCGTGAGCGTCAGTTGCGGCTGTATGGACATGTGGCTCGTTTTCCTGACTCTGATCCTGCTCACCAGATTCTCTCAGCGAGGGAGTCTCATGAGTGGAGGAGGCCAGTGGGTCGACCACGTGCCTCATGGTTGCAACAGGTTGACCATCATCTCAAGGAGATGGGGATGGGCCTGGCATCTGCCTGGGGGATGGCCAGACGGAGGCCCCTGGAGTACCGGCGGAAAGTGGACGCAGCGACGTGCTGTTCTGGCACATGCTCCCATACCTGACCTGACCTGATTCTAATTCTGGCTTTTTATTCTCTTCCATCTCTTTTACTCAGTTCCTCTCTTTTGTCATCGATCTCTCAGGAGAAATGAATTCTTGCAGAAATTTTTCTGCAAGGCTCACTTGGCTGTGCCTGGATGGGTTTGAGGGGAGTGGAGTCACAGCTGAAACCCGAATCCTATCCAGTTTCCTCCTGATGAATCCATCTTTGCTCTTTACTTCTTCGGGTTCCTCCTTGGTCCATTTCATCATCATGAGAGGCAGCTTATTTGACACAGCTACAGCAACTCATTGTGCATGGTAACCATCAGAGCAACCAGACCAATAGTCGGTGTAATCACCCGCCATAATCTCGCTGCAATCCGGTGTCCGAACCTCAAAGAGTGCTGCAATACCGATGTCCAAATGCTGGAGCTCAGATAACAGAGACAGGTGATCATCCTCTCTTTGGGATAGGACATTCCAGGCACCCACCTGAAGGGACTGCATCAGGTTAACTCAAGGAGACCGCCGCCTGGTGGACGACACCTCAGCACCTTCCCGACACACACCATGGGAATCCGTGAAGACACACCACCAGAAGACCCAGGAAGGTTACGCCATACTTTTCCTCCTATCATCAAAGCATGGGTGTCCCAAAGGCTTGGCTCCAATCCCGTCATCCGGTGAACTGCACTGCGAAGGGCAGCTGCACAGGAGTTACTCCGCCGGAGTGGGTTTTCAGTTTTCTTTGCGATTTTTATGTTTTGCAGAATGAACTGTCTTATGGTGGCCAGTGCAAATCCTGCCAACAACCTTATCAAAAAGGTCACCCAACTGCAGGACGACGTCCGCAGACAGTTGGGCAACAGGTATGGATGGCTGTTGGCTCACAAGGAGCTCCTCCACCCTTTGAAGATAAGAACCAGACACGATGCATGTGGAAGCTCTCCAAGGTAAGGATGGCACATGCGTCGCCCATACAATAACGAACAGGTACATCTTGTGAGCTGAAGAATAAACACATTGCAATAGCTCAACAGATACAATTTGTGAGGTTTTGTGTGTTCATGTCTTTTCGTCTTACCACCGTGGTTCCTTTATCGTCCCAGTTGTCTCTTTCGTCCGAATTCATCACCTGAAAAAAAAAGAAGCCAAAACCAAATATTGTATCAAGCAATCAGAATCTTGAGCA